>NW_019268524.1:2031486-2073943 GCF_002738365.1 Cucurbita moschata
TTTTTTTTTGTTTTTTTTTTTTTTTTTTTGCCTATTACGGATACGATTTGTATTTTTCGTGGTTTCGATTGCGGAGGATTCGGGATTTTCGATTACAGAGGTTACGAAATTATGATCTTGGACTCTTCGTTTTATTCCTCGTCATATTCTATCTCTTCTCTACGTGAGGAGGCAGGGGATGAACCTGATATTCAAATTTATGTGTTGGCAGAAGCAGAGGAGGACGGAGAACTCTGTACGTCATTGAGATTGGTTATATGATAACAGAGAGGGGAAGAACGCTTGCTCTTGATGAAGTGATTGTTGGGGCAAAATTAAAGCAATTGGTCCTGTCATTGTGGCCGGTGGGATTTTGGCATCTGCTAGGAAGACTGGTATGATTCCAAGCCCTATGCTGTAATGTTGAATTTTTTGTTGATGTTTTTGGGTGTCTGTGAAGTAATTGTTGTTTTTATTTATTTATTATTGTTTGTTGGCTGTGAAGTTGTGTATTGTAGCTTTAACATTGCAGTCAAATACACAAACAGAGCAGGGATTATGTGATGTTATATTTTTCAGTATTTGCTTGTCAAAACCATAAGTTCTGGAAAGTATGATTTGATGTACTCTTATTTTTTATTTGTATGTGATTTCAAACGTAAGTGAAGTGTTTTACTTAAATTTCTGCACTAATTAGTTCTAGGGCCCTAATAGTTGAGGTGAGTGGCTGCTTCAAAGCTAGCCAGCCAATACATTTGAGACCAAGTTTGAGGTTATCTTGTTGTTTTATGCATTTGTGCACACACTTACAGATTTTCAAACTAGTTATTTTTTTTATGATTGATGAAGTTTGTTAGGTTTCATTTTGCTCTTCATCTATTGAATTTTTGAGAATAAGCTTTTTGGTTTGCTAACATTCCCGTAGGTCATAATCATGAACGATATGAGAGACTGATTTGAGCCCAATGCAGAATGATAGCAATCAATTTGTTGATATCGAAGGTACTTTAAACATTTCTTTGTCTAACTTAATGATTTGTCTGTATTGAAGATAAACGCATAATTATCTTTTTCATTGATAATATCATGCAGGACGGTCTGGTTCATGTAAAGTTTGTAGCAAACAGTTATAGGTGCATAAAATATAGCCACTCGATCCACAGAGGTAAGCCATTGTTTTTACATCACTTTTACCATTCCAATTACGTAGAAAATTGTCCTCCCAAGGGAGTGAACGTAATAGGCAATGAAAGAAAGCATCCAAAAATAATTCTAGTGAACAAAATAAAATGATCCTGTGGTCAAAAGAAGCTAAAGGATCCAGTGGTCACTTGACAAGGTGCAAAAATGTTTGAATGGGCTTTGGAAATTGAATGACACTATAAAATTATTCACGATAAACCATGTTGGATTATTTTGTGCATATGCAATAAAATGATATAATTCTTGATGCAAAATTTTCAAAGTTGATATTTGGTGCCTATTTAACTCCGTGCATGAAAGTTATAGGTTGGCCTACCAAATTTGGATCATGCAATATTATTTTAGATTATTCTATTCATACAATTTAATTTATAAGAACAACAAGCTAGAATGAGTTCTATTTACACGTCTAACTTTACCAAATGTTCACTTTCAGTGGTTTCTAATTATCCATATCTCATCAGTTTGACATTATTTCTCATATTTCATTTGCTAATGCTGAAGGTTTTGGTTAGTAACTATGTTGTGAAAATTTCAGATGGAAATGGAGGATGTAGATGAAGACAATAAAGTTGAGGTCATTCTACAAGGAATCCAACTCCGTTTGCTACTTTCAACGCTCCATCATGTAAGTAATTTTCTACTTGACATCATGAACTACCATATATGTGACTGCAATGATATGGTCCTAATAAGGTTAGGTTACTATGTTTAATCTTTATTATGTCTTTGTTTCAAGAGTAAATGGTTAAACTACGATAAAGGATTGTAATGAATGTAGTTGAAGGAGGTTCATGAGTAATGAATTAAGTTACATTTATGGGTGTTTTAGGTGTTGGGAATAGTTTTTCATTTTTTATGTTTCAAAGGAAAAGTGAAGCATTCGTTGAGATCAAATGAAAGAATACAAGAGGAACACTAGAAACCACCCAAAGAGGAGCCCAATTGACCTGAAAAAAATGCTCCAATCAAACGAAATAAGACTTAAGGGTAATTACAAAAAATTGTAAACATCCTCCCACACAGACGTGTGATCTAATAAGGCTACACCTCACCCCAAGGTCTTCCGATCTCTTTAAAAATCCTCTGGTTTCTTTCAACCTAAAAATCCCATAAAATTGCAGAAAACAACCTCTTTCTTTTGAAAAGGGGATGAAGAAGAAGCTCTTCCACCATGGAACTACAACCTGTAGGTTGGGCAAGACCACAGGAGAGATGGTTTAGATCCTCGGTCATTCCTTACTAAAGATACAACACTAGGGCCTAATCTAAGGGGTGAATTCCCTTTTGTTTAAAGAGTTCTTGTGATTCTTTGAATTGGAGATCATGATTAAGCAGCAACTAAGGAGATTTATTTTAGGGCAAGTGAGGAAACCTCCGTTATTTGTGTGATAATGAGGAAAGAAAGATTGTAAAGATCAGCAAATTGGATGAAGTTTTATAAGAATAGACAAAGATATATCCTTAGGATTGTTGACGATTTTCCATGGATATTGATATGAGAAGATAACATTAGAGGTTATGTTCTAAAAGGGAAAAAGACATATGAAGCATGGAGTATGGTGGATAGAGGGCTATGTATTGAATACAAAGCCAAAATAAAAAATTGGATTGAATTGGTCTATAAGCTGTATAATGGACAATCTTTTGGGTTTGTTGAGTTTAATAGTTATGTATATAAGGAAGAAGGAAGGTAAGTTTGGACAAGAGATTAGGTTTGTTGAGTTTAATGATTGAAGAGTTCTTGCCATTCTTTTGATGAAAGATTAACAAAAGGCTTATGAAGTGTTAAGATAATGCACATAGACCTTGGAATTGGCGGTGATTTTCGATGGAGATTCATATGAGAAGATAAAAACAAAGATTATGTGCATAAAAGGGGGAAGATAGAATTGCCAATGATTTGTCATGGAGATTCATATGAGAAGTTAAAAGTAAAGATTATGTACATAAAAAGTGGTAATACAGAATTGCCGATGATTTGTCGTGGAGATTCATATCAGAAATTTTTTTGTGGATGGAGGACTATACGTCGCGATAGCCATATGGATCGTAAAAAGAGGTTTGTGAAATGTTAAAGAAAGGAAGCACTGGAATAAAAGAATTTGGGTAATTGGTACTCAAGAAAAGTTACATTCTATTTGGTCTATAAGTTAGATACTACTAGTCAAATCTCTTAGATTTTATAAGTTTGATGGTTAGGTATGTAAGGAAGGAGAGAAGATAAATTTGGATATGAGATAAATTTGGAAAGAATGAGATTGGACAACCAACTTTTTGATAATGGACAATCTTTTGAATTTTTTGTTAATGGTTATGTAAGAAAAGATGGAAGAAAGATAAGTTTGGATACAAGAATTTTGGTTTAAAGTATGAGATTGGAGTTCAAGTTATGATTGATGATTTCTTTCAATTCTTTGGATCGAAAATAATGTTTGAGGTGGTATTGTCTTATAAGGTTTAATTTGATTGCGGCAAGTGAATAAAGTATGACGATGAAATCTCTTATAATAACGTTCTTTGGGTTTTCTTGAAAAATTGATAAGATGATATCCTTACTTAAATGAGGAATAAGATCCACTTGGTGTGGTAAATGGAGGATTATAGGTTGGAATAAACAATTGGAAAGTGATATTGTTGGATTCAAGGAATGAGATGTCATACGCCATTAGAAGAATGAATATTAATCAAGGACAATATGAAAGCGACAAATTATTTGGATCAAGGAATAAGGGATGACAAAAAAGTTAACTTGGTCCAACATCTACTGGCCTCCTTGGATTTTTATATTGGACGATCTTTTGAGCTTTTTTTGTTTATTGTTATGTATGAAAGGACTTAAGAAATATAAGTTTGGATACAAGAATTTGATTTAAAGTATGAGATTGGAGTTCAAGTTTTGATTGATGGTTTCTTTCCATTCTTCGGATCAAAAACAATGTTTGAGGTAGTATTGTCTTATAAGCTTTAATTTGGGGCAAGTTAATAAAGTATGACAATTCGTTCTATGGGTTTCTTTGAAAAATTGAATGAGATGATATCCTTACTTAAAAGAGGAAAAAGATCCATTTGGTGTGGTAAATGGAGTACTATGTTGGAATAGACAATTGGAAAAAGATAAATTGTTGGAATCAAGGAATAAGATGTCACAAGAATCCAGAACAATTGGAAAGTGAAAAAGTATTTGGATCAAGGAAGAGAAGGGATGACAAAAAGAGGTTTGTGAAATTTTGGAGGAAGGAACCACTAGAATAGAAGGATTTGCTAAATTGGTGCTAAAGAAAAGTTAACTAGGCCGAACTTCTACCCACCTGCTTGGATTTTTATAATGGACGGTCCTTTGAATTTCTTTTGGTTTATGGTTATGTATGAAAGGACGGAAGAAAGATTAGTTTGGATACAAGAATTTGGTTTAAAGTATGAGATTGGAGTTCAAGTTATGATTGAAAATAATGTTTGAGGTAGTATTGTCTTATAAGGATTAATTTGGAGCAAGTGAATAAAGTATGACAATGGTGAAATAGGGTACTTTCCTATATTAACGTTCTATGAATTTTCTTGAAAAATTGAATGAGATGATATCCTTACTTAAAAGAGAAAAAAAGATCCACTTGATGTGGTAAATGGGACTATATGTTGGAATAAAGAATTGGAAAACAATAAATTGTTGGAATTAAGGAATAAGATGTCATAAGCCGGTAGAAGAATGTAAGGACAATTGGAAAGTGAAAAAGTATTTGGATCAAGGAAGAAGGGATCACAAAAAGAGGCTTGTGAAAGGTTTGTGAAATTTAGAAGAAGGAAGCACCCGAATAAAAGGATTCGCTAAATTGGTGTCAAAGAGTAGTTAACTTGGCTGAACTTCTACCCTTCTGTTTGGATTTTTATAATGGACGATCCTTTGAATTTCTTTTGGTTTATGGTTATGTATGAAAGGATGAAAGAAAGATAAGTTTGGATACAAGAATTTCGGTTTTAAGTATGAGATTGGATTTCAAGTTTTGATTGATGGTTTCTTTCCATTCTTTGGACCGAAAATAATATTTAAGATAGGATTTGTTAATAAATTGGTGCTAAAGAAAAGTTAAATTTGCTGAATTTCTACTCGCCTGCTTGGATTTTTATAGTTTGACGGTTATGTATGTAAGGATGGAAGGATGATAAGTATGGATATGAGAATTGTGGGTTAAAGTATGAGACTGGACTCCCAACTTTTTAGTAGAACAATCTTGGAAATTTTTTTAGATCACGAAAGACAAGTTTGTTTGGATACAAGAATATTTGTTTGGACACAAGAATTATGATGATGAGAGCTTAAAAAGGTCTATTAATTTCCTCAAAGAATTAAATGAGAGGATATTCTTATTTAAAGAGGAAAAAGATCTGAATGAACTTTGGACAATTGGAAAATGAAAAATTTTTGAAATCAAGGAATAAGATGTCATATCCCTCGTGTAGAAGAATTTGAATCAAGGACAACTAGAAAATAGAGAATGGTTGGAATCAAGGAATAAGGAATTGAACCATCTTTGAATTCTTTTTAGTTTAAATTTTGTGTATAAAAGAACGGAAGAAAGATAAGTTTGGGTGAAAGAATTTGAATCATAGACAATTGAAAAGAGGTTCGTAAGTTTGATAATGGACCATTGTTTTTGTTTGTGTGGGTTTGATGGTTACGTAGGTAAGGAAGGAAAGAAGATAAGTTTGGATTAAAGTATGAGATTCGATTTCAATTTTTTGTTTGAGGATTTCTCGATTCTGTATTATGATGACAGGGTAATCTTAACCCTGCCTATGTTTCCTTGAAGAAAATTTGCAATGTGGATGGGAGTGTTGTTTAGATAATGGGACGAAGTTTATTAGATCTAAACGCTGAAGAATTCTTTGGAGCATCTATTTTGAAATAACATGTAAATCATGTTAAAGGAAGGAATCAAGGGAATAAAAGAACTCGCTTAATTGGTATTAAAGAAAAGTTACTTTCTATTTGGTCTAAAAGTTGATACTACTGGTCAATCTCTTAGATTTTATAAGTTTGATGGTTATGTATGCAAGGAAGGAAATGAAAGAACGGATGGAAGATAAGTTTGGATACAAGAATTTTGGTTTAAAGTATGAGATTGGAGTTCAAGTTATGATTGATGATTTCTTTCCATGTTTGAGAGTAGTATTGTCTTATAAGCTTTAATTTGGGGCAAGTGAATAAAGTTTGACGATGATGAAATAGGGGACTCTCTTATAATAACGTTCTATGGGTTTCCTTAAAAAATTGATAAGATGATATCCTTACTTAAGTTAGGAATAAGATCCACTTGGTGTGGTAAATGGAGGACTATATGTTAGAATAGAGAATTGGAAAACGATAAATTATTGGAATCAAGGAATAAGATCTCATAAGACATTTGAAGAATGAAAGAATATTAATCAATCAAGGACAGTTGGAAAGCGAAAATTATTTGGATCAAGGAATAAGGGATGATGAGAAAAAGTGGTTTGCGAAATTTTAGAGAAAGAAAACACACTAGAATGAAAGGATTTGCTTGAATTGGTGCTAAAGAAAAGTTAGACGGAAGAAAGATAAGTTTGGAAACATAAATTTTGGTTTAAAGTATGAGATTGGAGTTAAAGTTATGATTGATGATTTCTTTCCGTTCATCGGATCGAAAATAATGTTTGAGGTTTTATTGTCTTATAAGGTTTAATTTGGGGCAAGTGAATAAAGTATGACGATGATGAAATAAGATACTTTCTTATAATAACGTTCTATGGGTTTCCTTGAAAAATTGAATGAGATGATATCTCTTACTTAAAAGAGAAAAAAGATTCATTTTGTTGCAGTAAATGGAGGACTATATATTGGAAAAGACAATTGGAAAGCGATAAATTGTTGAAATCAAGGAATAAGATGTCGTAAGCCATTAGAAGAATGAAAGAATATTAATCGAGGACAATTGGAAAGTGAAAAATTATTTGGATCAAAGAATAAGGGAGGATAAAAAGAGGTTTGTGAAATTTTAGAGGAAGAAAGCAAGCAATAGAATAAAAGGATTTGCTTAAGTTGGTGCTATAGAAAACAATCTTAGGAATTTTTTTAGCTCAATGATGATGTATGAAAGACAAAAAAATATAAGTTTGGATACAAGAATTTTGGACGGATGACTTCTTGCCATCCAAGATGGGATATAATATTTGAGAGGTAGTACTATGTAATAAGATTTAATTTGGGACAAGGGAGTAATTTGGGACAAGGGAGTATTATGACAATGGAATAGGATACTCTCTATTAGTAGTCAAAGAGTTTCGAGATGATATTCTACTTAAATAAGAAAAAGATCTACTTAATACTGTGAATGGAGGATCTACTTGAAATCAAGGAATAGGATGTGAACCTGAATTAAGGATAATTAGAAAGTCAAGAATGGTTGGAATCAAGGATAACTAGAAAGCGAAGAATGGTTGGAATCAAGGGAATAAGGGATGGGATAATCTTTGAAGATCCTTTGTCATTTGTCATTTGTCCTATGGTTTTGAGTGTTACAAGTTTTTGAACCATGGGAGGAGAAACTTACCAGTCAAAAAAAGAAAAAATAAGCAGTGGAACAAAAGATAGTTGTTTTATGTTGGACTATAAGATTGTTACAGGACCTCTTTTTGGATTGTTTGAAGTTGATGGTTAATCATGCAAGTGATTTCATGATTTCATCCAGAGAAAAAAAGGTATGCAAAAGGAGGAAAAGAATATTTAGTTTAGGATAAGGGAAAAAAGGAGGAAAAGAATATTTAGTTTTGGATAAGGGAAAAAGTTTGGATTAAAGAATCGGAACTGTTGGGTCATCTTGTATTTGTCTTTGGAGTGTTACTATGAATGATTCGAATTAGGCTTCCTAAAATTTCGAATTCTAGATCATAGGACAAGGATGATGTCCCAAGTGAGGAACCTGATTTGGAAAGAGGCCAAATAAATCAAGGACACTTAGAAAGCGAAAACTTATTTAGATCAAGAAATAAGGGATGACGACGAGGTTTGGGAAATTTTAAAGGAAGGAAACACTAGAATAAAAAGATTTGCTAACTTGGTGCTAAAGAAAAGATAACTTGGCCGAACTTCTACCCCTGCTTGGATTTTTATGAAAGGACGGAAGAAAGGATACAAGAATATTTGTTTAAAGTATGATAATTGAGTTCAAGTTTTGATTGATGACGTATTTCCATTCTTCGAATCAAAAGTAATGTTTGAGGTAGTACTGTTTTATAAAGTTCAATTTGGAGCAAGTGAATAAAGTATAATGATGATGAAATAGTGTACTCTCTTATAATAATGTTCTATGAGTTTCCTTGAAAATTTGAAAGAGATAATTTCCTCACTTAAATGAGGAAAAAAATCCATTTAGTGTGATAAATGGAGGACTATATGTTAGAATAAACAATTGGAAAGCGAAAAATTATTTGGATCAAGGAAGATGGGATCACACCAGAATAAAATGATTGGCTAAATTGGTGCCAAACAGATAACTGGGTCGAACTTCTACCCTCCTACTTGGATTTTTATATTGGGCGATCCTTTAAATTTTTATTTTTTTATGGCTATGTATGAAAGGACGAAAGAAAGATAAGTTTGGATACAAGAATTTCGGTTTAACGTATGAGATAGGATTTCAAGTTTTGATTGTGATGGTTTCTTTCCATTCTTCGGATCGAAAACAATGTTTGAGGTAGTATAGTCTTATAAGCTTTAATTTGGGGCAAGTTAATAAAGTATGATAATTCGTTCTGAGTTTTTTTGAAAAATTGAATGAGATGATATCCTAATTAAAGTGTTAGATGAACACAACTCTCCACAATGGTATGATATTGTCCACTTTAAGCATAAGCTCTTATGGTTTTGCTTTGGGGTTCTCCAAAAGGTCTCATACCAATGGAGAGTATTCTTTGATTATAAACCCATGATCATTCCCTAAATTAGTCGATGTGGGACTTTCATCATCCACCAACACCTCCCCTCGAACAAAGTACGCCTCCCCTTAATCGAGGCTCGACTCCTTTTTTCTTTTGGAGTCTTAGTCATTTTTTACTATGCCTTCGAGGAGGCTCGACTTCTTTTCTTTTGGAGTCCTTTGTTCGACATTTGAGGATTTACCAATCTATTGGCACGACTAAGTTTAGGGATGACTCTGATACCATGTTAGATGGACACAACTCTCCACAACAATATGATATTTTGTCCACTTTGAACATAAGCTCTCATGGCTTTGCTTTGGGCTTCTCCAAAAGGCCTCACTGCAATGGAGAAAGTATTCCTTGATTATAAACCCATGACTATTCCCTAAATTAGCCGATGTGGGACTTAGCCGATGTGGGACTTTCATCATCCAAAAATGTTGGTGGATGATGAAAGTCCCACATCGACTAATTTAGGGAATGATCATGGGTCTATAATCAAAGAATACTCTCTCCATTGGTATGAGGCCTTTTGGGGAAGCCCAAAGGAAAGCCATGAGAGCTTATGCTCAAAGTGGACAATATCATACCGTTGTGGAGAGTTGTGTTCATCTAACATGGTATCAGAGCCATCCCTAAACTTAGTCGTGCCAATAGATTGATAAATCCTCTCAAATGTCGAACAAAGGACTCCAAAAGAAAAGGAGTCAGGCCTCCTCGAAGGCATAGTAAAAAATGACTAAGACTCCAAAAGAAAAATTGAGTCGAGCCTCGATTAAAGGAAGACATACTTTGTTCGAGGGGAGGTGTTGGATGATGAAAGTACCACATCGTCTAAGTCTCACATCGGCTAATTTAGGGAATGGTCATGGGTTTATAATCAAGGAATACTCTCTCCATTGGAGTGTGAGGCCTTTTGGTGAAGCCCAAAGCAAAGCCATGAGAACTTATGCTCAAAGTGGACAATATCATACCATTGACAAGAGTCGTATTCATCTAACATAAAGAAGAAAAAAGATCCACTTGGTGTGGTAAATGGAGAATTATAGGTTGAAATAGAGAATTGAAAAGTGAGAAATAAATGGTTGGAACAAGGAATAAGATGTCATAAGTCATTAGCATAAGTCATTAGAAGAACAAATGAATATTAATCAAGTTCAATTCGAAAGCAAAAAAATTATTTGGATTAGGGATCACAAAAAAGAGATTTGTGGAATTTGAGAGGAAGGATACACTAAAACAAAAGGATTTCCTAAATTTGGTGCTAAGGAAAAGTTAACTTGGCGGAACTTCTATTCGCTTGCTTGGATTTTTATATTGGACAATCCTTTGAATATTTTTGTTCATGGTCATATATTAAAGGACGGAAGAAAAATAAGTTTGGATACAAGAATATTGGTTTAAAGTATGAAATTGTAGTTCAAGTTATGATTGATCATTCTTTCCATTCTTCGGCTCAAAAATAATGTTTGAGGTAATATTGTTTTATAAGGTTTAATTTGGGGCAAGTGAATAAAGTATGATAATGTGTTCTATAGGTTTCGTTGAAAAAGGAAAAAAAATCCACTTGGTATGTGGTAAATGGAGTACTATGTTGGAATAGAGAATTGGAAAGCGATAAATTGTTGGAATCAAGAAATAAGATGACATATAAGGCATTTGAAGAATGAAAGAATATCATTCAAGGACAATTGGAAAGCAAAATTTTTTATTTGGATAAGGAATAAGAGATGACAAAAAGAAGTCTGCGAAATTTTAGAGAAAGAAAGCACTCGAATAAAAGGATTTGCTTAAATTGGTGATAAAGAGAAGTTAACTTGGTCGAACTTCTACCGGCCTCCTTGGATTTTTATATTGGACGATCTTTTGATTTTTTTTTATTTTTATAGTTATGTATGAAAGGACGGAAGAAAGATAAGTTTGAATACAAGAATTTGGTTTAAAGTATGAGATTGGAGTTCAAGTTTTGATTGATGATTTCTTTCCATTCTTTTGATCGAAAATAATGTTTGAGTTTGTGTTGTCTTTTAAAGTTTAATTTGGGGCAAGTGAATAAAGTACGATATGAAATAGGGTACCCTCTTAGAAGAGTGAAAGAATATTAATTAAGGACAATTGGAAAACAAAAATTATTTGGATCAAGGAACAAGGGATGACAACAAGAGGTTTGTGAAATTCTAGAGGAAGGGAGCTCTGGAACAAAAGGATTTGCTAAATTGGTGCTAAAGAAAAGTTAAGTTTGCCGAATTTCTACTCTTAGATTTTTATAGTTTGATGGTTATGTATGTAAGGATGGAAGGATGATAAGTATGGAAATGAGAATTGTGGGTTAAAGTTTGAGACTGAACTCCCAACTTTTTAGTAATGACAATCTTTGGAATTTTTTTAGATCACGTAGGAAAGACATGTGAAAGATAAGTTTGGATAGCAGAATTATGAGGATGAATTAGGGTATTCTCTTAAAAAGGTCTATGGATTTCCTCCTAGAATTAAATGAGATGATATTCTTAATTAAAGAGGAAAAAGATCTTCATAGTATGGTGAATGGAGGATTACCTTCTAGAAGATTTAACTTTGGGCAATTGGAAAATGAAGAATGGTTCGAATCAAGGAATAGGATGTTTATCTACTAGAGAGCAAAGAACGGTTGGAATCAAGAAATAAGGGATTGGACAATCTTTGAATTTTTTTTAGTTTAATTTTTATGTATAAAAGGACGGAAGAAAGATAAGTTTCGATGGATGAAATTTGGATTAAAGTATGAGATTGGATTTCAATTTTTTAGAGAAGATTTCTTGCCATTCTTTTGACCGTAGTATTACCTAAAATGGTTTAATTTGGGGCAAGTGGATAAATTATTATGATGATGAAGTTGGGTAATTTCTTGGAACGGTCTATGGGTATCTTTGAAAAATTAAATTCCATGATATCCTTACTTAAAGAGGAAAAAGAATCCAGAAATAAAATGTCATATTCCATATGAAGTAGGAAAGAATTTGAATCATGGACAATTGAAAAGAGAAGAAATGTTGGAATCAAGGAATATGAGATAACGAAAAGAGATTCTCGTAAGTTAGATAATGGACCATTGTTTTTGTTATGGATTTCTCGATTCTTTGCATCGAGGTAAGTGAATAAAGTATTATAATGATTAGATAGGGTACTTTCTTAACCGTGCCTAGGGTTTCCTTGAAGAATATATTCAAATAGACAATTGGAAGACAGAGAAGTGTAGGAATGATTGAGGTATCAAAAACTAGAAGTTCATTTTTGAGGCAATAAGGAGAATGGGTTGTTAAAGATTTGGAATGTGGATGGGAATGTTTAGATAATGGGACAAAGGTACACAAGTTACTTTCTAGTCAATCTCTTAGATTTTATGAGTTTGATGGTTGGGTAAGGTATGAGATTGGATGGAAGAAGATAAATTTGGATATGAGATTTGTGGGTTGAAAGTATGAGATTGGAAAGCCAATTTTTTTGATAATGGATGTTCTTTGAATTTTTTTTGGTTTATGGTTACGTATGAAAAGGATGGAAGAAACATGAGTTTGGATACAAGAAGTTTAGTTTAAAGTATGAGATTGGAGTTCAAGTTATGATTGATGATTTCTTTCAATTTTTCGGATAAAAAATAATGTTCGAGGTAGTATTGTTTTATAAGGTTTAATTTGATTGAGACAAGTGAATAAAGTATGACGATAAAATAGGGTACTCTCTTATAATAACATTCTATGGGTTTCTTTGAAAAATTGAATAAGATGATATCCTTACTTAAATGAGGAACAAGATCCACTTGGTGTGGTAAATGGAGGACTATATGTTGGAATAAATAATTGGAAAGCGATAAATTGTTGGAATCAAGGAATGAGATGTCATAAGCCATTATAAGAACGAAAGAATGTTAATCAAGGACAATATGAAAGCAACAAATTATTTGGATCAAGAAATAAGGGATGACAAAAAAGTTAACTTGGCCAAACTTCTACCCGCCTGCTTGGATTTTTATAGTGGACGATCCTTAACAAAAAATTTGGTTTAAAGTATGAGATTGGAGTTCAAGTTTTGATTGATGGTTTCTTTCCATTCTTCGGATAAAAAATAATGTTTGAGTTAGTATTGTCTTATAAGCTTTAATTTGGGGCAAGTTAATAAAGTATGACACTCGTTCTATGGGTTTATTTAAAAAATTGAATGAGATGATATCCTAATTAAAGAAGGAAAAAAATCCACTTGGTATGGTAAATGGAGGATTATATGTTGGAATAGAGAATTGGAAAGCGATAGATTGTTGGAATCAAGTAATAAGATCTCATAAGACATTTGAAGAATGAAAGAATATCAATCAAGGACAGTTGGGAGGCGAAAAATTATTTGGATCAAGGAATTAGGGACAAGAAAAAGAGGTTTGCAAAATTTTAGAGAAAGAAAACACTAGAATGAAAGGATTTGCTTGAATTGGTGCTAAAGAAAAGTTAACTTGGTTGAACTTTTACCGGCCTCCTTGGTTTTTTATATTGGACGATCCTTTGAGTTTTTTTTTTTGGTTTATGGTGGTGTATGAAAGGACGGAAGAAAGATAAGTGTAGAAACATGAGTTTTTGTTTAAAGTTGAGATTGAAGTTCAAGTTATGATTGAGGATTTCTTTCCATTCTTGAGACCGAAAATAATGTTTGAGGTATTATTGTCTTATAAGGTTTAATTTGGGGCAAGTGAATAAAGTATGACGATGATGAAATAGGATACTTTCTTATAATAACGTTGTATGTGTTTCCTTGAAAAATTGAACGAGATGATATCCTTTCTTAAAAGAGGAAAAAGATTCATTTAGTTGTGGTAAATGGAGGACTATATATTAGAAAAGACAATTGGAAAGCGATAAATTGTTGGAATGAAGGAATAAGATGTCATAAGTCATTAGAAAAATGAAATAAATTGTTTGAATCAAGGAATAAGATGCCGTAAGCCGTTAGAAGAATGAAAGAGTATTAATCGAGGACTATTGGAAAGTGAAAAATTATTTGGATCAAGAAATAAGGGATGATAAAAAGAGGTTCGTGAAATTTAGAGGAAGAAAGCATTAGATTAAAAGGATTTGCTTAAATTGGTGACGTAGTAAAGTTAAGTTGGCCGAACTTCGACCCACCTACTTGGATTTTTATAGCTCGATTATTATGTATGTAAGGATGAAATGACGATAAGTATTGATATGAGAATGGTGGGTTAAAGAATGAGATTGGACTCCCATTAATGGACAATCTTTGGAATTTTTTTAGCTTAATGATCATATATGAAAGACACGGGAAATATAAGTTTGGATACAAGAATTTTTGATAGATGACTCCTTGCCATTCTTTGGATGGGATATAATATTTGAAAGGTAGTATTATGTAATAAGATTTAATTTGGGACAAGTGAGTATTATGACGATGAAATAAGATACTCTCCTAAAACGGTTGAGGTTCGAGATGATATTCTTATTTAAATAAGAAAAAGATCTACTTAGTACTATGAATGGAGGATTATCTAATATAAGGTTTAATTTTGGACAATTGAAAGAAGGAAAAATTGTTGGAATCAAGGAATAGGATGTCAAAGAATAGGATGTCATGTGAACGAACTTGAATCGAGGATAACTAGAAAGCCAAAGAATGGTTGGAATCAAAGATTAAGGGATTGGATAATCTTTGAAACTTGAGATCCTTTGTCATATGGTTTTGAGTCATATGGTTTTGAGTGTTACAAGTTTTTGAACAATGGAAGAGAAACTTACAAGTCTCAAAGAACGATATTAACTTACAAAGGTATGGTACATTTTTAGAATCATCTTCTATTTCTTAGGGATGCAGATATGGCTCTCTAAGGGCCAGTGTTACGGAGGGATTTTAGAGTGTAGAGAGCGGAACCATCAAGATTCTATTTCTATGTCTTTGAAGTGTTATTATGAATGATTCGAATTAGGCTTCCTAAAGTTTCAAATTCTAAATCATGAAAGGTGTTAAAGAGTGACTAGAATAAGGATGATGTTCCAAGTGAGGAACCTGATTTGGAAAGAGGCCAAATAAATCAAGGACACTTAGAAAGCGAAAACTTATTTGGAACAAAGAATAAGGTATGACAACAAGAGGTTTGGAAAATTGTAGAGGAAAGAAGCACTAGAAAAATTGTAGAGGAAAGAAGCACTAGAATGAAATGATTTGCTAAACTGGTGCTAAAGAAAAGTTAATTAGGCCGAACTTCTACCCATGCTTGGATTTTTATGAAAGGACGGAAGAAAGAAGATGAGTTTGGATACAAGAATATTTGTTTAAAGTACGATAATTGAGTTCAAGTTTTGATTGATGACGTATTTCCATTCTTCGGATCGAAAGCAATATTTGAGGTGGTATTGTCTTATAAGGTTCAATTTGGGGCAAGTGAATAAAGTATGACGATGATGAAATAGGGTACTCTCTTTAATAACGTTTTTTGGGTTTCGTTGAAAAATTGATTGAGATGATATCCTTACTTAAAAGAGGAAAAAGATCCACTTGGTGTGGCAACGGGAGGACTCTATGTTGGAATAGAGAATTAGAAAGGGATACATTGTTAGAATCAAGGAATGAAATGTCATAAGCCATTAGAAGAATGAAGGACAATTGGAAAGCGAAAAATTATTTAGATCTAGGAATAATGGATCACAAAAAGAGGTTTGTGAAATTTTAGAGTAAGGATTTGCTAAATTTGTTCTAAAGAACATTTAACTTGGTCGAACTTCTACCCGCTTGCTTGGATGTTTATATTAGTCGATCCTTTGCATTTTTTTTGTTGATGGTTACGTATGAAAGGACGGAAGAACGATAAGTTTGGATACAAGAAGTTTGGTTTAAAGTATGAGATTGGAGTTCAAGTTTTGATTAATGATTTCTTTCAACTTTTTGGATTGAAAATAATGTTTGAGGTAGCATTGTCTTATAAGGTTTAATTTAGGACAAGTGAACAAAGTATGACGATAAGGAAATATGGTGCTTTCTTATAGTAATGTTATATGAGTTTCCTTGAATAATTGAATGAGATGATATCCTTACTTATAAGAGGAAAGAGATCCACTTGGTGTGGTAAATGGATGACTATATTGTTGGAATCAAGAAATAAGATGTCACAAGGTATGAGTAGAATGAAATAATATGAATTAAGGGAGGAAAAAAAGAGGTTTGTAAAATTTTAGAAGAAGGAAGCACGAGAACAAAAGGATTTGCTAAAGAGCAGTAACCTTGGCTGAACTTCTACCCGCTTACTTGGATTTTTATAGTTTGATGGTTATCTATGTAAGGACGGAAGAAGAATTTTGGATTAAATTATGAGATTGGATTTCAATTTTTGATAGAAGATTTCAGGCCATTTTTTAGATCGTAGTGTTACCTAGTAAGGTTTAATTTGGGGCAAAGGAATAAAGTATTATGGTGATGAAATCGAGTAATTTCTTAAAACGATTTATAGGTTTCTTTGCGCAACATCCTTACATTGCGGTAAATGGTGGAGTATATGTTTGAATTGACCATTGGAAAGCTAAGAATAATTGAAATCAAGTTTCATATTACGACAGAATTTGAATAATGGACAATTGGAAATCAAAGAAATGTGGGAATCCAAAGAAATGTGGGAATCAAGAAATAAGGGATAACAAAAACAGGTTTGTAAAAGTTTAGTGGGGAAAGAAGCACTTTGAGTAAAAGAGTTTGCTTAATTTGTTCTAAAGAAAAGTTAAAATTATATTTGGTTTGATCACTCTTTTTAGAAGGATTAAACGTCGGATAGATCATCAACTCAAAATCTATTATATTACCACTGAACAACACGTCTTTCACCTCCCTACACACTAAACTGAAAAATTTGACCTCCTGAACCAACAAAGCATTCCATTTGAGGGGGAAACTCTTGCTCACGGGCTCTCCAAAACTAAGAGAGGAGACAGAAGATGCTTAAGATGCTGAGGATACTATGGATGAAGAGTGAGTCTCTCTTCTACATCTAGGAGTAGAGAAGAGAGCACCTTCAACTAACAAAGCATTTCTTTCTTTTACGGCTTGGCCAAGATGTGTTAAACGTATTCCATATGAAGTATTAATGAGGACTTTTTTGAATGAGCTCTTTAGTGTTGAGGAAGTGTGAGAAAATGAAGAACAACTTCTTAGGGACGAGGATATGGCTCGTTAAGAAAGGTGTTACAGAGGGATTTTAGGAGTAGAGAAGAGAGCACCTTCAATTAACAAAGCATTTCTTTCTTTTACGGCTTGGCCAAGATGTGTTAAACGTATTCCATATGAAGTATTAATGAGGACTTTTTTGAATGAGCTCTTTAGTGTTGAGGAAGTGTGAGAAAATGAAGAACAACTTCTTAGGGACGAGGATATGGCTCGTTAAGAAAGGTGTTACAGAGGGATTTTAGAGTGTGCAGAGCAGAACCATCAGGATCCCATTTCTCTGTCTTTGGAGTGTTATTATGAATGATTCGAATTAGCTTCCAAAAGTTTCGAATTCTATTATCACGAAAGGTGTTAAAAAGTGATCAGGACAAGGATCATGAGCCAAGTGAGGAACCTTATTTGGAAAGGGGCCAAATAAATGAAAGACGATGAAAATGGGTACTTTCTTATAATAACGTTCTATAGATTTCCTTTAAAAGTTGAATCAGATGATATTCTTACTTAAAAGAGGAAAAAGATCCATTTTGTGTGGTAAATAGAGGACTATATGTTGGAATAGACCATTGGAAAGCAATAAATGGTTAGAATCAAGGAATAAGATCTCATACGCCAATAGAAAAATGAAAGAATAAATTGTTGGAATCAAGGAATAAGATGTCATATCTCTGTCCTAGAAAGCAAAAATTGGTGGAATCAAAGAATAAGGGATCGGATAATCTTTGAAACTTGAGATCCTTTGTCATATGGTTTCGAGTGTTACAAGTTTTTGAACGTCTCAAAGAAGGATATTAACTTACAAAGGTTGGTACATTCTTAGAATCCTTCTAAAGTTCTGTTTTGGATACTCAGTAAATTCAGGACTGTTTGTTTGTGAATGACTTTTATTTGTAGATACATTAGATATTATATTCTTGAGAGGTATAAATTACATGTACTTTGAGGACTATGTTTGTGAAATGACTTCCATTTGGTTGACGTAGAGCAGTTATTTTATACTAAATTGGATATCCGTTGAAGGTTTCTAAAATGCCTCTACTACGGAGAGGTTTCCACACCCTTATAAAGAATACTTCGTTCTCTTCCCCAACCGATGTGGAACTTCATAATCCACCTCCCTTTGGGGCGGGCCCAGCGTCCTCGCTGGCACTCGTTCCCTTCTCCAATCGATGTGAGACCGCCCAATCCACCCCCACTTCAGGGCCCAGCGTCCTTGCTGGCACACCACCTCGTGTCCACCTCCCTTCGGGGCTCAGCCTCCTCTCTAGCACATCGCCCGAAACTTGGCTCTAATACTATTTGCAACGACCCAAGCCCACTGCTAGCAAATATTGTCCTTTTTGGGCTTTCCCTTCCAGGCTTTCTTTCAAGGTTTTTAAAACGCGTCTGCTAGGGAGAGGTTTCCACACCCTTATAAATAACGTTTCGTTCTCCTCTCCAACCGACGTGGCATCTCACAATGACTCACTTCGTGGGATTTACTTAGAGTAAAACAGAGTCCTGGGGATGAAATTTCATGCTATTATTTACCTGTACCTATATGTTATGAACACTTGATACTAAGAATTATACAAACATAAGGAGAAGTCATTTTTCGTGTTAAAAAACGCCCTACTTTGGGAGTATGAATCCTCGATAGAGATCGTGTTATAAAAGACCCTGCTCTGAATATAAAGGATATATTTAGATTTATTATTTCCGAGTAGCTCAGATTTATTGTTACTTGGTATTTAGGGATTTGTTAGCCTTTACTAAGATCTCCAGATCTGTGAAGGTTGAACTCCTATTCCTAGATGGAAGAATCGAATGGTACCTTAAGAAAGGCCGCTACGAAAAGCGCACTGTCCTAGATGCTCTAATTCACCTGGCTATCGTAGTCAAATACATTGCCATTATGGTTTTGGAATTGGTTAAGAATGCAGCATGCAACACAAGAAAAGTAGGATAAATCATAAGTATGTTCTAGCATTGAAGAACAATGAGGAGCTCAAAAAATTGCTTCAAGGAGTCAATATTGCAAGTGATAAATTTCTTCCAAACATCAATCGGTTGTCCTTGAGAATTGGCACTAAGAGGCAAACAACACTTGTGGAATTGTTTAAAGAGAAGCGAGCACGAGAGAGATAAGTAATGCACGTGGAAGTGCTCCAAAATGAATAAGCATGAGAGTGACAAGCAACGCCTGTGGAAGTGCTCCAAAGAGATAGTATGCATGAGTCATGTGCACTCATGGTTTCGACTAATAGATATCCTAACAAAATAAGTTCAAAGCTTATTACTTCATGAGTTGGTATCCAAGCTATTGGCTTGGATCTCACAAAACAGTAAGTTATGGAGTCCTTTTGTTAGCACATCTATCAATTGAAACCATTAACTCATGCATATTATCTTCTTGGAGTAGTTCCACGAGCTTCCACGAACATTACTTGTCTCTCTCGGGTTCACCTCTCTTTGAGCACTTCCATAGATGTTTCTTGCCTCTCTCGTGCTCACTCCTTTTGAGACACTTCTACAAATGTTGATGTTCGGAAGAGGTTTATCGCTTAGAATGGTGACTCAAGGTATTTAAGGACGACAAGTAGGTAGATTGAAGCATCTATGGTAGTGCGCTTTCCATAGTGGCCTCTCTTAAGATACCATACAGGTTCTTCCATCTGAAATTAGTGAACGATATTTATTGGTCACAAACTTGTCTCGAGGTAAAGTATGAGATTAGACTTAGACTTCTTGTTTGATGGTTTATTGCATATTCTTTAGATCGAAAATAATGTTTGAGGTAGTATTGAACGACGAATGGCAAAGCAGTTTCCAGCCAAATAGGAGCAGCCCGAGCTGAACCTCGATGTAGCAACCTCTTACTATAGGTGTCTTTCATAATGTACTTGCTAGCTAAAATATGAGAACTTCTACATGAGCCAATAGAATCACCAGCAGAACCATTTCCTGACAGTGGAAGCAAAATATGCAGCACCTCTAGATGGGGCGGTGCTGCTGGGTTTGAAGAAAAGCATGCCATCCTTATCAGAAGGATGACTACCTGACACTGTTAAGTGCAGGAAAGTCCATTGCACTAAGATTGGGGCAGACACTGTCTTGGAATTCAGGTTTTGACTTATCTCACCTTTATATAGTTCATAAGAGCAGATATTATTTGGGTTTTCTTTTTCGAGCTTCCTCTCAAGGTTTTTAAAACGTGTTTATTATGGAGAGGGTCTAGCCCTACTCCAACTAGTGCCTTGCACCGTCTGGTGACAAGTCCAAAGAGGATAGTATCTGCTAGCGGTGGACTTGAGTTGTTACAAATGGTATCGAAGCTAGACACTGGATGATGTGCAAGTGAGGAGGCTGAGCTCCAAAGGGGGTGGACACGAGTCGGTGTGCCAGCAAGGACGCTATGCCCCGAAGGGGGGTGGATTCGAGGTGTCCCACATCGATTGGAGAAGAGAACGAATGCCAGCGAAGACGCTGGGCACCGAAAGGGGGTGGATTGTGAGATCTCACACCGTTGGGGAGGAGAATGAAGCATTCCCCCAACAGATGCATTTTAAAACCGTGAAGCTGACGGCGATACGTAACAGGCCAAAATGGACAATATCTGTTAGCGGTGGACTTAGACTTCGGCGGTTACAGATGGAATTAGAGCCAAACACCGAGCGGCGTGCCAGCGAGGACACTTGACCCCCAAGGAGGGTGGATTGTGAGGTCTCACATCAGTTGAGAGGAGAACAAAGCATTACTTTATAAGGGTGTGGAAACCTCTCCCTAACGGACGCGTTTTAAAACCATGAGATTGATGACGATATGTAACGGACCAAAACAAATAATATCTACTAGCAATGAATTTGCGTTGTTACACTTTCCGCTGCTAAACCTCAAGGCTGCTTATTGCTAACAAGTTGATTACTGTTGAGAACTGGCTTCTGCCAAGGTTTATTTGAATCCCACGGATCATTCAACAAATATTCGCTGCAAATAGCAGCAGCGAAAAAACTTCTCCCATTGACTTGATATCATGTGCGATATCATCAGGGAGCTGATATCTCTAGAATTGACGAGCCTCATCATTAGAATTACATGGCTTTGCTTTTGGTTTTCCTGAAAGGTCTCGTGCTAATTGAGATAGTATTCCTTATAAATTCATGATCAACCATTTAATTAGTCGACGTGGGACTCCTCTCTCAACAATTCTCAACAATCTTTCCCTCGAATAAAGTACACTATAGAGAGCCTCCCTTGAGGCCTATGGAGCGCTCGAACAGATTTTCCTTAATCGAGGCTCGACTCCGTCTCTGGGGCTTTCGAACAAAGTACACCCTATGCATATGTTTACTTGTTGCCATTCTAGTCGACTTGTCTCTACTCTAGGCTTGCCATTCTAGTCGACTTATTGAGAATTGACCCATGAGTCAACTATATTGTCGGGATATCCTGAGCATCCATCTATTTAAGTATCATTGAAGCATGAACCCTCCCGTGTTCATGTTGAATCATTTTTAGATACCGTAACGGAGAGCAGTCTCATATGCCAACCTCCGACTCAAGGTTGAGGGTGCAATATTGGCACACTTGTGTCATCCAACACTACCCTTTTCACTTAGGTCACAGGGGCCCTAGAGTGGTGGAGAGTTGATATCATGCCTCCCCTTATAATACATTGTGAGACATTGTAGATCTAGGTGGAGTAGACATGATTTTGACGAAGGGTCATACGGCCTCGTGGAGCATCCATCAGGTGTTTGATTGACACCAAATTTAACGAGCTTTCATTTTTCATATAGACAGACTTGACTCTAGAGCCATATGGCAGCCGTATGGCGAAACTGACGCCGAAATCCCAACTTCTTAGGTTATGGCCCAAGACCCTACCCAACCCTCTTCAAGCTCGTTTCTGGCATTCATGACAACTAGTTGCCCCTAATCTTTTTTATGTCTCGGTTTGACTTTCATGCACTCTCTTCTTAGTGTGTTGGATGATGCATCATTCTCCTCGATTACATCATGGTATTAAGCTAACATGCCTTGCATATAGTGCGGGGATCACAACCTATTCTCTTATTAGTACAGTTGTGACACACAGTCGGTCAGTGAAAACATACCACGAAAACGTAATAATATTTAAAGTTTAGAATTATTGTTTTTAGATAAAGGACAAAAGTGGAGTATTTTTATTAATTTAGTCTTATTATAATAATAGGAAATCAAAATAATTTTTTATTTAAAATTTAAAATTTGAGATAGACATTTTGGATCCAATTAAAATAATAAAGTAAATATTTAAAAAAATAAAAAATAAAATAAGGAAAAAAGCAAAAGGGCAGCCGAAAAGATTCTTTAATGATTTTTTTGGGGGAAAGAAATTTGGTGACAACAACTTCGTTCCTTACACTTGCTTTGACCCGCAACAGTACTCCCTGACCCACCTCCCCCACTTTTCTTTTATTTACCCTTTTGCCCCCATGACCCTTTTTTTCTTTTTTTTTTTAATTTTCATACCTACTTTTAAAATATATCTAATTTTTAAAAATAAATTTAAGGCTATTTTTGTAATTTTTCTTTTTAAGTTATTTAAGCCTATTTTTTGTGGATTTGGGGACACGGGACGATGTGCCAGCCTTCTCGCTGTCTCCCGAAGGGGGGTAGACACGAGGCGGTGTGCCAGTAAGGATGCTAGGTCCCAAAGGGTGGTGGATTTGGGGCGGTCCCATATCGATTGGAGGAAGAAAAGAGTGAAATCACCATTTATAAAGGTGTGGAAACTTTCCCCTAGTAGACGCGTTTTAAAGTCTTGAGGGGAAGCCCGAAAAGAAAAGTTCAAAGATGACAATATCTGCTAGCAGTGAATCTGGGTTATTACAAATGGTATCAGAGCCAGACACCGGACGATGTGCCAACCTTTTCGTTGTTCCCCAAAGGGGGTAGACACGAGGCAGTGTGCTAGTAAGGACGCTGGGTCCCAAAGGGGGGGTGGATTTGGAGGTGGTCCCGCATCGATCGGAGGAAGGAAAGACCTAATATTTTGTCACAGTGAAACAGAGGTCGAGTGAACGTGGATCGTTCACTCGTTAAGTTAAACCTGATAAAATAATTTAATCCAATTTAATTCATTTGATAGGAAATAGATTCGGACAAATAAAATAATTATAAAATATAATTTAATTTAAATAAAGAATCAAATATTTGTGTTGTTTGTTCCCACCCACTAACTAATATGAGACATTGGGCAAATAAGAATGTAATAATAAAATTAATATAAGAATTTAAAGCATTAAAAATATTGAATGAAATTATATTGTGTCACAAATGTAAGTAATGAAGATAAGATTGAGATTTAGAGAAAAAAAAAAAGAATATTAATTAGACAGCCAAATTTGTCTTATTCCCAACTTTATAATATAATTGTTAATGTTTTTAGTAAGCCATAAACTATTTTTGATAAAGAAGCGAATAAAAATTAAATATAAAAAATTATTAAAAATATGACACGTTGCATATTCCTTCATGCTTATCTAATCACAAGGATTCTTCATTTCCAATACTTTAATAAATACTATAAAGTTTAACAAAAACACTATTTTGTCTCTATCTTTTAAATTTTATTATATTTTTATTCTAAATTTAATATATCTAATTTTAATATATATATAATAAAAGAAAATTATTATTTATAATTTTTGGTTCTCTATTTTTAAATTGGTTGAAAATACGTATAATAAATAAAATTTTAAAATTAAATTGTTTCTTTAATTCGTAAATTTTTACTTTTACGTGGTTTAGACATAAATTTTATGTAACGACCCAGATCCACCGCTAACAGATATTATTTGCTTTAAAATTTGTAACATAAACTGAAAATATTAATTTATTAAATATTAACCCTCGAAATAAAGGGGGGGACAAAAATGGTATTTAAAATTTAAAATAAACTGAAAATATTGTTTTTCTCATTTATTTAAAATATTTTAAATATTTTAAAAAATATATTATTTGAAATTAGATTAGAGATGATTTAAAGAAAGAATTATTGGTGTGAGGGAGGGGGCGAAGGCTATGAGATAAGACCCTCCACTTTGCGTTTATCTCTCTTGTTTCTCTCTCTTGTTTCTCTCTCTAGAAGTGTGTTTGTAAAGGTGGGCGATCTCTCTGGAGCCTGAAGTATATCTTTTACCTGCTTTTTTTTCTTTTTAATTCATAATTTTATTCTTCAAATTTCGGGTTCCGTTCTGGTTCTGAGTCACCTTCAATCAGCCGACTGCGAGAGGAAGAACAGCGTTCAATTTGCAGAGATTTCTGCTGTTCTGTAATCTGTAAGAGAGATTAGATCTACTGTTGTTTCGAGCAAGAACAGGGGGTCCGGCCATCTGGATTTTGTTTTTTTTTTTTGTATGAAATATGGAGAAAAGCTGCCAATCTTCTCTGACGGGAGATTCCTCCGCCGCTAGTAATGGCGGCGGTACGGTCTCCTCAGGCAAGGATCAATACCTCAAGCACTTAAACAAGCTTTCGCACAAAATTTCCAAGCCTAGTTTTGTTAAGAAGCCTGCGTTTGATTCTTCTAATCATTCTAATCCTAATTTTAATCAGAATCAGGGTCTTCTTCAACCTCCACCACCGCCTCCGCCGCCGGATTCGGCTGTGCAGGCTCAGTCGCAACAGCCACCGCAGCACCATCAGCCGCCGGTTTATAACATCAATAAGAACGATTTCCGAGATGTGGTTCAGAAGCTTACTGGCTCACCGGCGCACGAGCGATTCTCGAATCCGCCGCCTATTCATCCACCGAAGGCTCAGAGCTCACGTCTGCAGCGAATCCGTCCGCCTCCATTAGCAAACGTCAGTAACCGCCCTCCTCCGATGCTACAGCCGCAACAACCACCGCCTGGCCTGAACCCTAGAAGTTCCATTTCATCAACCGACAATTTCGGCCCCATTGGACGGCCCGTTGCGCCGCTTTCGCCTCTCCCTCCACTACCGGCCGTCCACGCGCCAGCTGAATCACCTGTTTCAGCATATATGAGATATCTTCACAACTCATTTTCAGATTCTAATCAGAAGCAGTTCTCGGGATTCTCACCTCTAGCTCCTCTAGTTTCGCCTCGCTGGAAAAATTTAACCTCACAGCCACTGCCTCCACCGCTGGCCATGGCGCAAGGGGGCATTCCTCCTCCACCACCATCATCGGCAGTAATGAGCTCTGAGGGTCAATTTCCGATGCCCTTTTCACCTCTTCCATTCGGATGCATGAATTCACCAAGATCAGCATACCCTTTGCTATCACCGAGCTTGCTGCTATCGCCGTCGACGGGTCCGTTTGGATATCCACAGCTTCCATTGTCACCCACAGTGCCAGTGCCAAATCCAAGATGGAGAGGTTTGTGAGTTCTTCTTTCTTTCCCATCATATGGTAAGTTCGGATATGAAATTCGTTAATCTTTGTAGTTATTGTCACAGCTCTCAGGGTTTGTTCTTTACTTAATTAGATTATTTTGTATACATGTTGAGAATGAGATGAATGAAGGGTAATTGGATTGGATGATCAGTTTGTGAAATGGGAATGAATTTCACACTACTGATTCAGAAACTGGAATTTGTTTGTTTGTTTGTTCTGTAAATCTCGTAGAACAACATCATCTTAGGTAGCTGCTGTTGATTTTGTTTTTGGTTCTTTCTGGGTTACTGCAAGAATTCAAATGTCATATAGGTTACATTTCTTGAGAATTCCTGTTATAAGAAACATACTTGTTTGATCTTAAGCTACCTTTTTGTTTATCTGCCTCACAAGAACAAGAAAGATCATGTTCCTTAAACATCCAACACATTTGCTTTGATTCTGCTGGGTTTTCATATGGTTTGGTTTGGTTTGTTGGTGGCTGCTAGTTAGTTCAAGCTCATGCTGGATACTTATGATACCCAACTTGAGCATAGGTCATATAGGAATATAGGACATATAACTCTCGATCGAGAGAGGTATGTGGCTCAAATATCCATTCCTTCCAACGTGTTGTTTAGGATATATACTCTCGATTGAGAGAGGTTTGTGGCTCAAATATCCATTTCTTCCGACGTGTTGTTTAGGATATATAGAGAGAGGTCTGTGACTCAAATATTCATTCCTCCCGACATGTTGTTTAGGACATATACTCTCGATCGAGAGAGGTTTGTGGCTCAAATATCCATTCCTTCCAACATGTTGTTTAGGACATATGCTCTTAATAGAGAGAGGTCTGTGGCTCAAATATCCATTCCTTATGATGTGCTGTTTAAGACATATATTCTTGATCGAGAGATCTGTAACTCAAATATCCATTTCTAGGCATAGCCCCAAACAATGTGTTATACACAATGGGAATGCAAAGAACATGGTTAAGAAACAAATAGGAAATTTAAAAAAGATGGTCACGTGCTATCACGTGGTGCATTTGGTAGGAAGAGAAGAGGAGAGAAGAGTAGTGTAGGATTTCAAAGTCCAGCAGTTTTGTCTTGGTGTTGTGTATTTGTGTCCCATGTCCGCTCCCCCACTTGCTTTTCACCTCCTTTTCTTCTTCCCTTGTTTGGATTCTTCTAATCTATCAACTCTTCTATACTTGAGAAACCTTTCGAATAAAACCCAATACGGGCCCCTTTCTAATTCAGATCCAATTTGTCCTTGTCACAATCACACAAATCGTACTCTTGATGGCAACAGACTTGCGATTGTGCAGCACTCACTTCCCAATGACAAGTGAGCTAAGTCAATTCGTTCTTACGTCGCCTACGGCCAAGAGACATATGCTCGAGTTTCTGGTCTTGGTACGGCCAAGCGACGTGTGCTCGAGCCTCTGGCCTTAGTTTAAGAGAAGGTTTTAGAAAACAGGGGCAGAGAGATTTTCGAAAGAGAGATTTTTTGAAAGAGACGTTATATAAGCAAGCAAGAGAGTAACAACAACGGCTCACAATATATAACCTTGGATAGGGAGAAGTTGTTTCATATTTGTGCTTTTTTGGGGAGAAAATATCTGATGTCATTAAATTTTCAATTTTGTGTTCGATAGGTTCGATTTTGCGCATGATAAATTTTGACATATTTGACAACTTTTAAAATTGAAAAAATGATATTGTTTTGAAGATCCTGGCATGGCATGGCATGTAAAGGGGAAAATAAGAGGAAGCAAAAACCGTTTACTGGTTGGTCCGGTTTCTTCAGCTTTATCAAAATTAGAAAAAGGAGTGGTTAAGGAGGCTTTTATTTGTGTTTGTTTAGATCTATAAAGCTGGTTTTTGCCGTTTCCTAATGCCCTTCTTGTGAACTTAAAAAGCTCACATTTGCAATCATTGGTCTTTCTCCTATTGGATTTTATTTTACTATACACCCAATGATTTCTCCAATGTTACATTTAAATATTTAAAATCAATTTCATCTTCAGTTTTATATTTTAAAAAATTAAAAACAGTAAATATCATTTTTTTTAAAAACAACAAAATTCTCATAATTAACTCATGGGTTTGAATGGATTCACTTGAAAGTTTCAAGTATACCTGAAACTAACAACAAAAAGAAAAGCCAGTGAAAACATGACTGAAATCATCGTGAAGGCTTCAAAAAAGAGCTGGACAAATTTATATATATATATATATTGTATTGAAATCACGATAAAATTCCAAAGAATAAAAATAATATAATATGACAAAAATTTGGTACACATACCTGTGACAGCAGACACCGCCACCAACAGGTTTATTATTGATAGCTCCATAAAGCCGAAGGCAGGCAGGAAGGCAGGCCTGCAGAAACTGAAAACTAAAGCAGAAGGATGCTAGCCACTGTTTGGAATTGGAAGTTCTTTAAGCTCACAACTCACCAATCAACACAAAATCTTACAACTACATGTGACGCTTTCAAAACGCATCAATATCAGGACCACCCACTATTTGACAGACATATCAAAGAAGCTTATCATCTCTACATGGACAACAAATTATTCTTATTGATTGGTGATGAAAATAGCCACAATCATGAACACCAGGATTCAAATCAGACGGCATATGGAGTGCATATAAATACTTGACAGGGGTAAAGTTTAAGATCAAATTACATGATGCTTAATAATATATAGAACTCTGAGAAAAATAGCCAATTCAGAGATATGGAATTGATGGGTAAAGAGGAGGATGAAAGAAAAAAGACAAACGAGGACGTTTTTCCAGAGTGTGGTGATGATAACAAGGCTAAGAAATACCTAGATAATTATAGAAAAGCCAAATTTCCAAACAAGCACTTCTCCAGAATAAAACATGTAAAGGAGAAGTTGAATCCTGCACGTGCAAATCAATATGCTCTCTATTATTCGTCGTCGCGCTTGGGAGCTGCTTCTTTAATCTCATCTCCATCATCCTGAAAAGATTTATACATAAGCAAATTTAAAGTGCCAAGCCCCGGACTCAAAACACGGGTGCAGATAGTCGATAAAGATTTAGCGTATGAAATATGACCATATAGTTTACCTGCATGTCTGAAGTCCATAGGGTGAGGTTGTCACGAAGAAGTTGCATGATCAAAGTGCTGTCCTTGTATGATTCCTCGCCCAGTGTATCCAACTCAGCAATTGCTTCATCAAAAGCCTATAGAAGTGCAATGGTAAGTGATTTGGAATGATTTATAGACTACTTCTAGTGACATTTCGGACTGTTGAACAGTAAATATACAGTTCTAGGAAGGGAATACAAGTTAAAAAAAGGAACATTAAAACACTGAGCAAATTGACCAAAACAAAATAGTTCAATTTCTTTTCATGAGAAAATATAGGTCAATTTCATAATATTCAAAATCCAAAATATTTCAACCTGTTCAGATATGGACAGTTAGGATGGTTAGTATTGATTCATTTTGCCTTGGTTTTATAGTTGAATTCAGACAGTTATATTGATTCTCATGGTATGGTCGGTTCAGTTTGTAACAAAACGACAAATATTTACCTAAAATTGGGTGTGACACTATTGAAAGGGGGGTTGGTTCCTTTCAACATCAGCCAAAATCTGTACCAAATTGACCCACTTACAGTGCTACACCCAATTTTCGGTAAATATTGAAAGAGAAGCAAAAAATGGCTCATTCAAAGCCAGCCCAAGTTCAGTTTTGTATATGAAATTCAGTTTTGTATGACACTAGCTTCAGGACAAGAAACAAAGGCACACAATATATTCGAGTTTGGGTAACCTGTTTGGCAAGGCTGCAAGCTCGATCAGGGGAATTCAGAATCTCGTAATAGAACACTGAAAAGTTCAAAGCCAGCCCAAGTCGTATGGGGTGAGTAGGAGCAAGTTCAGAATTTGCGATATCCTGTAGACGTAAGAGACACAGCCAATTAGAACAATAATTGGTTTAATTTTATCACGATCGTTTATTGACTATGAACCTCAATGAAAGGCAACTCACTGCAAAAATAAAAGAATCCATGGAGAAACTGTTTACGATTTAGATTGTTCGATAACTCTTAATAAAAATTGTGATTCAATAAGTTGTATGCATATTGAAACCACCTCCCCAGATCAACTCGTGAGAATTCAAGAGCGAGGAAATCAAATTTCTTAGGAAAAAAAAAAAAAGCAATCAAAAGAGAATCGGCTAAAGGAAAATTGGGGAAAGATTGTACAAGTGTACTTTCACGAATTTGATTCTTCGAAAAGCAGACATCCATTTCGAAACAGTTAGAAGACAAGCATAAACTATATTTTCTCTTTGACGCAGGAAATTTGATGAAGCACGTAAAGATCTACATGCCAAGGAATATTCAACTGAGAAAACACACGGATGAGAGCCAATCGAGTGGCAATGATAAGCAGGAAATCTGATAAGCCGATTTGAAATCTTGAGTAAACAGTAGAACATCAGATAATTAAAACTAGGAGACGAGATGGAAGATCATACGTCATTCGAATAACACTTGGAAAGAACGAGAGAATAAGTACGAGATATCTCAAGAGCCCTAACCAACCGAATGATTTCGATATGTGCATCATCAAAACAGGGACGGAATCAAACCTGAGCAGATTTATAAGCAGTGAGGGTACTTTCAGCAGCCTCCTTCCGTTCTGCTCCGGTCTTGAATTCAGCCAGGTATCTATGATAATCACCCTTCATTTTGAGATAAAACACCTTGGAATCTCCAGAAGCAGCAGAGGAAATAAGGCGGGAGTCAAGAAGCTTGAGGATCCCATCACAGATGTTAGAGAGCTCGCTCTCGATCTTAGATCTGTATTCTCTGATCACGGAAACATGATCATCGTTCCCTCGGCTCTCCTCCTTCTGCTCGATGGAAGAAATGATCCTCCAGGAAGCTCTACGAGCTCCAATAACATTCTTGTAAGCAACAGAGAGAAGATTCCGCTCCTCGACGGTAAGCTCCTCGTTTTCTATGGCGGCCGAGACCTTCTCCATAAACTCAACCATCTCCTCGTAGCGCTCGGCCTGCTCGGCGAGCTTGGCCATGTAAACATACTTCTCACGAGGGGAAGAGGCGACCGCCATTACAGAAACGAGGAGGAACGCTTAGATCTGAAGAATCTGAGAGAGCAGGATTCGAAATAGAGGGAGAAGAAACCGAAGGAGCTGGAGAATTTGGGGGTTCGATAATTTTTCTTTCCCTTCTTTCTGTGTTCTTTCTTTTCTTTTTCTCTCCGCGCGCGAGAGAGAGAGAGAGAGAGGAGCGATAATTGCGTTGAGGACGAAGACCAGAGTGGAGAGAGAGATTAAATCTGAGCCGTTGGATTGAGACGGATGGTTCAGAGACGATGTTCAAAACTGTGCGTTTTCTGTTTCGACAGCTTTTCTATTTATTTATTTATTTTTATATTTAGAAATCTTCGGATTGACAGCCTGACATGTACTAAACAGCTGGCACGCACGGGTTCTTCTTCCTTTCCTTTTCCTTCTTTTTATTTTGGGCCTTATATGGGCTAAAATGTTGTCATTTGTTTAGGCTATTGGGCCCATATCGGCCCACTTACCCGGCCCACTTTTCAGTAAGGGTATAATTTACGGTCCTCTTTTTAATTGTAAAATGGATGAAAATTCAAAATCTCGAAATTAAATATAAAATTGGCATAAAATGCTAAAAATGAAGATTGGAGAAGAGCAGGGAAATCTCAAGTTGAACACGTGCAAACTCCACTACCGAGGGACCGCTCTCACGTGTCATCACGTGACTCCCTTTTAATTCATTATTATAATTCCCTAATCCTACCAAAAACAAATCCACAAACTTACAAACACACACATCCACATTTATTCATTTTTTTTTTATAATTATATATATTTGTAAATAAATTTGATGCTACAATTATTCTACTAGGTAATCTTCATTGTCATAGTTCACATCTCATCTCATTCACGCTCGGGTGCTACTTGTGTGTAGGGTGTACCCAATATATTCCCGAACTATATGCATACATCTGTAAGTAACTTAATGCAACTTGGCAAGAAAAACGTGTGCAACTACATCAAAAGCAAATGGTTTGAATAGATTCAATGGTCAAACAGGAACAAATACTTGTTCCTTCTATGGTTGATGGGGGCGGGCTGGGAGGCAGGCAGGCATATGGCAGACTCACAAGCTTAGAACTCATCAAAATTTACACATTGAACAACCTGGCAAGCTCAGATTTAACTTAATACCTTAAATCTTCAATGTCATAGTTCACGTGTCATCTCATTCACGCTCGGGTGCTACTTGTGTGTAGGGTGTACCCAATGTATTCCCGAACTACTTGCATACATCCGCAACTTAGTGCAACCTGACAAATTTCATTGAAAAACGTGCGCAACTACATCAAAAACCTCTATTCCTTAAGCAAACGGTTTGAACCGATTCAATGGTCCAACAGGAACAAATACTTCTACATTTGATGGGGGCGGGCGGGCAGGCGGGCATATGGCAAACTCACGAGCTTAGAACTCATCAAGACTTACGGATTGAACTAAAATACCTTAAATTTTGTATTAGAGAATTTACAAATCCACTAAGTCCCAAAAGCATCGAGTTGATACCAAGTAGGAAGCTAAGAAACAAAGCACAGAGAGAGCAACAATTTGACAAACCCAAAAAAACAACATCACTTACTAGTCAAGGGGAGGGAGGCCAACCAAAGCCTCCACCAACTTCATCTATTCCTTCATAGAATCTCAACTCGAGTCCTTCTAGCCTGTCTTCGTCGTCCCATGGATCGTCGTAACTCTCGGCATCGTCGTCGAAGTAATCTGCAGAGAAGTCCCAAGCCAAGTCGTCAGAGATGTATGAGTAGTCTGAGCATTCATCCCATTCGTTTCGCTCGTAGTAGTCTCTAACCAGAGGCCCCAACACTCTTAGTTTTGGGAACTTCTCAGCCACAAACTTGTCTTCCAGCCTTACATCCCAACAGCCTCTCAAATCGAGGAATTCGAGATTGGGGCAGCTCGACAGTATCGTCATCACACTTTTAGTGCTAAGAGGGTGATAGGCCATTTCAAGGTGCTCCAGTTTTGGCATTGTGGCTGCAATGGCGTACGCTTCATCGTCCAGCAACGGCATACCTGCTGTATGCAGCGGATGCAAGTTTCGACAGATTCCAACCAGAGCTTTGCAATTCTTTCCTATAGACTCTAAACTACTAGCACTGATTTTATCACAATAGCTTAGATCCAAAAAAGTAACTGCAGAAAGCCTTCCAGCAATCTGTTCTACTAGAGCATCGCTTATATTGCTCCTTGGCAGCCGCAATGTCTGGAGAGAGCCAGCACTTGAAAAACCAATACAAAACAAAACACCAACATCACAAAATACTCCATTTAATACCAACAAATCCAGTTAGCACCAACCATAGCAATCTTGTTCAAAGCCAGTATATGTTCATTTTAGAAGAAAGGCAGTAAAAATCAATGTCACCGACATCCAGAAAAATAAGTTTCAGGGAAGAGGGGAATGTTTATATCTTACTGATCAGCGATGAAGGAGAAAATGTTGCTGTTATGGAGGCCAGTAACGCAGAGCTTGCGAAGCGAACCGCCACTTCGATTGACAAGCATTTGAAGCATTCGATCGACATTGTCGGGCTGGCATCGGCTACTCCATTCTTCAATGTCAATCTCTTGCCAACAGTAAGGTCCAAGCACTGCTTTAGCCCATGATTTGCAGACTCTGGGGATAACGGTAAGTATCTCTTGTAGTGGGAGTTTACTGAAAATTAGCCCCAGAGCGTCCGGTATTAGCTCGTCCCAGTGCCTGAAATCGCTTCCCTCTGTCATCTCTAGTCTGCTTGAAAAGATGAGACATGAAAAGTCAATTACACAGTTCATCGCTGCCTGAAGATAGAAAAACATTCCATATGTCAAACATTTGGGGTAAACCAGAGAGCAAGTTGCACACTCAAAACCGAATCATACAACATCAAACAAACATCTCGAGAACTTCAGAAATCGCCGTGGAGAAGAGGACATAGTTTGAGATCCAAATTACACACAAATCCCCTAACACTTTATGTGAAGACAAGGGCAAGCATACATACAGATCAATAAGTTCCAAACTAAAAATACTGATAAAAAGCCAAATGTTTAGAAGTAAAATACAAAGCATCACAAATGAAGAGAAAAGACGTACAAAAAAACGAAGTTGTTAGTGGATGAAAACCCAGAAGTTAGTTAGATGACCTCGGGCAAAACAGAGAAATAGATGACTAAACCACTCAGCAAATGTGAAGCTCCATGGAATGAGAGACAAAATGGACAGAAGAACACAAAACCCATGTAGCTAAGTGGGTGATGTTAAATTTGTAAAAGGAAAAACTAATCTTTTCCTCCTATTGAAATCGATTGAGGGAAGGAACGAAGATGCAAAACCAAAAAGGAAAAGAAAGCTCACCGGTTCATTCAGCCGAGAGAAGAACAAAACAAAGCAAAAGCAAGAGAGGGAAGAGAAAGGGGAGATTGAGAGAGAGAGAGAGAGAGAGAGCTATCTACCCACCTAACAAGAGCTTGAATGCAGGCAAGGAAGCAGCAGAGAAACAAAAATTTCAAAAAAGTGAAAACCCAATGAGTGTAAGAGAGAAAGAGACGCAATGTTATGAAATGAGGTTAAAAAAAAAGATGCTCAAACGGGATAAGTGTGTGTGTGTGTGTTTGCATAGATGTGAGGAAGACGCAAGACTAGCGTAGAATGACACAACTGTTATTTTAGTTTTTCATTTCCTTTTCATTCGATCAGAGATGTTAGTAAGAATTGTAATAATAACAACAAATAAGCAAACGTGATGTTTGAAATTTACTGGCACGGCATCGGTATCAGAAAACAAAAACAAAAACAAAAACTTTACTTTCCTTTTCCTTCTGAGAATTTTTTTATTACTGAGGTGACTGAGGCAGTAAATAAATACCTTCTCCGAGCGAGAGGAGGAGGAAGGAGAAAGCAACGGAGGATGAAGTTTCAAGTTACAAGTTCCAACTAATGGCACCTACAGGTGTCGGTGTCAAGGATTGGGGAAGGAGGAGGTGGAACGGGAAAAGGCAGTGAAACGTGAAAATTAATGCCAGAGCTCTTCTTTTCAACGCTGGGTAATTTGAAAGTTCAAATCTTCCGGGTTACCCTATTGACTTAATTCAACCAAAACTTGGGGAAAAGGAAAGCAAGAAGGAAACAGTACCCTTTTTTTCCTTTCCTCTTTACCAACACTTGACTCCAAAATTGGTCCTCGTTTCTGTTCCAATGACGCGTAATCCTGCCCTGTAAATAATCATTTAAAAAAAAACACAAAAAAGAAGTCATTTACCAAAAAGCTAAGATATAAGTGGAAGGGAATTTATTGAGATATCAATTATTGAATGAGCCAACTGCAGAAGATAAAGTTTGGGAGAAAAAGAAATGGGTAAAAAGGTAACCATAAGAAGATGGAGTCTATGACAAAAGGCATAAATAGTGAAAATTTGCTTCAAATATTGAAACTTGGTACAAAATTTCAGGTACCCAAATCAACAAATTTAGTCCAATGGTCGATGTTATTGCCTCTGTTATTAATCACAGCCCCCACAGCCTTATCACCATTCATCAGCCTCACCCACACCCCATTCTTCTCCGCCTTTTATTTCCCTCTGAAGCAGTGTTATAAACCCTCCGTTTGGTTTTCTTCTCTCTACTTTAATTAGAAAGAAAGAAGGAGAGGAAGCAGACAAGGCAGGTCCTTTTTATTCCATTATTTTCCTGAGCCAAGCGACGTGACACTTTATACGACGCCTATAAAATAATATTACTCGACTCGTGAATCCATGGATCCCTTCCTCTCCTTGATTGGGCCTAATTCTGAAACAAAGCCCACCAAAGAAGCAAAACAGGGGAGGGAAAAGTGCTTTTTTCTTAACCAAAGTCCGTAATAAGAAGCAAATTCATACATTCATCAGACAAGATTCCCTTACAGATTAACCGAGCTCTTCCATCCAGTTCCTGCAAGGGAAGAAAAAGTGAAGGTAATTTCAGTAAACGAATCTTCTTGTGTAAAATGAGTGTGTCGTTAACCAATCATGACAAGCACTTAGATGCTGTATCTTAAATCCTATATGGAGATGTCATGGACATGCAACGTCAAAAGGAAAGAGACAAGAGGAGCTTGGCTATGAATGATGTTTGGCAATCCAAATTCCAAATGTCATTTCATCATCATCAACAGTTCTCTTCTATCTATACCTTTGGCGTTAACACTTTTCTACAAGCAAAGAGCCAATTCTATACTCTACCCACTTCCTAGAATAGAAAGTGTGGTAGCATGAGAAGGGAAAATAACAAGATTATGGGTCTTCAAATATTGTTTAAGATATCTCTACGAAACAAGCCTGCAAACACATAAATAGCTGGATAGATCTCGAGTTAGTAACAACTCGATTCTAACTAATGAGAAACAGAGTTGAACTAACTCATTAAACTAATTAGAACCGCAATAGTAATTCAACCCAGTATGAGAGGAATCATTGATTTGCACAATTAGTCATCGCGCTTGGTTAAAAAGCCAGCGGCACGAAGCTACCGTGCGCTGGATTATGACTGAATGCCTTTAAGTCATAATCCGGGCTAGAAGTGATGCATGCACCCATCGCTTCATTGTCGACCAGCAGTAGGGGTCTTTTGGCCCCCAAACTCATTACTACAAGAAAGTTCAAAGGATTCCTGAAGTGTTTAGAGACATATAATCCCATCTACAGAACATGATGACATAGAAATCTAGAATTTGAAGCAGAACAAATGTTCAATCCCATTCCCATGAAAACAAAGCCAATACCAGTCTCTTTACTCTCAGGCCGGTGAAGATTTACTAGTTATAAACATAAACATTATTCTTTATGAAGAACAACAATGAATAACTTGCAAGCCAGAGCATTGAGCTTGTATTTGATCTAATGAAATAGAACTCATTAACTATCCAGCCTTTAGAAACAACATAAAAAATTCAGCAAAAACTTCACAAAACAAACATTGTGTATCCTAAGGAATATATGAAGAACACAAATTTGCAACAAATGTAAACATTTAACTGATACTATACAGACCATTTGATGAGCCATCCAAAGAGAAAGTGCTGCATAATGGGAACTCTATCCTGACTGTGAATGGAGTTGGGTTTCAGATACTTATGGTCTATCAACTAAAACGAACGCCAGGAAATGGTAGTCATCGAGACCCCAAACACCATGGGAACCCGCAGGCTCCAAACAATAAACCAGCTGCCATTTCCTCATTAACACAGCCGGGTAATCCTCCTCCTTGATTACCCCCAATTTTGCCAAGCAATACAACCAGGCCGCGAAATTCGTCTCGTGGCCAGTGCCATAATCGATTCGGCTCGATTTCCCGAAGCGGTCGGTGAAATAGGGCACAATTTCTATGGCAGCTGACTGGAGATTCTCGTGGAGAAATCGAAACATAAAAAGAATCGCTGTTTCCCACAATCCGCGCATGCCATGTTCGATACGAGAGGTTTCCATATGCGCCGGTGGTATTTCATCGACCCATTGAATCAGAGTATCAAGAATCGAGACGATGGAATTAACATTGTCGGATTGGAAACAAGGATCGGAAATTTTCCGGCATCGAGCGGATTCGGAAAGAGCGACAATGAAACCTAGGAAATTTCTTCCGGAATCGGAATCGTGGAAGTGGCTATATCGTCGGGAGAATGGATTCTTTTGTAGGGGGCTTGAAAATGGTAATGGGGAGGAACGACGGAGACTCTTCGGGGCTGAGGGACCGAAGAGAGAATTATGGATTGACTCGAACGGTTGTTGGCCGGAATGCTAGCCACCGGAGTAGGACGATGGGTTGGCGGCCGGAAAATGGGCGAAGGATTTAGGAATTCTGGAGATTTCAAGTCATCGGAATCCATTATTTCGACGAAATTCCGCGAGAGAATTTTCTTAGAAAGGATGAAAACTAGAGTTTCAGGCGACGGAGGACGCTGGAAAATTGGAATTCTCCGCCGGGTCCTTGAACACGGCGCCATATAGCTCTGGCGGTAGCGGGAAGCCTTAACGTGTAATTCGCTATAATTTTTTTTTTTTTTTTAAAAAAAATTAACTCCCTAATTTTTTTTAATACAATAGTGACATATTTAAATTTTTTAAAATTAACTAATTTATCATTCGTAAATTTAATATATTTTAAATTTTAATTTTGCATCGAATAAAACAATAAATTTTAAAAAAATTATGTTTAAAAAATATCCAATAATTTACTACCCACAAAATAAAAAATTTAAAAATTTAAACATCAAAATTAAAAAATTTAAAAATAAGCCTATATAAATTTAAAAGTTTGTTTTAATTTTTTTTTTTTTACCTATTTTCTTATAAATATGACTTCTCTAATATAAATAAATAAATAAATATATATATATATATGTAAAGATATTAAATAATTATAATTTTATATTTTATGTTTTAAAAATATTTGTCTTTTATTGCTTTTTTTTTTTCTATTGTTATATCTCTCTAATAAATTCTTTTTTCTTTCTAAAACCTAATTTTTATCTAAATTTTAACCTTAATATTTCTATTTCGATTAATTTAGTTTAAACTAATTTCATCTTAATTAGAAATAATTGATTTTAAATTAAAAATATATAAAATCACCCAACATGGGACTTAAAAATCAAAAGCAATATTTTCCATTCACACAAAATAATCAGAAAAATAAAAATACATATTTATTATAACCTTCTTTATTTGTGAATTATATTTATAAAAAGAAAAATAAAGTATAAATAAATAAATCATTTCAATCCGTACAACACCAAATACGTCGTCGTTTAATCTCTTCATATTCTCCCGTTCCAAGTCCTCAAACCAGAGTAGAACAAACGGAAGTGATCGGATCAACCAACGCCGGAAGCAGAAACTTCCGTCCATTGCCACCGACCGCATTATAACTCCCTCCGCTGCCAGCATCCACCAGAACCTCCCCGGGATATCCCGGAAAAGCACCTTTCCCGAATATTCCGGTGCAGGCCGACGCCGCCTCCAACGGAGCTTCCTTCGGCCCCTGATAAAACCCATCGCCAAACGGATTCGTCGCAGTTCCGGCGAGAAGTCCGGCCAAGTTTATAATAACACCGTCCATTCCCACATCCTTATTCGGCGACACCAACGGCGGATTCTGTGGACCGTACACCGGACGATGAAACGGCCAGGCACATTGCCCCGGACATTGAGTCGCCGAATTCCCCACCCAAATATACCCAAACTTATACCGCTTCCCCTGAATCGGAGCTCCGGCGGAAACCCCATGTGACCCACATTTGTTAAAACAGAATCCATCGACGGCGACATCCGCAGCCGTTAAAACCACATTGATGGCATATTTCCGCCGACCCTTCAATGCCAGAGCAAGAACATGACGCTTCGTTAGCGATTTCCCAAGGGAATATTTCCGGTCATGAATCTGAGAACCCAAGGAGATTAAAAAACGGGAGGATTTCTTGAAACTCCGAGCAAGATTATAGTATTTGTTAATGGCGGTCCACCAAGTGGAAACAGAGGGCTGCCGGGAAATGGCCGATTTGGAAGCAGAGAGGGAGGCGATGAAATCGCCGACAATGGCTTCTTGGGAGGGACTGAAATTGCCGTACCATATGAGATTGATGGTTATATTGCCGGAAAGAAGTCGCCCGCCGTGGTATTCAAAGGGAAAGGAGTCAAGATCCAGGGGATGGTCTAAGAAAGCAAGGTTCCTGGCGGCGGCGGCGGTGGTGGCGGTGGCGACAACGGCGGTGAGAGTGTGAATTGAAGAATAGAAGAAGAGGAGGAGGAGGAGAGAAATGGGAGCCATAATCACAATTTTGTGCGTGGAGAGGAAGAAAATGGAGAAAAGGGTATTTATTGTCTGCGGGAGAGGAGTATGACGCGTAATAGTGCGGCGCATGATGGATATTTAGTACTCTGTTTTAAAGTCAAAAATCCAAATTAATTTTATTTGCATTATTTATTATTTTGTTAACAAAACATTGTGCTATAGTCATGGTTTTTGTGTGTTTTTTTTTTTAATTAAATTAAATTTTATAAGATTATCCACGTCCTCCAGCTACTAGGAAGCCAATAATACGTATTATTTTATCTCTGATCGCTCAACTTGGCAACAAATTGAAGCAACTAGATATTAAAAACGTCTTCTATAGTAGTATACGTCCTCACATATAAATGTAACGATCTTGTCAAATGAAGTTGGTAAGCTTTTTACGTCTATTTCTGGGTTAAGCAAGCATCTCGAGCATGGTTTGAATGTCTTAGATCTCGTCTTTAAATTTAAACTTTATTTCTTTACATGAATGATATTATTTTTATCTTATTTAATTTTGAATAATTGAAAACGGCTAGAATTTATGATTATAGTTGAATAAAAAAAATAATGAGTATAGTCAAATATGAAAGAAATAATTAATTATTAAATGGTTATAGGTGAAATAATGACAGAAAAAGGTGGTTGATGCAACAATTTATTTATGCTAAATTATTAAAATAAATAATTGTATTTTTTAATTTTAATAATATTTTTAAATTAAAAATTATTTTAGTTTGGCATGGAAATATTATATCCTATAAATTATCTCTAAATTTTTTAATATTACTTCAAAAAATTGGTTTTGAAATATACAAGAGACTAACGTTAAGGTATTGAGATGGTTCGACGAAAAAATATTGTCGGCAACAAATAGAAAAAATGGGTAGTATGGCGGTCGGGATAGCAATTTAAGGTGTTTAAATGACTTGAGAATCCGACCCACTCGAACTACCCGGCCCAAATCAAACTCAAACTATAAAGATTGGGTTGGGTTAGATTTTTTTTTTATTTTTAATTGAAATTTTGGAAAATAAAAAATTTTGGTCAATTTGCGAGTTGACTTTTTCTTTGCTGAGTCAACTTGACTGACTCGAACGTAAAAAAATTATGAATACTTGACTTGTGAATGTTTGATATTTAAGTTTTATAAGATTTTAGTTATTAATGTAACATGCACGTAGATAAGTATAATTTTTTTAAAATAATTTAATAAAAACAACTCGATAACTCAATTCAACCGAACCCAAAAATAGAAGGTTGTGATGGGTTAGATTCAGTTGTGAACTCTATTCGGGTTGTTCGAATCATCAACCCAAAAAATTTTATTAGTCCAAAAGATTTATTCAAGTCAACTCCATCTAACTCGTGTGTACCCATACAACAAATTGTAAAGATAAATGTGACAACAATGGAGAAGATGGTCAAAGTTGTTGCGACCCCCAATTCTGCAGTGGCATGAGAGACACCCTAAGGTCAACCCGGACTCATGAGTATAGGATGAAGACGTAATGTGAGGTCGTGGGCGCCCATATACTACTCGGTCTTTCTTTAGTTGCCGAATGATAAGAGTGGTATTGTACCACTATTTTGCCCCGAACGAACCCTCGTTGAATCAGGGAGTTCAGACGTTTTTTTTATACTAAACCAACAAGCCAGCCATTTGCCCTCTCGGAAGGGTTTCTCTTGCTTGAGTCTTGACTTCCGGTTCGTTCACCTTCTTGAATAAGGAAAGAGGTCAACTCCGTAACTCGCAGATTATTATGAACACGAACCTCTATTTTATGCTAATTTTTTAATTACTTTTGTTTTTTACTTCAAATTGCATAAGATCAAAGGGATTTGCATGGCGCTTGCAAACAGTGGAATAAAGTTTTTGGATAATTAGGCCGGATCTGGCGGCGGAAGACAAGGCGGTGCTGTCGCCGGAGTTAGTGGAGGTGACCAAATAACGATGGATGCTAGCAAGCTGGTGCCCACATAGTGAGCTTGATTGCCTTTCTCCGCCGAAATTGGAATGGAGATTGATAGCAATGTGAAAAGAAGGAAGATCCAAAAGTAAGTCGATGATGAGGGGAAAATCTAGCGCTTGACGATACCACGACCAACCGTGGTTTTTCGTGTCGGTATGTACACAAGTAAATTTGAATATAGTTCAATAAATAAGATATTAATCGTCACCTTCAAAGTTCGATGGTTCAATTCCCACTTTATTTAAACTAATAAAAAAAAAATCATTTATATGAGATCTCACGTCTGTTGTAGAAGTGAATGAAACCTTCCTAGTAGACGCATTTTAAAACCGTGAGATTTATAACGAATATGCAACGAGCTAAAGCGGATACTACCTGCTAGCAGTGAACTTGCCCTATTACAAATGATATTAGAGTCAGACACCGAGTGGTATTCTAGCGATGACGTTGGGCAACCATGAGACTAATGACAATACGTAATGAGTCAAAACGGACAATATCTGTTAGCAACGAGCTACAACTATTACAATTGGTATCAGAGCCAAACACTAGGCAGCGTGTCAGCGAGGACACTGGGCCTCCAAGGAGGTGGATTGTGAGATCCCAAATTCACTGAGACTTGAGTTGTTACAATTTAATATTTAGAAACCTAAACACAATCGGGGTCTACGAGGTGTAGAAACTTCACCCTAATAGATACGTTTTAAAATTATGAGTCAATTTAATATTTAGAAACTTAAACACGGTCGGGACATGCAACAGAGAATATATTTCCAATTTAGAGACCGTGATTTTAAGGGTCTTAAAAGGTCAGAAGTTCGAATATTTTCATTATATTGTAAAAAAAAAAAAAAAAAAAAAAAAAAA
>NW_019268524.1:2074117-2075407 GCF_002738365.1 Cucurbita moschata
ATTGTAAAAAAAAAAAAAAAAAAAAAAACATCTCGAATACCTCGATAAACAAATAAAAATACAAAAAAAAGATGGAATTTCTCTAAAAATTGACGTTGAGACTCAGCAAGAGATAAAAATGGGTGAAAAAAATATCTCAAATGGATCAAGTTGTCAACTTTTTACAGTTTTACTATTCTCCACCTTTCCATTTTTTACTTTCTATTTTCATGAGAAATGGAACCAATAATTTCGGTTTGGTTTTTGACATTCTTATTCTCTGTGTTAAGTGGTCGGACTTTCTCTAGCTCCAGCTTCAGCTCCAATTTGCTGACATGTCTGAGATGTCTGAGAATCTGAAATTAATATATATTTTTTATATATTAATGTTCAAAACTTTATGAGAATAAATAATAATGTTTTATTTTAATTTAGACGTTACCAAAGTGGTCCATTTTCAAACGCAGCTGGACACAGCTACCCAAAATGGAAATTAAGAAATAAAATAAAAAAACACATTATTCAACTGTAACCATTAATAACATAGGATATTTTTAGGTTATTACCTTATTTTTTACGAATATAATTAAAATTTTGAATATTTATTAAATTAGGGACTAAATTGAAAATTTGAAAAAAATGAGGGGTAAAAGGGGTATGTATTTGGTGGTAACATTATTCCTAATGAGGGTATATGAGCAAAATTGGAAAATTAGAGGGGAGAAAACATAAAGGGAAAGAAATTAAGGGGGCAGTTGAAAAATAAGGTTGAAAAGTGACATGGATATGCAGGTGAGTTCAGTAGCTGTCTGTCATCAATTTGCTCTCAACCATTTCATTGGCCCCAATACACAGCTCATTCACATGGCTCTACCCTTACCTTACCCACATGGCCCCCACTTTTAACCTTCTCGTAACGAGACGACGTGACGGTAACTAAGATGTTTACTTATTTTTAACTCAATTTCTTATTGAAATTTATAATTTGACCTAATTCATGATACGTACCTGCAGGAGAAAAGCGGTGCGGTACGAGAGGAGCTGGAGGGTAGTTGAAGGAAGGTTCGAATTGAGCTGGGGGAAGCGTCGGGTAGTACATGTAAGACGGAGGAAGACGATGTTGATGAGACGGTGAAGGAATGGGAAATGTTCGAGAATAGCCGTAGAAATATGGGGATTGTTGATAGAATTGTGGTTGTTGGAGTTGTGGATTGTATACTGCCTGCTATAATTCAAAGTGTTCGAGTTAGGTTGTGTGACGCCTATCAACTGTTTGAGTAAATGCCACAATGAAAAAAAAAAAAAAAAAAA
>NW_019268524.1:2075458-2079525 GCF_002738365.1 Cucurbita moschata
AAAAAAAAAAAAAAAAAAAAAAAAAAAAAAAACATTGAATAAGTCGAGAAGCTATCGTTTTAGCTGTTTTGTTGTTGGTACGTTGATTATTGTTTTGACTCATTACGACCACATGACAGGATAATCCACTAAAACCAACAACCTAGCCTTCTCCAAACGAAAGTTCTAAACTTTTTTACGGCTCAATCCGACGCGCAAAATTAAAATTTTAGAGTTAAAACAAAACTAACCCGTATGGTGAATACAGAACCGGAGGTGGCGGAGGAAGTGGCGGGAGGTTCAACTGCAACGGCGAAGCCGATTGCACATTTACGCCACTCTGAAGTCGTCCTACACGCACAAAAAAAAAAAACATAACGAAAAACTCAAGACATCAAAAAAAGAGGGAATTGAATTAGAAACCTCGTGGAGGCGAAGGACGAGGGCGTCCCAATGCAGCAATATTACAATTAGCTCGTCGCCCGTCAATGATCGGGTTAGGATTCAAACAAGCCCTTTTAGCCGACTCGGGGTCACGAAACGTAACCTAAAGAATCGAATTCAAAACGTCGTTCGTTACGAAAGAAGAAAACAAAAAAGGGGAGAGTAACTCACAAAGCCATAGCCTTTGGATTTAGAGGTAATTTTATCAGTAATTATAACAGCTTCAAGAATGTCACCAAATTCCTCAAAATAACGTCTCATTTCCTCGGTGGGAGTCTCCCAAGCAAGGCCGCCCACGAAGACCTTAGTGAAAGTGGTGTCTCCAAATTGCGACCGGTAATGTGGGTAAGCCGCCATGCCCTCCCCGAAAACGACGTCGTACACGAGCTTCTCTTCTTCTGCATCAAATATCACAGCCGGTGAACCACACGGTTTAAGCCGTTGGTGGTTATAATTTGATAGATTGTTTGCAGAGGAGAGAGAGAAAATCTCCGACAGCTGCAAACTCTAATTTGCTGGATGGGGAGGTGGAAGAAGTGGGTTGGTGGGTGATGGAATCGGAAATGACAGGTGAGTGAGAGAAGTGCTTCTCTGTATTTCTCTGTATTTGCATTAAAATGCACTCTCCAACTCTCCAATCAAAATAATTATTATTTAATTTCATCATAGTTGAGGGACTGTTTGTGCAATTTTTATTTATTTATTTTTTTTATTGAGAGCTGATCTGGTGCTTTGCTTTCGACAGCTGATTACTTCAGTTTAATAAATGAGTACACTTTCAATAATTAATATGTCCACACAATTACTTCACTAATTTTTTTTTAATTAATAAAAATATTTTCTACTGAAAAAAAAAAAAATCAAATAATTACATTATTTTAAAAATATCTATAAATTTTAAAGAATTAAAAAATTTAAATTTTTTTTTACCGTATATCTACGCATCACAGATATGGAGGAGCATTAAAAGAGAGGGAGGCACGACCACGACCAAGGTTTAAGTAGTAATTGACCAACCAAAGTCTTTTTATTTATTTATTTATTTATTTATTTGTGTGGAAAATGGATGGTTTATGATAGACATGTTCTTAAATATATTTTAAAATTTTATTAGACGTAACATTTAAATTTAATAATGAATATTTTAATTAATTTGTAAAAAATTGTTTGTTTTTTAAACTCTTCTAAATTTTAATTATATTTTAAATTAAAATATTAACCATTTTATTTTAATTATTTTAATTACTCAATGAAAGGGTAGAATGGGGAATTTAAAAGCTGCAAAATTTCAGAATACAGCTGAGTGGAGGCTGCAAAATCCCTTACCCCTGTCCCTTCCCTTCCTTGCCCTTTCCCACTTTTGGCATTAATTCTCGCCCTAAACTCGGGTCGGGATTGTATTCTCCGTCTTCTTTCTATTCCTACAAGACTTTCAATTCGTGTCCCGTCTCGATCGGTTTAATGCTCTCAGGTTGCGGTCAGGGATACCTTATACGTCTCCATCTATGATATTAAATTGAAATTAAAAAAATTATTCTAATTTCTTACCTGTTTTGTATTCAACCCCACGTGACGTTTACTTTTTTACCCTATAAATATTACCGTATAAGGTAGTAATTTTCATAACGTTAGTTGATATTATAATGATTATCCAAAGGTTAAGAACATGCAGCCATGTTGTGGTTTTTTTTTTTTTTTTTTTTTTTTTTTAAATNTCATATTTATTTATGAAATCATTACATCTTTTATAGAAAGATATGATTTTCTCATAAAGTTGCCTTTTTCTATAATTTCCTTTTTTTTTTTTTTTTGAAAATACCTAACTCATTTATTATATTCCTTCCCCATAAATAATAATTTTTTTAAGAATAAAAAAAAAAAAACAATTACGGGTTTTGGTAAGCCGGTGAGTATTCAAATCTCGAGCTGTTTGATTTGACATTGATAGAAACGGTTATCTGTGGTCTTTTTACGAACAACCGTTGTAATGTGGGTGTCAAGAAATGTTAATTCTTATATGGGGTGATTAAATTTTTAATAAAATTAAATATTTAAAATTTAATTGGATAAATTGGAAGACCCCACATCGGTTAGAGAGTGGAACGGAGTATTCATTATAAAGGCGTGGAAACCTCTCACTAATAGATGCGCTTTAAAACCGTGAAGCTGACGACTATACGTAACGGGTCAAAACAGACAATATGTACTAGTGGTGGGCTTCGGTTGATACGTTTAAATCTATAAATTATTTGAATTTTTTATTTCACAAAAAAAAAAAAAGAGTTTTTTTGTTTTGCCAAATAAGCCCTCGATTTATGAAATTTGAATGGTTTTGTTAAAGGGCATTTTAGTCTTTTTGACACATCCTAATTAATACTCGAATAAATTGTTAAATAAAGAAAGTCGGTAAACAGGTATTTCCATACGTCTAGTTCTGGGCTCAGGCCCAATTTATAGCCCATTAACGATGGAGACCAACCCATTGGGCTTTTCACCAAATCCGTGGGCCTTGTTTGGGCTCAGGCCCAATTGAGTAAAATCGTACGTGTGAATCTCTGACACGGTCAAATGTCGGCGGTAATTTCAGTGTTGAAGATTATAATAATGTCGGAAGAATAATGTTTTTGAATTTGAGGACATTCTTAAAATTCCTTTTTGCCCATTCTCTGCCATTATCATATTTTCTAAGCCCCCCATAATTTCACTTATTTATGAAACCCCCCCACATCCCCACATCTCCCTATTTATTGTCTACTTTAAACTTTAGCAAGTATTTGCAATTATAACCCTACATTTTATGTTACATTGCAATTTGTACCCACTAGTCATCTTCCACTTAAAAACCGACCCTCAAAATATTTCAAAATTTCACAAACGTCCCCCTCTCCAACTCTTTTTGAGGGTCCAGTGTTCTCACTGACACACCGTTCAATGTTTAGCAACCCAAGTCTACCGCTAGCAAATATTGTCCGTTTTAAAATGCATATGTTAGGGAGAGGTGTTAGTGAGGACGCTAGGCCCTGAAAGGACGTGGATTGTGATGTCCCACATTGGTTAGGGAGGAGAACAAAACAACTTTATAAGGATGTGGAAACCTTCCCCTAGCAGATGCATTTTAAAGCCTCGAGAGAAAACCCGAAAAGGAAAGCCCAAAAAGGACAATATCTGCTAGCGGTGGATCTGGGACGTTACAAGAGATTTCCATATCCTTATGAAAGAATGTTTCGTTTCGAGAGTTTGGCTTTGGTTAATGGTAACGTGACCATAAATATAGTTAGTTGAAATATTTAATGATTTTATAGCCATAACTCACGACCCTCTCCCTCAAGTTTGTCTTATCATAAATGGACCGATGTGGGACATTTTTAACCCCTCATTCACGCCTTTAATTTCACCCTCATTTTTTTTTAATTAAACTATAAATTTATTTTAAATTTAATAATTTTATGCGATTAAATTGACATTTTTTTTATAAATAAATTAAATATTTTAATTTAAAAAATGAAAAACCAATTTTTATAATTTTTATTTTATTTTGTAATTGAAAAATCCAAAACCCCTACATTTATAGGAAAAAGAAATAATAATAGGACTTGGTCCATTCCATGTGTTATTGCAATCAATAAAAAAAAAAAAAAAAAAAA
>NW_019268524.1:2080261-2096917 GCF_002738365.1 Cucurbita moschata
AAAAAAAAAAAAAAAAAAAAAGTAAAGAAGCATGGAGTTTAGTATGACATGACATCTTCTTTATTTTATTCAATTTTTAAAATTTAAGATACGAGAGATAAAAATGGTAAATTTCACCGTAAAAAATGAAAAGATTTACTCGTGCATATCTTTTATCGATCAATCGAGAAACTCATATCAAGACGAACGAGTTGCGAGGCTGTTGAGGTACAAAGGGCAAAGGGTAAAATTGTCCATTATAAACATTTTACTTGTGTTAGGCTATTGAGGCACAAAGGGTAAAGGGCAAAATTGTCCAAACATTTTACTTGTGTTGGTGTTGTGTGGAACGGGACGATCCTATTAGGTTAAATATTTAGCTACGAACTCGTATCTTCCTTTTATTATCGTATTTTTTAAAACGAGTTACTGGGTAATAAGCTTGAAGGTTTTCTTATTGATGATAGCAGTGATATCGACCGTGACCCTGATAAGAGCTTTTCATAATGATGAATTTGTTGTGGTCGTGATGCTCGTATTTTACATTTAACGTCTTTCTTTCGTTATTGTTAACGAAAACAATTGTGAAAATTGCATTTGGTCAACCCGAACATACTTCAACTGATTAAATTATATGCCGTCGATTTAGATGAATCTAACTCAAACTTTATTAAATATCATTCATGGTCACATGGAGAAAGCTTTTAGCCAATAAAACCCTAACATGTTGGGTTTTGGAGGGCTCACACTCCTAATAATACACTACAATCTAATCATGGTGTTGTAAAGAGTATTGATTGGTAGACTTTTCGTTGGCTCTTAACGGTGTGACGTTACCCTTCGGTTTCATATAATGAATTGACACGTATTTTTGATTAGAGGTAGAGATGTCCATGGAACGTGGCGGAAACAGGGAAGTCTTCTCGGTCTTCATCCCTGTATTCTTATGAAATACATCGTTTCTAAAAACTCAAATTTCAATATTACAACGAACACGCATATATCTAAGTGAGCAGGGTGTCACGGTCATGCTCGTAAAGTGCGATTGTGACACAGGGCTCGACGGGACGGAGTGGAGATTTGGGCAAGGACGAGAATATAGAATATAGTCCTCGTCCCTAACCTCATTTAACGAACGGGGAAAAAAATCTCCTCCTACTCATTTCCACATTCTCGGGGATTGTCTACTTCATTCTAGGGCAGGTCCTCACGGTTTAATCAAACCTCCTACATTCCCCATGTATCAGCACCGAGACTACTACTCAGGGTAGATCCTCACGGTTCAATCAAACCTCCCACACTCCCCATGTATCAGCACCGAGACTACTACTCAGGGCAGGTCCTCACGGTTCAATCAAACCTCCCACACTCCCCATGTATCAGCACCGAGACTACTACTCAGGGCAGGTCCTCACGGTTCAATCAAACCTCCCACACTCCCCATGTATCAGCACCGAGACTACTACTCAGGGCAGGTCCTCACGGTTCAATCAAACCTCCCACACTCCCCATGTATCAGCACCGAGACTACTACTCAGGGCAGGTCCTCACGGTTCAATCAAACCTCCCACACTCCCCATGTATCAGCATCGAGACTATACTCAAGACAGGTCCTCACGGTTCAATCAAACCTCCCACATTCTCCATGTATCAGCACCGAGACTACTAAAGAAAAATAAACCAAATTGTAGGGACTATATTGAAATTTTAAAAAAGTTGAGAGGGAAATAATTAAGTTGAAGCTTCTAGAAAGATAAGATGAAGGAGTGGCCTTAAACCTTATCTCACCTAGCAAATTGGAGTACTCCCTTTCCCATCCCATCCCCATCAATTCCCATTTTTATATAATAATTAATTCTCATATATATATATTTATATATATTTTTTATTTTTATTTTCTTTTTTTGGTGTGCATTTCAATAAATCCTCACCCTATTTTTTAAAAAATTTGTTACCCTTTCCATTCAAATAAACCCACTTTATTCCCCTCATTATTGTTACTACTTTTTTTACCTTCCAAAAATTTCCTTTTTCTTACCCATCATAATTTACTTTAATTTTTTTTTTTTTTTTTTTTTATCAAACTAGATCTAAAAGTTCGAGTCGATTTGCAGGTCAACTCGATCAACTCGAAAATAGGTTTACAATACGTAATGTTAGTAATGTATTTTGCATTTTGTAAATTTTACTGGATGGTAAATTTTATTAGAGTTGCTCGAGTCACGCATCTAATTCTTTACGATTAATTTTAAAATGATTTTTTTTTATTAATCCAAATAATTGTTCGTATAATTCTATTATTAAAAATAATTGATTAAATCATGATAAAAAAAACAAGTTGCACTAAGAAGATAAGGCCATAGAAAATACATTTTCTTTTAATTTTTCTTCACAATCAAACGAAAAACATTAAATAAAATTCAGTATATGTCCCATTCTCAGCTACAATTGTCAATGTGATTCCTTATAAAAAAAATTATTTTTATAATTAAAAAAAAAAAGTAATTTTATATATTAATTTTTTAAAAAAATATTATAATAGTTTATTTCTTAAATCCCAATTTTTATACCTCCACCATGACCATGAACTCTAAAAACGACGACGTTTTATATATAAACATTTATTTTGCGGGTGAGAAAATAAATAAATAAATAAAATCCATTTATTTATTTTGACTTAAACGGTGTCGTTTTATGTAGGCACATGGAGTCTAACTAAACGGACAATGGAAACAGTGCTTCAAAGTCAACAAAAAATCAACATCACACATGCTTTCCTTAATTAAACAATCACTATATTCAAAATTTTCTCTTTTAATTTCAATATTTAAAATTATAATAAAGTACTAACATTTAATCACTTTAATTACTAATTAACCCATTAAATTTTGCTAAAAATATTAAAATTTATTTTTATTTTATCCCAAAAATTTTAAAATATTTAAAAAATTCAAAAATTAAAATAGAGATCATCATTTAATAATTTTACGAAAATAGAAATTGAAATGACTTATCGACATGGGAGAATGCGTCGACATCTATAACTCTATTACTCACATAGCTATAGTTAATATATAGTGAATCAAGTCAAAATCATTGATAACCTTAATAATCATTCGAATAATTTTGGGCCCACAAATTTCGAGAAAATATAGAATAATAATAATAATTTAAATTTAAAACATATTGGGTGTGGAAAAAAAACAATAGTCAAGGTTTCGTGAGATTTAGAATAAATTAATATTTTTTTATAAAAGAATTAGTTAAGTGGGAAGTAATCACGAGTTTAAATAGTTAATTAATCACTAAGCATATTAAAGTGGTTTCAGACAATGATGTCGTGTGCTTAAAACTGTCTAAAACAACATGATCAAAGTGAATGATTTATGTCATATATTATTATTATTAATGGGTATTTTTTTTTACTGTGTATTATTTTTATTCAATTTTAATGCAAAATTATAAATTTGCTCAATTTCCTCCTGTTCCCACCTGCTTAATATAAAATATGTTTAATACCTATTTAAAAAATAAATTAGCTAATTTTGAGATAAATTCCCGAAACATTTAAAATAACTCCTTTTTAACTAGAATAATAATAAACAGATAAATATTATAGGCTGGGAATTGGATCCCTGATTCCAGTAAAAATAAATGAAAAATTTTCACTCGAAATCTGATTCCTGGACCCTTGCAAATTTTCCACGGGAATCTTCACCTTGGTCCATGCAAAAATAAATAAAAAATGAAATGAGTGGCAGGAATAGATATAAAGATTCTCTATCTCTGATCCGGTGAACATCTCTAATTCTGGCATTAGACGAATTGATCTACGTAATAGTTGACATAGTTCGATTATTATATTATTTTATCCGTTCAATAATACATAGACATAGAAACTCGAACCCTAAACATTTGTTATCGGTTGAATTAGGTAGAGTTGACTTAGAAAGTCAACCTAATTGAATACAAAATTTAAAAAATTCAATAAATGGAAGGGTCATTAAAAAAAAAAAAAAAACACTTTTTTTTAAAGCATAGAACATAAAAAAAAAAAAGTAAAAGTAGTTGTTCGAAAAACACTTCCCCATATGGTAACTAGTAAAAATTACAGAATCCGATCCCCGCGTTTCGTCCACCCACACACTGCCAGCTCACTCTCATTCCATTATTCAACCCCTTCCACGCCACTGCTCTTCCAGGACCACCTCAGCAGACGTGCCACATCATCCCACCGACATATCCCCCATACGCGTCCACTGGTCCCTACGTCCTTTCCACGTCACCCTCTTTAAAAATTATGTCCTTGTACATTTTATTGAATTATAATTTTTTTTTAATAATTTAGCTAAAATAAAAAATAAATAAATGTTTAAAAATCTGAAATTCCAAACTAATCACCAAAATTAATGAACTAATTACCTATTTTACATTATATTAATTAATTAATTAAAATTCAATCTCAGTTGACTTTTTTTTATGAAAAAGCATTAAATAACTCCTCATAACAACTTCCCATTTTTTCACACCCTTTCATTTTAATACATTTTTTTAAAATTTTATATTAATTAAATCTCCAATAAATATTTTAAACTTTTAATTCATTGCTTAATTAGTATAACATTTATATACAAATAAATAAATAAATAATCAAATTTATTTAGTCTATAATTTATTATATATATATATATATATTTTAATTTTAATAAATTTAAAAGTTAAACCAATAAATTTCTAATTTAATTTAAATAAATAATTGAAATGAAATTAATTTGAAATTTAGAGAGATAATTATTGCGTATAATTAGGGTGCAATTTAAGTGGAAGTGGTAGCAGAGCTAGGTTTGCCATTAATAGCCGCGCGCCTCTGTCACAAAAATCCACGCTAGATCCTTTTTTAAAATCTACCGCCAATTTTAATTTTTATTTTCCTAATTTATACATTTATAACAAATAAATAAAAACAAATTATTTATACATGTAAACTTAATTATTATTTATTCAGTAGTTATTTCATAATACTATAGGGAGTGCTACGAGCCCGAAATATGCTTCAACGAGCGTATATAAGCTCAATTTTAATGAAAAAAAAGGCTAAAAATGGAATTCAAAGAAACCCCATGTCACCGTTTCATTCAATCTATAGTCGTCCAACAAATGCTCGTTCTGTCCTCTATAAGATCATCACTAAATCCGCTATCTCATAAGTACTGCAGTGATCGATGGTCATAGTGAAATTAGTCTTTGAAGAGGTTGGTTTGATTTCTCGAAATTATTTAATTTAATACAATAAAAAAAAATTAAATTTAATAGAACGTAAGGGAAACAAAAAACGATGGAAGTGGAGCTATCTCATGTTTATCCTTAAATAATTTAATTTATTTATTTATTTATATAAAACAAATATATGGTGGGCATATGAGATAATGGATTTTTGGTACGTGTCTTGTCAATTTAATTGACATCGTCATCAAATTCAAAATAAGAGCAATAACAGTAAATAATTGTTCTTGGTAACTTTTTTTTAACAGTTTTACCGAAAAAAAAATCAACCAATAACATTAAAACAAAAACGGAAAAATAATAAATGAAGCGTATTAATTTGATTAATTATTGAAGCTCACTCTTAAGTATCTTAATTAAAAACATAATTATTTAAAATTTATTTATTATTATTATTATTATTATTATTATTATTTTCTTTTTTTTGATTTGATTGCGCACTTCAATTTATGGACGCGGAGTTCCAGCTCGAAAGTGATATTTTAATTTTAGTTTAATTAATTTATAAAATCTTAATTAAATTATTTAATTTGTGAAAATTTTAATAATATTTTAATTACTGTATATTTCCGATTTAATTAATTAATTTATTAATTTATTTAATTTTAATTTTATCACGAGAGGTTTCGCTGCTTGACGTGATTGGATCTGTACAAAATCTCCATTTCCCCTTCTCCAACTCTCCACAGTCTGCTCCTCTCTCTCTCTCTCTCTTCCCTTCTGGTTTTAAGCGAAGCGCTTCCGTTTCCATCAATGGAGGGTAAGAGAGAGAGTGGAAAATCAATTCTGTGAGGTCAAAGAAGACGACAATGGCGGCCTAGGGTGTCGGTTCTTCCTTCTTTATTTAATACAGCCTTTGCCTTCTCCTTATTTTTGTTCCTTCATTCTGTTCTCTTTCTTGGAGGTACTGTTTTGTGGCTTCTTCTAGTTCTTTCTGATACTGCTTTGAGTTTGGGTTTAATCTCTATACGCTTTGATGAAGTTGCTTGGATTGGTTCTTGTGTTTGATGGATAATGATAATAATGTGTTTTGGATAATCATGTCACGGAGTCACGGGTCACTAGTGAATCTCTTTTCAGGGGTTTTGGAGCTGTTTTGTTTGAATTGATTTGGATGTTTTTGTTTTCGGAAACTACTGATGTGTTCTTTGTTGTTTTTTCTTTCGAATGTGATTTTTCAGTTTTGTTTCTTAATTGAAGTTTGTTCTCTTCAATTGGAAGATGTTTTGATTTTCCTCCATTTCTCGTTTGCTCGATCCTGAATCGTTTTCGGCTGTGTTACTACTGGTGTTCTTCATCTGATGTTTTGAATTCGAGATTCGGATCTTAAAAACATTAGGTCGTTTTCTTAATCTGTTTATTAGTGTTTTTTCATGCTGGCGAGTTTGTGTTGCTTTCAGTGAAGATGAAATCTGGATCTTCGCATGTTTAGGGATTTTAATCTTATTCTGCTAGTGTTAATTCATCGATTTCTTCGCGATAATGAATTTAACTCAATCGCGGTGGAGAAATTATTTACACTGCGAATTTTTGGATCGAATTTAACTCAATCGTGCTTCTGTGTTCTTTGAATTTTGATGATTTTTCAGTTGATTTTGAAGTTACCACGGCAGCAATGTCCAGGCCTTTACATCGAGGTGCGTCCGGTGTTAAGGTACATGGTCATGGCGATGATAAATGGGATTCCCAAATGAAAGATAAAACTGAAAGGGAAGAGATGGAGAAGAGAGTCTCTTTAGATCATGGAGGAACTCTGGCTTCGAGGCTTCCCATTCGTGTACTTTTTCCAGACAATTCCCCATCCAAATATGGAGGCCCTGAGAATGGCTTTGCTTCTGATTCTTTGAGCTCACGAAGTCGACAGCAATTTATAATGCTAATGTTGAAACTAAGTTTAGTGGTGATTATAATTCTTGCTCTTACTGGTTCCTTTTGGTGGACACTTTCCATTTCAAGTTCATCCCAAGTTCAAATATTCCATGGTTATCGACGACTCCAAGAGCAGCTCGTTTCAGACCTTTGGGATATAGGGGAGATTTCCCTTGGTGCTTCGAGGTTGAAAGAGCTCGAATTCTGTTCTCCAGAACTGGAGAATCATGTTCCTTGCTTCAATTCAAGCGATATTCAAGATGGTGCCTATGATCGACATTGTGAGCCTAGCTCGTGGGAGAATTGTTTGGTCCAACCTCCCTTGAATTACAAGATTCCTCTTAGATGGCCGACCGGAAGGGATGTTATCTGGGTAACAAATGTGAATATTACAGCACAGGAGGTGCTTTCCTCTGGAAGCTTGACCAAAAGGTTTGCCAAGAAATCCATGATAAAGACAAATCTCATATTATATTTCTTTGATTAATTGTTCTTCTGAACTTACAGAATGATGATGCTTGAAGAAGAACAAATATCCTTTCGTTCTGCCTCTCCAATGTTCGATGGTGTCGAAGATTACTCTCACCAAATTGCAGAAATGATTGGGCTGAGAAATGAATCTAATTTCAGAGAAGTTGGGGTATGTATCTTGAAAACTGCCTTCTTTTGTATCTCTTCATCACATATACTGCTGATGCGTGCAAACGATCCCACTTCACGTGTAAATTTATGTCGTTGACAAACAGATTTATTTTAAAACTTTATAATATCAGTTTAATTGATTAATGATTTTGCAGGTAAGAACCATTCTGGATATAGGGTGTGGTTATGGGAGCTTTGGAGCACATCTTTTCTCCAAACATCTCATAACTATGTGCATAGCAAATTATGAGGCTTCAGGCAGTCAGGTTCAACTAACTCTTGAACGGGGTCTTCCTGCAATGCTTGGTTCGTTTACTTCGAAACAGTTGCCATATCCGTCTCTGTCCTATGATATGGTTCATTGTGCACGATGTGATGTTGACTGGGATAGTAAAGGTAAACTTAAAGCTTTGCTGTATGATATTGATGGATGTTATTGTTTATTAACTTATGTATCACCTCCATATTTGTAATGTAAAATAAAGGAAAATGACATTGAAAAACTTACTATCTCGTTGACTGGCATGAGTAAAACATGAGTTTTTTTGTATAAATTTAGTAGGAACGTGGACAGGGTCGTCTTGCAACAGTTGAATCAATATTTGCAATCTCATATAGCATGAACTAACGTTTGAGGAGATTCTGTTGAGTTTGGGTTTACTGTATATCTTTTGGTTAATGGCCAATACCTGAAGTTGGAGTTTTGTAGCTTCGGAGTACGATTCTCGTGCGTTATTTATAATTCTCCATGGTTATTTGATCTGCTTCATAGAAAGATAGTCATGGCCTTGTATGCTATAACACAAAACACAAGAAGTTAGTCTATCCAATAAGAACAAACCCGGTTTTTGAGAACGTCACAAGTGTTTATATGTCTTGTGCCAGCCTGAGGTCGATTCTGTCCATCATTCTGTCAGAGATTATATTCAAACATGGAAATTTTGAATTCTTTTTCCTTTTCCATGGCAGATGGCAAATACTTGATTGAGGTTGATAGAGTTTTGAAGCCAGGGGGGTATTTTGTCTGGACATCGCAGATTACAGATACTCAAACTTTTCGTTACAAAAAAGAGAATCAGAAAAGGTGGAACTTCATTCAGGATTTTGTAGAATATCTGTGCTGGAAGATGTTGTCTCAACAAGATGAAACTGTTGTCTGGAAGAAAACTAGTAAAAGTAATTGTTATAGCTCACGGTACGACGTCGAATTTATTAACGTTATGTATTGAATGTTCTTAAATCTTTTCATCTGTCTTGTTTGAGTATCTGTCAGATTGCATCCTAATTTTGTCTATTCCTGCTGTCTTTTATATCTAGGAAGCCAGATTCGTCTCCTCCAATATGTGGTAAAGGTCATGATATTGAATCTCCATATTACCGACCACTCCAAGCCTGCATCGGTGGAAGAAAAAGTCGTCGTTGGGTTCCTATTAATGAACGAAGAACTTGGCCATCGAGGGCTATCTTAAACAAGAGTGAATTGGCTGTACATGGTAATTTATGATGTTGTTTACATTTCTTCGAATAGAATAGTTTTGTTGGACTTGATATTCGATCACATCCCGCTTACGTTTCAAGTTGACACGATTTCAGGATTGGGTTTGGATGATTTCACTGAGGATGGTATAAACTGGAAAATGGCAGTGAAGAACTACTGGTCTCTTTTGTCGCCACTAATCTTCTCGGATCATCCAAAACGACCCGGTGACGAGGATCCTTTACCCCCATACAACATGCTCCGCAACGTGCTAGACATGAACGCTCATTTTGGAGGCTTCAATTCTGCATTATTGGAAGCTGGGAAGTCTGTATGGGTCATGAACGTGGTGCCAACAGATGGTCCTAACCATCTTCCCTTGATAATGGATAGAGGCTTCGTTGGGGTATTGCACGATTGGTAATACAATTCTTCTGAGCTCCAATATTTGCACCTAAATCTTGTAATTCTTGCTGGAAAAGAACGGGAAAAACATGTTTTTATGAATCCTAGTGCAGCTCATCTGACATTTTCTGTAGTTTTTAAATTGAAATTTCTTGTATTCTTACGTTATAGTTGGCTTCATCTATTCAGGTGCGAGGCCTTTCCAACATATCCTAGATCATATGATTTGGTGCATGCAGCAGGACTTCTGTCCCTTGAAGTAACTAAGAAGCCAAGGTGCTCGATGCTCGATTTATTCAGCGAGATTGATCGGTTACTTCGTCCAGAGGTACTATCTTAAACCAATACTCAAGTGAACTATGTCATATTGAGAATAAGCACTTAGATAGTCATTCTAAACTAGCTCGGCTCCTAATGATCCGAAAACACTTGGTTAGAAACATAGACATTGTCCTGCAAGATGTGTCATTGATGTTGGTGGTTTTTTCCAGGGTTGGGTGATAATCCGTGACATGGCCACACTTATCGAATCGGCTCGAACTATAACTACACAGCTTAAGTGGGACGCACGAGTTATAAAAATCGAAGACAACAACGACGAGAGAGTGTTGATCTGCCAAAAACCATTCTTGAAGAGACAAGCAATCTGATTTATACGTTTTGAAGGTGAAAAGTATTTATATTCATTCATTTCTCTGGAGGGATGGAATAATCATATCTTTGGGGGAAGGCAAAATCTAAATTTCTGAAACAAAAAAAAAAAAGAAAAAGAACGAGAGAGAGAGAGAGAGGAGAGAGAAACAAGAAAAGAGGGAGAAGGAGGAGGGAGGACATAAATATGATACGAGCACACCACAATAGCAGCTTTATATTATTATATATAGAAGAAGCCGTAAGGCCAAAAATAGGAAATCATGTAATTATGCAAAAAAAAAATGAGCACAGAAGAGGGAATTGTAGGATTTGATTAGAGAATTTGCATCGTTCTTAAGCAGTTCCTGAAATGTTGTTGTTATTATATTACATCAAATCAATGTGATCAACAATAATCTCCTCATGTTTTCTGTACCCATTCATCATTTAAAATCATCTCTGCTTTCTGGAATTTCATTTCTTCTTTCCTGCTCTGCTTCCTAATATGGAAATATTTAATACATTACTCTCTCTTTTTTTTAAAAAAATATTATTATTATTATTATTATTATTATTATAGCATTAATGCTTGCTTCAGAAGTTGATATGTTATTTAGGTTTTATTTCAATCTGTTTAAAATAATCTAATTTGTAATTCTAAAAAGTTTACTTCTTGTCACCGATCTTAAATCAATTCAAACTCTAAACCACCCTAAACGTCATCGTTTCTTCTTCACATCCTCATTTTCGACCTCCTTCCTCTTCGCCAAACTCACCAAGAGTATAGGAAGAAATGTGACAAACCAAACTCACCAAGAGTATAGGAAGAAACGCGACAAAGCCCGAAAGTCACACCTACACTACGACCAAGCTCGTCCAATCCAAATCCAAATCCAACTGCATCTCTCACTTCGAGCGCATTGTCGACCTACCCGATAGGGCGTAAAGTTGTTCGATCGATGGATTGCTATCCACTTAATTTTCAAAATGCCCTATCGGCACCCGTGATTTGGATTTACAAAGTTCATGGAGGGGTTGATGGAGGAAGATTTATATCACAATGTAATATGATTATTCCATCAAGAAAAACAATCTTCAAATCACTAAAAAGGATAAAGGGACTCACAAACCACAAGACAAATGCAGTTCAATGAAGGAGAAAAACAGGACAGGAAATATGAAATGGCTGAAAAGGTGAGAACAGAAGAACACAAAATAAAATAGAACAGAACAGGTGAATGTTGTTGTGCTATCTCAGCGGAAGGGGCAAAGTGTTAACGAGATGAAGCCAACCCCAGAGAAGAAGGGCGCGGGGTTGGCGCTTTTGATCTGTGCCTGCCTTTGTGTGCAGCAACACTTGCAGTGCTGCTCCTCCGCCCACTAATAGAAGACGATGCAATCATCTGGCTTGTTTTCCTTGATGATCTTCTGCGAGAATTCCAACTGCTGTTCCCTCCCAGTGCCGCTTTAGCAATGCTATCGGTCGCTGCTTCTCGAGCTCTCTGTGCTTTGATGGCCTGCTTGTTTAGATAAACAAGGTTTGGAAGAAGGCCAATAACAGCCTTGCGAAGCTGCTCATCACTCACGTTGCTTTGAATTGGATTTCCCAACAGATTAAGAGCTTGAAGAGAGTTATAGTTGGCTACAAGTTGGCCCAGAGCTTTGGTTGTTGAAATCTTGTTGAAGCTCAGGTCGAGTACAGTGAGCTTCAAGAGTCGATGTAGTCCCTCGACATCACTAATCTTGTTGCCAGCGAGATGAAGTTCCTTGATAATCGCACAATTTGACAGCCCTGATGATGCAGTTGAACAAATTGCACACTCAGAATAATAATCAGAAATGGACACAATTCTACACTAAGTTTTCCAAACAGTACCATGTCCTATGCGAGAAATGCGATTGTAACTCAGGTCGAGGATTCGAAGACGTGTTAATTCTTTGAGTCCTTCAATGGCGCTGATCTTGTTCCTGGACAAGTTAAGAGTGTGCAGCCCCTTGGGCAGTGATCCAGAGTTGATGTGAACTGGAAACCAAGCAGCCATGTTAGTAGTGGCAAGAACAATAAGGAAAAGACAAGTAACCAGAATATAACTTGAACAAAAACGAATTCTTACCTATGAGGTTGCCGGACAAATTGATGGATCTAAGACCGGATAGGTGTGAGATTGTGGGTATGGCTTTTAAGCCAATACCAGAGATGTGAGCCACGGTCGAGGAAGAATTCAGAGATTGGATGACGCTATTCGCGTGCAAAATCTCTTCTGTAAGATTGAGTTCTCCACGTCGAGCTGTGTGACTTGCAGTTCTCTCGGGATATGGCGGGGAGAAAGTATCTTCATCGTTGTCATCTCTAATGTTGTCGATCGAAAGACATGGCTCAATTTGAAGATCCTTCACCCACTCATCCACTCTTCTTAGGGAAGATGATTCTGCTGAAAATGCAACCCACTGGTTTTGTGGCCACAAACCAGAGACTCCATTACACAAGCTCTCCTGATTCTGATCCTCAACTTTACTGTTATTCGGGTCATTGGTCCAGGTTTCCTCTGCAAATGATCCAGGCGATTCCATCATACTTTTCCCCACAGCTCTGTTCGGCTCGAGATTATCCGAACAATACCCACCTTGCTGGTTGAAAGCAGAGCTAGTAGGAGCAGCAGCCTTGGTAGTCCACGGCTTTTGCAGGTTTCTATGGCTCCACAGGAACAACTTCCACCACAACCTTCTACTTCTGGAAGGCAGAATCTGGCTCGAAGAACGCTTCTTCAACATCACTTTATCAGCACTGCGATGGGTCATAATAGATTCTGGACTGCCCGGCTCGACATAGTTCCACATTTTGTCAGCCAATTCTTGCAGTTTCTCGAAAGACTGAGACTTTGAAGGGGGCATCGGATGAGATAGATCTCTAAGCACATCCCTGGTTTCCAGATTAGAGCAGGAGCGTTTAAGTTTAGGCGATGCCCAACATACTGCCTTACCAATTCCAGGATCACTAACATGTCCAGTTTGGATCGCATCAGCCTCCTCTCCACCTTCAGTGTTATCAAATTGTTTTTCCAACGAAGTAGAAAACCGAAACTCAAATTCTTCTCCACAGGTGTCTTGAGCAGCGAGATCAAAGTCAGAAAGGTTCCTCTTGATGGAGTTGTCATCACGCTCGTCTTCCCCTTCATATGCAGCTTCTACTGCTCCTCCTCCTACAGGATTCTCATTGTTCGTTACCTTAACATCCAGCTTAGAATTATTCTCAGATGGGTACAGAATTGCGACGTCCATGGTCGATGACTTCGCTTCTCCATCTTGAAAAGACTCCTCAGTGTGATGGATGCTGACTTGCAAGGTCTTCGTCAAACTATTCAATTCAGCAGGCATTTGCGATTCTAAACCATCCTGCAACCATAGAGTAAAGTGTATATATACATTGAGCAAACACCCAGAATTTTTTTTGACTAGCAACTAAGATATGAATAGCGAAAGAAGACATACCTTGGTTTTCTTCTTCTTCCCTGATCGAACGGAGAAGCAATTGAATTTTGCCATACGTTCAATTTTAGAAAGATAAATAATAATAATAACTCTACAGATCCGAATGATAGTTCTACGTTTCGGTTCTTGTTAGTATCCTTTTCCCACGAACTATTCCTTCCGCCTGGCCCTATCAACACTTTTCTTTAATTAATGACTCCAATGCTCACATCGCTAACGATGTTGATAGATCAATACAATTTTGTTTTCAAAACAAGAACGATCGGATTGACATTAGCCGTAATCGATTGGAAGACGTCGAACCAGCAGAAAACAGCAATCGAACGACGCCCATGGACCAGAAAATCCACGAAAAGGACCAATACTACAGAGCGATTGAGACGAAATCACTTCGGTGTCGGCCAGAGTTGTAAACGAGGCAGCTTCTCCTTAGAAGCTTCACAAAAATTTTCTCGAAGATAAAAAAACCTAATCACACAAACAAAACAAACCAGAATAAGAAAACCTCCCAAACCCTAAACCATAAAAGAAAGCAAATCCCATTCCCAAATCCACACGAATCAAACAATAACGTTCTGTAATTCAACACCAATAACAAAAAAAAACATAGCTAAATCGGGTAAACAGAAACAGTAATCCAAGGAACGGCCTAGGTTTATTTCGGAAACTGAAACATGAAAAGGAATCTCTCTGAATTGAACGCAAGAAAGAGAATCAAATTGATAAATGGAAAGTACCTTTTGGCAATGGATTGCTCCAGATTTACCTCGATTGAACCCTCAAAATGAATCTGATTAATCGCTTTCGTTGTAGCAGTACGAGAACACAGTGCTCTCCACTCACAAATCAACAATGAAGAGAGAGAAAGAGAGGAGAGAGAAACAAGGTGTGAAATGAAGGAAGCGGATGGCGGGTGCTACGGATTTATAGAGGAGAGCGTTACAGTCGTAAAGAGCTCTCGAAGTTACAGAGGAGAGAGAAAGAGAGACGCGCAAGGAACACGGCTTCCCCTTCTTTCCTTACAAATTATTTGTTTAATTACATCCAATTTAATTTTACAATATTTCTATTTTTATTTTCCTTTTTATTTTTAATCTTTTTTCTTAAATTAAATCCATTTTTATTTTTAAAAAATTATAATTAAAAAAATATGACGTCACCATACAACATTTAAAATATTGATTTCGAATTCCTCCAACCATCGAAGACCATCTTCGGTGATCGAAGGCTACTAGCTATCGATCGCCCAGTCACCATCTACAACTATTTTCAACGATGTTACGACTGAGAGTGACTGGTCACAATGTTTTAAGTACAATTTTAAACCTATTGGTTCGTAGAATCAAATATTTAAAACATTTTTTTTAAACAAAAGCTTAAATTAAATTAAAAGGTAATCCAAAGAAACACCTAATCAATTCATCAACAACTTATTCCAAACAAAAATAATTAAAAAATAACCGCTCAACAACAACCTTATTATAAAATAAATATCGATTAAATTGAAATTTTATAATTTAAGAAAATATATATTAAATAATCTATATGGTTTGATAATATATAAAATTATTTATGAGTTTTATAAGGGATTAAATTTAATATTCAATAAATACAAAATTTGTAAATTAATCATAAATATTTAACTTTTTTTCTGTTGATTTTTTCTTTGCCAGCCAATATGACGTGGAATATTTGTTTTATATGGCTATGATGCCACATGGGTCGAATATCAGTCGGGGCCCACACAAATCTGTGGGGTCCATCTATTTCGAACTTTCATTGTCAGCCGTCCGATCAGTCTGCGTCCTCATATGTCCACGTGTAAGAATCATATTTTGCGCTGACCTTTAGTAACCGGAAGAGATTAAAAAATAAATCAAAACGACGTCACCGTCCGTCGTACAAATTAAGACGTACGGCGATTTCTGTTGCCTCTTTTTGTTTTTTTCTGCTTTTCAAATTTGTTGCTTTTTATTCCCTTTTTACCCTTTAATTTCGCCTCCTTAATTATTTTTTTTTATATAATTTAGGGTAATATTTTAACAATTTTAGAAATTAATATTATTTTCCCATTTAAAATTAGCTTATTTAACAAAATTTGATAATTTTTAATAATAATGTGAATATATTTTAAAAATTTATAGAAGAAAAGCTAATAATGGCTAATTTTTAATATAAAAAATTAACAATAAATTAATTATTAAACATTTAAAAATATAGAGATTGAAATTGACGGAATGGTATTTTCATTAAAAACTAATAAAATTTAAAGCCTTGGAAATAATAATTTATGGGACAATTATTTTGGGGAATTCGAATTTAGCGATTAAACGATCGACACGTGGAAGGCCGAACAGCCATACACGAACACAACTGTGGTGGGCCATATCAAGCCGAGTCCACCCTGTCATCGTGCCGTCTACGTGGTCCTTGAAAGCAATTCAATTGAAAGAGAAGTGTTTATTAGGGAAAAAAAATTTAAAGTTTGTAAATAATTTATACCCAATATGTATTTAAAATTTGATTATTAATTTTTAATTAATTATTGATAACGAATTAATCAACCATATATATTTAATAATGACGTGGATTTTTTTTTCTGAAACAAAAACATGTAAATTTGTTCAATATGATATTCTTTTTTTAAATAAAAAATTAATGGAATATTTTGTAATTAATAAATTAAATAAGGGATAAAAGTGACAAATGTTTTTAAAATATTATAGAATAGATTTTCTTTAGGTGGAAGGAAAATGTGATTCTTTTAATTGAAAAAATATATTATTTAAATTATTAATTTAAAAATTATATATTTAATACTTAAAATTAAGAACCAACCTCATATGAAGACAAAAAAAAAAAAAAAAAAAAAAAAAAAA
>NW_019268524.1:2097242-2112428 GCF_002738365.1 Cucurbita moschata
CAAAAAAAAAAAAAAAAAAAAAAAAGACAATTTTTGTACCAAATTTATTAGGGGTTTGATTTTGTTTGTACTTCTTGTAATAATTAATTGAAGAATATGGCTAATGGACAATTTCACCCTTACCTTATACCAAATTAGAACGTCTGTCAGGGGTATAACAGTAATTAAGTTAGGGTAGATTAGTGGATGCTAATTACTTGTTTTTGTGGTTAAAGCTAATCTTAATTTTGTTTGGATAATATTAATCTACAAGATTAAAAATAATAATAATAATAAATCTGAACAAAACATTATTATTTAAAAAGATGGATTAAATTTTTTTTAATAAGATTTAAAATGTTAATTTGTAAAATATTTATTTATTTATTTTCAAATATTAAATTAAAATTTGTGACTCGATTTCAATTTTAATCGTAAAACAAAAATAATTATAAAATAAAAATAAATATATGTGTATAATTATATTTTAAGCAATTTTTTTTAAGTTCAACTCAAACTAATTTTAAAATAACATATAAACTAATTTAATCCCAAATAAATTGATAAACTAATTCGAATCATACAAGTTGGATTGAGTTGAATTTGATTGGTCTAATTTTTATTGTTAATATATTTTTTAAACGCTCTAATAATAATTCTACGTATCTTATTTAAATTTGAGTCTTTTTTATATTTAAATATTATAATGAGAATGACGTGTATATAAATTTATATTGTGAACGAGGAATGAGGAAGGAAGTTTTCCACTACTCGAATCTTTGACTAAATATATTATTATAAAAAAAAATTAACTTAATTTTATATCTGATACATTTACGAGTTCAAATAAACGTTAAATAATAAATTAAAAGTTTAAATATTATTAACACTGAGATAAAAAATGTATTTTCTTTCCATTCATAAATTTTTATTAAAAAACAATTTAAAAATGTTTTGAATTGTATTTATTTATATTAAAAAAGTAAATGTGAAAGGGGGTATAATGGTAATTAGGGAAATTAGGTGGAATAAAAATGACCCAACAAATTGATTAGCCACATGGACATAAAGTAGCGATTAACGGTTAATAATTTATTGTTTTTGTCGAAAAGGTTAGCTTATAATTAATTATATTTATGTGTGGATGTTATAATCTTGAGTAGGCCAACACAACAACAAAAAAAAAACCTAGCTCAATAATGTCGAATTCATAATATGTTTTATTTATTATTATTATTATTTTAAAATAAAATTGATTCAAATTAAAATCGTAATTAATATAAAAAATTTGGATATAATCGTTCCTAAACCATTTTTGTCCATATATTTATCAGTAAAAAATTATAATTTTTTAATGTATATATATATGGACGAAGAAAATTGGACCTAGCCCAAAAATAAAATAAAGGTGAAATGTCGTTTGTACTCTTGATGGACCCCACTCGTATTTCTAATTTATTTGACTTGGAATCACGTTTTAAAAAATTATTATTTTTTCATTTAATATTGAATGTGACAGAAAGCATAGAAGCTTAAATAAACATTTTAAAATTAAGAAAATAAAGATGAAAAATGAAAAATGTTTTATTTAAAAAAAATATATTAAACACATAATTATTGAAAGGGGAAATTAATTTGATAAATGAGAAATTAATAAAAATCGTGAAATAAGGGAATAAGAAAAGAATTATGGTGAACTGTATGGTTAGGAAAGAACGGCAAAGCTGCGATTGTGACGTAATTCCAGTGGGGTCCACAAAAACATACCCATTCTTTCTTACATCACCCAGCCGTTACCTAACTCACGGTCAACGACGCGCCCCTTCCTGTCATGAACTTGATCCAACGGCTGATTTTACTTTAGATGCGCGCCAACTTCACACGTGTCAATAAAAGAGCTTTCGAAATTCAAGATGCCTTTAGCTTGCTGTGATCGTACATAAAAAATTCAGTTCAACTCCCATGGCTAGAGTACAAGCCAAGTACAGAGCACCAAAGGCCAAGTTCTGCAGGCGGCAAGATCGAAGCTAAAACCTGAGTTTCAGTTTGGAGAGAGAGAGAGAGAGAGAGAGAGAGAGAGAGAGAGAGAGAGAATCGATGGCGAAAGAGAGAGAACTACTCGTTTACTGTGCTAGATTGGCAGAGCAGGCCGAGAGATATGAAGTACGGTTTATCTGTAGAATTTAATTTCGTCATTCGTGGATTATTTGCTAATTCAATTGATTATTACTATGAACTTAGGGATTACTGTTGTTTTGATTGTTTGAGACTGTAAATCCGCTATTAACGTGGTGTTTAATCACTTTTTGCTTTTGCGATTTTATTTAGAGGTCGTCGGAATCTGTCGTAATAATTATATCAAATGAAGCTTAACTATCGGGATTTGTTGGTTGTATGTCGTGGCATCTTGGCGCGTTAATCTAGAAAATCAATCTGGCCCAGAAATTACTGGTTACATTAAGGCATTTTCATTTTCTCACTGGCTGTTTACAATGTTCTTGTCGCAGCGCGGCAATAATTATATGAGAATTGTTTATGCTCATGGTTTCAAAATTGATTGGTTTGTGGAGATCAAAGATGGAGTGAAAATGTGGTCAATCAAGACCTCTTCCTCCGTTCATTGTGTAATACTATTTTCACGCTTCATCTTTTGTATATACTGAATGGTTCGAATCATCATCTTTCCATGCTTCAGAGATGGTTGAGGAAATGAGGAAAATTGTGAAGTTAAACGTGGAATTGACAGTGGAAGAGAGAAATCTGCTTTCTGTTGGCTATAGGAATGTAATAGGAGCTAGACGAGCTTCATGGCGCATTCTGTCTTCAATTGAACAGAAGGAGATAACCAAACATAATGAGAAGAATGTGGAACGGATAATTGAGTATAGGCATCGGGTAGAAGATGAGCTCTCTAAAATATGCAATGACACATTGTCAAATATTGACCAGCATCTCCTTCCAAGTTCATCAGCTGGAGAATCTACTGTATTCTACCATAAGATGTGAGATTCATAATGCTTTACTTTAACTGAAATGTAGAAATGATGAAATCTTTAATATGCAGAACTTTGGACGGTTGGATAATATGTTTGTTCATTGCGAATAGGTTAGATTTCTAATCTTTATTTGCTTCATTAAGGGGATTTCACTCTACTTTTTTCGTTTCATGCTATCGCTAAATTACTGTTTTTATTGTTTGCAATAATCTATTGTTTGTTCTAAATTTGTTATATTTGATACTCTCTCTAGAAGATAAATCCCATAAATCTGCAGTTTATATATTGATGTTGGTGCAATCCATATTCTTTCGTCAAATGATTATCATGGTTGTTACCATTTTTTCTTCTCGATCTTCTGCTACAGGAAAGGAGATTATTGTCGGTATTTGGCAGAGTTTAAATCTGGTGATGAGCGTAAACAAGTTGCAGAACAGTCATTAAAGGCTTATGAGGTAAGTCAGTTCCTTGTATTCCCGGAATAGCATTTTGTGTTGCTTTGTTATCTTTTCATTCCTTTTCCTATATCTATTTTTGTGTTCTAAAATTTCACAAATATGATATTAAATGTTTTCGTGTCGTAGGCTGCTTCGACTATTGCTAACTCTGATTTGCCTCCCACTCATCCTATAAGACTTGGCCTGGCTCTGAACTTCTCTGTTTTCTACTATGAGATTTTGAATTCCCCTGAAAGGTTAACATCTTTCCCTCACTTTTATTATTGAACATGGTAATTACTATAACAAAACGTTTCTTTTAGCTAGGAGTCACTTCCATTCCCAAAGTACAAAGCAAATGGGAAAGTTCAAGAATCCTATTTATACTCGTTTTACTTGTTTGGTCTTTATAAAATTACCACTAATTTGCGTCTTGATGAGGGAAGCCTTACTTCATCATAATACTATGAGATACTTTTCGGGGACTTTGCTGCACCAGGAAAGGAAGCAGTTTACCATCCTCAACGTTTTGTTGAGGATTATTAAAAGGAGTAGTCCCACGTTAGCGAACTAAGAGGTTGATCATGGGTTTATAAGTAAGGAATATAATCTCCACTAATATGAGATTTTTTGGAGAAACCAAAAGAAAAGCTACGAAGAAACCAAAAGGAAAGCCATGAGAGCTTATGTTTAAAGTTAACATGTTCTATTTTCTCTTCTTCGGTTTTATTACTTTCAATAACGTCGTATCCTTTCAGGGCTTGCCACCTTGCCCAGATCGCCTTTGATGAGGCCATTGCAGAACTTGGCAGTCTCAATGAAGATTCCTACAAGGACAGTTCCCTCATTTTGCAGCTTCTCAGGGACAATCTAACCCTGTGGACTTCCAATTTGCCAGACGAAGGTGGGGCAAATTCTTTATTTCTGTCTATCTTTTGGTTCTACGTTGCTGTTTTACTCCATAACAATATAGTTTAAGCCATTGATCTTCTTGGTTTATGAGAATCAAATCAACATATATGGTGAATTCATATTCTGAAATAATTAAGGTTTTGTTGTCTCTCGCGTTATTTCAAAGTGTACCAATTGTCATTTGAATCTTGTTAAGTAGTATGAGTTAAACTTTCAATTAGAAACTGAGGTTTCTACTCAGCAGTGGATGACTTGATATTTGTTCAATTTGACAGGAGAGCAATCCAATGCCGATGAACTCTAGAAAGAGGTAAGTTAATCACTGTTTCAATTCTGTTAATATAAGAAAATCCCTGCAATGTTTTTGCACCTTATGTATTTTGCATTCGATCAATACTTAACACATGGACCAGGACCAATCAATCAATCACTAACAACCATTCCTTTAAAAAGAAAATCACTAACAAACATTCTGTTTGCAGAGTTAATCAACATGGCACTTTGTTCCTGTGGTTGAAGAATTGAACAACGGTACATGCAGTAGTTATTAACTATTATTATTGGGGCATGCTGATAGAACAATAGGGTTCACTGACAATTATTAGCTCTGTATTCTCGATCTGTTCCAAACACAACACATGTGAATCTTTTTAGGAATGTGTTCTTGTTTGTTCTTTATTCTTTACTTGCCAACCTGTTTAATTTTCTTTACACCTCTGCTCCCGGGTACTACATTGATTTGTTCCTATTCCCAAGACTGATCATAACATTATAGTTAACCACAAAACATTAGGGGAAAATATCTTAAGACCTTTTTGAAGGATACTAAATGGTGGCCAATGACCTCTAGTTCACGTGGCTAGCTAATGATAGTTGATAGTGTAGGGTTTCCTACATCTGGTATGGCGGGCCTCAATCACATGATAGGAAAAGTAGCTTTAAATGTTAAAAGTAGATTACATTTTTGAAAGATAATGTAGAAGTATCTGCAAGTCTTCTTTTAGAAAGTAACTGGTTAGGTTATTTTATCAAGGAGATTCGACTTAGAGTTATCTTTAGGAAAATTAAAATTTTAACTATTAAAGTTTAAAAGATTCTCGTTTGTTACTGCTTCGACCTATATTAAATGATCAGGAAGGGGCTGGACCTCTCGTGGTTGACTGAAAAATTCAACATTTCATGCCCTCGAAAGGTCACTAATATGTACTAATCTTCGAGACTTAAACCATTGTGTTTTACAAATTTTTTATATATCCAAGACTATGAAGTTAAATGTTATATTAGATATAAGGTGTTTTTTTTTTGTTTAATATACCATTGAAAGTTTGATGTCCTTTTGATTCTTAAAAAAAATCTTATTATTTTTCAATAATTAGTTACTAAATAGGCATAAACTTACAAAAATGAAAACTAGCAGAAGAGGAAGAATTAAATTGAAAGCTAAAAAAGGGAGCTCACCATCTCCCCACTATACGCCCAAATTGGTAATTTCAAGATAGTAATTAACGATTTAAAAAAGCCAACTTCCCATAACAACCGGAAAACGTATAAAAAAACTTACGTTTTGGGTTTAGGTTAACCATCAAACTAATGTTTATTTTAAAGAAACCTATCTTAAACAATAAAATAATAAAATTTAAATCAATGTTAATTGGGATGGTTCAAACCCTAAACCTTAATTAAGCAAATTAAATAAATTTCTACAACATAACTATCTATTTATATCTCATAATTTTCCGCCAAAAAAAGAGTTAAAATCTCTTCCACCGATCCAATCAGAATCGGAAACCAATAGACTTATAAGAAATAAATCAAAAAGAAAAAACCTCTCTACGGAGATTAGAACAGAGATTAGATTTACCAAAAAGAAAAAAAAGAAAAGAAAAATCATGGAATGTACGTAAGTAGGGGAAACCAGAGATGTGAGAACACAAAATCTGGACGAAAGGAAATCCCCAGAGCTTATGGAATTAATATACGCCTCCAGAACAAAGCCATTACAAGAAATCGATCGAAAGATCTCAGCACTTGTAGCCGAAAGGAGAGGCGATCCATGAAATCAAACAACTTCTTTGAAACAAAATAAATAAAAAGAATTAAGAATTGTAGATGTTCGTAACCTACGAATCAACAATGCAATCCCAAAACGAAACCCTAACGAGAGAAACTTTGAGCGCCAAGAACCTGTTCATTCGGCAGTTTATGCTTCTGATTGCAAGCCGGTGATGAATTTATAGAGAGCTATTCAAACCCTAGACGATAGTTTTTGTGTGGTAGTTTCGTAATTGTTGTAAATTTAGGTGGTAATTACTACTTGACTATATTTTTTGTGGGCTAGTCCATGGGCTTGGGCTTGGGCTTGGGCTTGTCTAACTTATGAGTAAATTATGCACAAAATACTAATCGTATCATAAAAAGTTAAATTTTAAAATAAATATAGAATTTGGTAATATCAAATATTGTATTTAAAAAAAAGTACACTTTCAATTTTGATATGCATGCTTTTAACCGGTTGAATTACATTTAAGTTAATCGTCAATAAATGATGTCCAAAATTGAAATATTTCTTTGATCACTCCTTCAAAATTGTCCAAAATTGAAATATTTTTTTGATCACCCCTTCAAAATTCGTTACTCAATGAGCACCGTAAAGATGTAACGACTCAGATCCACTAGTAGATATTGTCCTTTTTGGGCTTTCCCAGACTTACCCTCAAGACTTTAAAAATGTGTCCTTATGGGACATCACAATCCACCTCCCCTTGGGGCCCAGTGTCCTCGCTGTCACTCTTTTCTTCCTCCAATTGATGTGGGACCACCCCCTTTAGGGCCCAGCGTCCTTACTAGCACACCGCCTCGTGTCTACCCTCCTTCGGGAAACAACGAGAAGGTTGGCTCTGATACCGTCAAATTGCTTCTTCCTAAACATTATCATTTACTTAGCTCTTGCCATTTCGACCCGAACACTATCCAGCTTTTCTAACCATTCAATTTTTGTCATTTCATTTTGGCTCACATCAACCCGTTCGGAATACAAATTTAGTCTCTGGATTATCCCCATAATTCGAAAGTAACAGTTGAATCAAAATCTTCTATACCACCATGACAAAATTAAAGTTCATAAGACATTCTTTTTTTATTTCAACCGTCTCTGTCTCTGCTCACAAATAGATCAAAAAAATTGAAATTAAAAAACAGGAAAACAACCTGAAAAGTAAAACCAAACATGAAGACAGACATAATCCTTGGACTACAAGGTTTGGTAGTCCTTCCATGTAATAATAAGACAATATTACACATTAAGAACTTCAAATTCACCTTCAGAAAGATATCAACCAATATAGACACGATCGGCCTAATGAAATTTACAGATACAGTCTTCGTCCCACTCTTTTTATCGTCGATAAATCATCAAATCTTCGTAAGGATTACCCGAAACACGTATACTTACCTTGTTGGCCTAATCCGTAACTCAGAAAATCTTATTAGAGGTATATACTGAATCTGGAGGAGGGGTAAAAAATTTAAAGGCTAAAATCACCTAAATCTAACCACAATGCATGATATATCATCTTTACTCTCTTTCTGCAAAGCCTCAGTTATTAACTGCTTAGCAGCCTTCAATGGGTCTTTGATTCTTCGAGCGATATCAACCGCTTCTTGATTCGCCATTACCTGTTTCATTCACGTTCATAAGAACATTTGTAGATATGAAGAACAATGCAACAGACAAAAGGGATGGAAGCGCACCTTCCATAGACCGTCACTGGCGAGAATTAATACGTCCATGTTGGCATCTATAATGATATCTTGTATATCGGGATCCGATCGCAGGTGAGATTTGAGACTCTTGTCTCCAAATGCTCGTGACACTGCTAGCTGACCATTCACTCGAGGTACGTCTCCTGATTTTTATAAGAATTCAATATAGGAACAGGAAAAAACATGAGTTCAAATGTTGGACTGACCTTGACTTCGACTACTCGCTGTTTCAATGTTGGGTACTTGAAACAGTTTGAAATAGAAAGTACTCGTTATCGGTTTCGATCATTTAAGAATCATAAACGAGGACGAAAGTAAGACGACTCTGTTTCTTGGAGCACTAGCTTTTCATGAGATGTCAAAATGAAAGTTTCTAAATTCGATTCCTACATTGATATGTGTCTAAAGTCTTGGCGATCGTTAGTTCGACACGACTCTAGCAATAGCGAAGAGTGACCAACCCAAGCTAAACAGATTTGTCCGATAAAAGAACGTCCCAACGAAAACAAACAATTGCATACTATGGCACAAGTACAAAATATAAGTGGTGAAAAATTTGGATATCGCTCGGTACTAGATACCGATGACAACTTCTAACAAGATATAGTTTACCTGGCATGTTCGAAACGAAACCCCCTTTATTCTCAATGATGCCACGCTCCGTACTCGGCTCATGGTCGATGCTCATCTGTATAGCTTCACCCCCTCTTGAAAGAACTGCACGAGAATCTCCAACATTGGCCACCCATAATCGTCGACCGTTAATCAGAATAGCATTAACTGCAGTTGATCCACCACGACCCAAGTCGGAGCTGTGGGATAGAATGGCTTGGTCTGTCTTCTCATAGGCTTTCGAGATGGAGCCGTTGGGATCGACCCAAAACTCGTCCTATAATGACAAAAGTGAAAGTAAAAACCAGACCAAGAGAAGCCATATGAGTACTCAGCTTAGCATCCTACCTCCTTCAGGATATTAGAAAACAAATGCTTTTGTAAATAGGCAGGCACATTTTCTCCTAAATGGCCATCGTAAATGGCAAAGAGCCCCAGTTCATGTTCTTGAATCTGAACAAACTTAGCAACATGGTAATCTTCCATGGGATGATTAGCTTTCCCTTTTACCAGGCAGAACCCGTACTTGATAAGCCCCTCGTGGCTTCTTCCTTTACCGTAGTTTAACGCCGATCTAATCTACACGACCAAGTTGTCAACAAAAGTATAAGAATCTAAAAACAAATTCACTCGAATCACAGTTCTTGCAATTATCAGGTCGGTATTATTCTTTTCGATTAGAATCGACTCTCGTAGTTGAGGATTCGTTGGTTGGGATTGTTTTTTGTATGGTCGTGTACCTTCTTGAATTTCTCTCAATAAAAGCTCGGTTTCTTAATTCTTATCCAAAGATAAAAAAACTACTTATTCGACTTAAGATAAGAACCCCGCCAATAGCCATGGTCCGTTGAGCAGTTAATCATGCTCTAGACGTAGGGCAATGGTTCATCCACCAAACTCAAGGTTCTTGTCTCTTTATAACTCAATAACAAAGTTGTACGACCTATAGAATAGATCCTGTTCGAGCAAGGTCGTTGCACCATGCATAATTTTTTGTTTAGATTCTACAGCCTCAGGTCCATCGAGCAGTTAATCACGCTCTAGACGTAGGGCAGTGATTCATCCACCAAACTTAAGGATATTGACCCTTTAGAACTCAATAACAAAGTTGTACAACCTATAGAACAAATCTTGTTCGAGCAAGGTCGTTGCACCATGCATAATTTTTTGTTTAGATCATCTACAGCCACGGTCCGTCGAGCAGTTAATCACGCTCTAAACGTAGGGCAACGGTTCATCCACCAAACTTAAAGGTTCTTGACCCTTTAGAACTCAATAACAGAGTCGTACAACCTATAGAACAGATCCTATACATAACTTTATCACCTAAATTTCTGTAGTCCACAGCTCCTAATCCACCAAAAGAGTTGATCAACAAATTTACGTTGTTCAAACAGAGCTTTGATAGAATTGTAAGAAGTTCCTCGTACTAAATTTCTCTGTGATTTTGGTCAAATTTTGGCACATAAGGGAAAGAACACAATCACAATCGAGGAATCATGAAGAACAAAAAGAAAAATAAACTTACCCGAGAGTATGAAGCATTAAAACAACAGAGCCTATCCATAAGTATAAATTTATAAAGAATTCCAAGTTGTTGTGGTAATTTCTCAACATCTATCCTTCGTACAGAGTCATCTCCACCAAATCAACACAAAAGCCCCAATTCCAATCAAATCCACCTCCAGAATTCACCAACTGCACCATCGATTTACGAACTCAATAACGATTCATAATAATCCACAAGGAACGATGCCCTAAAGGATGATGAAAAACGTTACCTGAGTGGCTGAAATCGCCCATGAACGATCAGATTAAAGCTCAAGAACAAAGAGGAAAAAAATGGTTTAAGGTTTCGCACCTTCTTCTTCTTCTTCGTCTTCAGGTTCTTCTTGTTGCTGTGTATTGCTTCAGTTGGTTCTTAATTGGTTGAGACAATTGAATAAAGGAATGACGAGAGAAGGAGAGAGAAAAGGAGTAGGAACATATTTTGTAAGCTTTTCTCTGAAAATCAAAATTAAAAATTAAATAATTAAATAATTAAATAATTAAAAATTAAAAATTAAATAAATAGCAAAGCATGAGAGAGAGAGAGAGAGTGAGAGGCATCGTTCCATTGCCATGATTTGCAACCGTTTTGGAAGTCTAAGCTGACTCAGCAAATGAATGAGTAAAGTTATTAAAATTATTAAAAATTATTATTTTTTAAATATTTTTATCTAAAAATAAATAAAAAAATAAAAATGGTATAAAGAAAAGATTACCCACAAACCCCGACTACGACTTTCTTCTCTGTTGACTTTATTTCAATATTTATTCCACCATTTTTTTTTTCACCATTAAATTTATAAAATCATTTCGGATTTTCCGAGATTTGCTGGCACACCGCCTGGAGTCTAGCGTTCTCACCGACACACAGCCTGGTACCTCACTCTAATACCATTTGTAATGGTCTAAGCTCACCGCTAGCCAATATTATATTTTTTTAGTTTTCTCTCATAATTTTTAAAACTGGTTTATTAGGGAGAGATTTTCACATCTTTATAAAAAAATATTTTGTTCATTTTTATATTTACACGAGTTAAATGATATGTTTAGTTCATAAACATGAATTGTCCATTAAACTCGTAAGGCTCGGGATTCACCCTAATGGGATGCAAAATTCTCAAAAAATTAAGAGAGATTTCTCTTTGTTAGCTAAATGGGGCCGGAGATGAAAATTATATTCTCGATCCTTGTCCTTACTCGCACTGCCCTACCTTAATTTTTAAATATAATATTAAAATTTGAGTTTTACTCATAAAATATTAATTGATTTATTCCGTTATTTTATATTTTTTAATATAAATTGATAAGTAATTGATTAATTATATAATATAAGGTGTATTTGTTTTTGAATTACTTATGACGTTGCATAGAGTCAAACTAATATTAAAATGGGGATTACCTAAACAACTATAATACGATACTTATATTAATAGATGATGACATAATCAAAAAGAAAAAAACACTGTGTTTACGTAACGAATAATAACTTTATTGAGCGGACGATGAAAACTTAGAATATATGAAATTTAATCAAAATTGAGGGACTAAATAATAAATAGTTGTCGATGTAAGTATAGCTCAACTCGCTGTGATATTATATCATCGACCAAAAGTTAAAAGTTTAAATCCCGACATCCACGTATACGTAAAAAGAATAAATAAATAAATCGAAGCAAACCCAATTTCTTAATAAGATCGTAGTATTTATTTTTTTTTATTTAATAAAATTATAATATTTTAATTTTGTGGGAATAAATTTTATAAATTACTTAAAAAAAAAAAGAATAAGTAATAATTAAATATTTTTTAAAATTGCAAATAATCAAAAGCGCGTGAAATGGGAGAATTGACTAGACGGTCAAGTTGACCGAGTCAAAGCTTGAGCTACAATTTTGTGGTTGATTCACAAATCTGAAAACTTAGGTCCTTTTATATTCTTTTAGGTTATAATTTTACCACTTTTTATTTTATTTTATTTTATTTTATGTCTCTTAACTTTTTGGTCCAATTAATTATGAATTTTCTTTTTTCAACTTTCTAAAAGTTAAATAATAATAATAAAATAAATAAATAAATATTTGAATTTCGCTCTCGGGAAGTAGTATAAACTTGTATCTATATTCTTGTTGAAATTTTATTCTCAATTCTCGATTGTATTATATTAACATCTCTCTTATTCGTATATATCAAAATTTTGAATCTAATTCGGCAATAATCTCATCATAAGCATCTATATTAAAATTTTAAATTAAAAATTAAAAATAATATATTTTATTTTTAATGATCTTATTCTCGAGTTACATTGACTAACGAGTAACGGGGAAGGGTGGAGACGAGAAAGAATATTTAATAATTTAAAAAGTCAAATTGATTGATTTAACAAAAAAAAATTGCCATTATGCTTAAAGTTTGTAGTATATAAAGAGATAATAAAGCAAGAAAATAGAAATAAAAAAATTAAAAAAAAAAAAGATAATTTAAGTGTTGACTTTCTTTAGTGGTCTGAAAATGGAATCTGATGCTTCTATAATATATATATATATATATTATTTGGTTCAATGAATTAAACATATACTTTAGATCAAGAAGTTAAAAGTTCGAATTTTTGAACCCTACGTGTCGTTGAGCCCATAAAAAGCAATCAAATCAACGGTAGCTTAACTCCATGCATCAGTGCACGAGATGTTAGGCATCTAAAGGTAAGCAAGATAGAGAAATATTTCGATAGCTTAAGCACGAGCTTACAAGAATCCGGGCTAATCGCAAACTTGAGTTTATTCGAAGACGATGAGAATCACTATTCCAGTTCTCTATGCTTCGGTTACAGCTACACAAATTACAAATTTCACTATACAGCATAGCAAGAGTTATGATACAACCGTAATAACGGAATGGAACGAGCGAGATGATCGAGCGATGAACTGCAGCTATGAGTTAGGTATTTCATACACATGACAGTAACCAATGGTCAAGTCAGATCGGTGGATCAAGTAGAAGAACATGTTAGTGTGTTGCTGACTGACCAGAGCTAATAGAACAGGATAGCATTTGTCCTCCTCCTTTGTCTGTCTGTCTGTCTGCCTGCCTGCCTGCTAGTCCTCACCTGTTAAGAAAAGTAAACAAACATTTGAATTTAGGACGACGACGACGACGATATGCAGCCGTATGTTCATGTTTTTCGGTAGAAGATTTTCGAGACATTGTTACCCGGTTTGAGATAGCCGCCTCCAATTGATTATTTGATGAGTCTGTTGATGCCCCTGCAAGAACGAAGAGCTTGTTCCAATGCCGTTTTCATCGACCACAAACTGCTCGCCGTAACTCGAACTTGGTGGAGACCAAACCGGAACCACACCGCCGTCTCTTTCTCTTCGACTATCGCTACTCGAAAAAGACTCTGCAGTGGAGTCTTCAGCACCACTTCTTAAGCCTATACCTGCAGTATATGGAAGTCGAGCGTTCATCGGAGCAGTCGGTTGAACTCTGCGATTTGCATCTCTTGTTGGCTCTTGGTTTAGATTTAGATCTGTTGGTACTTCTGCTCTACCATCTTCTGCTGTACTTCGAATGTTCATTGAATTCAAAGAATGGTCGTCTTCTAATCTCACCGAACTCGTCATGCTCGGTACCATCTGATCCTCGAAGCACCGAATTGTATGAGCATTCATCCTAGCAGGCTCAAGGTCTTCATCCTCCATGGCTATGTCCTGAGGAAATGCAATTGGGATCGACTCGGATGAGTCTCCGAGTCCCTCTTCAGTTCCATTCTCGATCACAGCTCTTGAAGCTGCTTCTTGTTGCCACATCTCCGACAGCGCTTCTTCCAGCCGAGCCTTAGCTGCATCCAATCCTACAATGGGAAGAGGGTAGTTCGATCCGAGCTCGATCCCAGCAGCTTGGAGTACAGACTCTGGTGCATTCCATGGATGATGGATCCATTCAGTTGGTAATCTAGAAAGTTCAGGAAGCCATCTCCGGACGTATTCTCCGTACGGATCGAACTTATAACCCTCGAGCTGTACAAAACCAAGTATTAGTACAGATAATTACATCCAGAAACACATTGCAGATATTAAAACAAGACCATTTTTAGAAAGCTTCATGTCTAAAACGCTCCATAAGAAACCTTTTTGCACAAAGAGGAAGAACGCCAAAGGTGTGCGCACCTGTGGATTGTCGATACGATCAAATTCCCGACTGTCGGGAAGTGTGCCAGATATGTATTGCCAACCAAGAGCATCGCTTTCGAGATCTGCATCCAAGAGCGTATCCCAGAAATACTTCATTCCCCATCTCCACGGAAGTTGCAGAACCTTCACAAAGAAGCTAGAAACGACGACTCGGATCCGATCGTGCAGCCACCCAGTCGCCCACAATTCCCTCATACCAGCATCGACTAATGGATAACCGGTTCTTCCTTGCCTCCATGCCTTAAAATAGCCTTCCTCCACAACCCAAGGGAAGAATTTAAGGTGTCCAAGAAGTGGCCTTTCATGGCTGTACGGATGGTTGAAACTCATGTATCTTGAGTATTCTCTTAGGCCAATAGATTTGAGAAACAAGTTGACACTCTCTTCACCGACCTCGTTTCCTTCATTCGCCCATAAAACCTGCTTCATTCGAACGAGATGAAACACTTTTCGCACGCTTACCTCCCCGAAATGCAAGTGAGGAGACAGAAACGAGGTGGTTGCACTATCCGCCTTCCTACGGTTTTTTGAGTACTCGATCAACGGTCCATTAATGAACGTGGTTAAAGCCTTATCTGCATTGCTCCATCCAGGAGACCATGCTCGGGCGAGAAGTGCGTTGCTTCCCTTCTCCAATTCGTCTTCAAATACCAACGTGTCGCTTGGGCACCTCGATGCATCACCTGGACGAGCAAAGACAACACTTTGAGTAAAGCATACGTCTTAAAGGGAGGGGGGGGGGGGGGGGGG
>NW_019268524.1:2112748-2143751 GCF_002738365.1 Cucurbita moschata
GGGGGGGGGGGGGGGGGGGGTGAACACAATCTGTTCGGTAGGTCGTACTACTACGTCCTCAAGTTCTTAAGTTCCACAATATGCCATTATGCCCAATAATATCAAAAGAGTTTACTCTTAAGCCCACCGCTAGCAGATATTGTCTATTTCGGCCCTACGTATTGCCATCAGCCTTACGATTTTCAAAACATGTCTACTAGGGAGAGGTTTCCACACCTGAATGCTTCGTTTCCCTCTCCAACCGATGTGGGATCTCACAAGAAAAATCTCTTCATGATCTACTAGTTTGCAAGTAACCATCTCCTAGCATGAAGGCTCGTGTTCTCAAACGCTGTTCTATGTCTATGCACACCAACACGATAATACGCCCTATACGAGCCACCTAAAACACGTAACAAATGAAACTAAGCAACTTTGGGGTACCTAAAGAACACTTGGTTCCTTGAGTCTCTACCTCAACAGATCCTCGAAAACTCAACATCGACTCCTAAATGGTGACTTAAGGAACCAAGGAGGCTCGTGGAACACAGTAACATATTACGATAGATAGCAAGACATAACAGGAAAACTAAACTAAGAAAATGGATAGACGGTTGTGAAGTAATCAGTTTCGTGAAACTCTTGACTGAAATCAAAACGGATGAGCAGAGGTTCTCTCTTACGAAAACCGTCACGACGAACAACCACAACAGCTAGAACGTTACGAATCCATCAAATACTCGATAAGGGAAACAAATCTTTGAAGTAAACACAAAGAAAAAGCAACCTGAAATGATTCTCTTAGGTGGGAGAAGAGGTGCCTCTGGATCACAAGGCATGCTAAGACATCTTTCCCAGAACCCGGCAAACGTCGTAAACGGATTGCCATCGACATCCTTAACGTCCCACGGCTCGTACAGCAAATCGGCATTGTAAGACCTCACGCCGATGCCTTGCGCAGATAAAACCTCCTTTGCTCGATGATCACGAATAAGCGACAAAGGATCTAACAAACATGAAGAACTCCATAAGACACCCAAATTATCAGAGAGATTCGATTCACAGCCATTTTAGGACCCTTTAAGAGAGCTTAAACACTTACAAAACTAGTCTGAGAACACAATTTTACAGCAACAATGGCAAATTAAACCAAATCAAAAAGGGGTTTACCAGAAACCTTACGAACAAATCAATTCCAATAACCCTAACGGAGAAATTAAGCGACCGATTCAAAGAAGGATTAAGAAATGGAAGAAGAACAGACCGTATAAGTGATTGAAGAAGAGCTGAGAAGCGCCGGTGGCTTTAACGACATCGAGCAAAGTAGAAATGGTGTTGGTGGATCTCTTAGTGACAAGATAAGCGCCGAGGCTTCTAAGCGAAGAATCGAGATGCGCTAAGCTCTGTTTGAGCCACCATCGCGAGACTCGGCCAGGATAGTAGTGACCTTCTTCCTCCGGCGCCCAGATGAAGACGGCGACGACGGCGCCAGCCCTAACGGCGGCGGTGAGAGCTGGGTTATCTTCAACCCTGAGATCTCTTCTGAACCAAACTATGCTGCAACCGCCACCTGACATCTCACAACACAAAACGCCCCAGAAAACACGTACCCTTGTTTCTCTCACTCACCAATGAACCATATCCATCTCTCTCTCTTCTTTCTCTCTCCTCTCTGAGACTCACAGTTTTTTAATTATTTCTTTACCTTATATTTTATTTATTTATTTATTTATTTTCCTAACAACTGGTCGATTTTTCAAGAGAATTAACCTAGAAAAACGAGAGAGAAATAGAATCATATTACAAAAAAATAAATAAATAATTAATTAATTAATTATAGAATCCAAATTTTCTTATTATTATTATTATTTTTTTTTCTGAAACAAGTTGAAGAACAAAAGCTTACGAAAAAGGAGGGAGAGGAGATGGGGAAGAGGATACAGCAAATTGATGCGCAAATTCTAGCCACAGACATATTTTCCTTTTTTTATTTATTTATAGATATTTATTTTTATTTCCTCTGGAAAATAATAATAATAATAATATCCGATCATTTCGTTTTCCATAATAATAAAAATAAAATTAGGTTAATTTAAATATTATTAAATTTTAATAATATTTTTAAATATTTTGAACTATAGATTAATTTAAAATTTAGCTCTGAAATAATATTTTTATTTATTAAACGATATTATTTTTGGTGGATAATCCTCCTTTTATTTATTATTATTATTTTCAATAAATAATGATGAGAGTTTGAATAATTTAAATCAGTAGCTTCCATTATTGCCCTGTTTTTTTCTATTTGAAAATCTGGTTAAGATTTTGATTTTAAATATTCATATATAATAATTATGACAATTTTGTTATTAAAAAAACTAATTTTATTCGAAATTTCGAGTTTTTTCTTGTTGTTCTTAAATATTGGTAAAAATATTTTATGAATATATTATTATGACTTGGACCGAATAAAGTTCAACTAAGCTCTCGTTATCTTCGAACCTCGTGACACGTTTCTTTATTTTTCTCTTTTAACTTAAATATGGAAGATGGTGTGTGAAGCGACATATTATGTGTAATTTTGACTTTAGGGTTAAATATTGAGGTCTCGAGAAAACCTATTACAAGTTTGTTATTATTTTTGTACGGGAGTAGGATGAATAGTGGCAAATTGTTGTCGAGTTGAGGTTCTGTTTCGTCGTTTATTTCAGTTATTAGGTCGTGGCACTTTGAAGTCAAATAGTCTTTTGTTTTAAGATCGATTTACAAAGTAAATTTTAAACATTTTTTTTTATTTTAGTTACTATAGAATTTACGGAAAAGTTAAATGACGAGCGAAAGTATATATTCTAAATTTAAAAGTGTGTTGTTTTTTTTTTGGAATAAATATGAAAATTTTAAATTAAATATTGATGATAAATATGAATTCCACTTTTCATTTTTATTATTAGTCAACTGAAAAGTTATTATCAACCATTAAATTGTCTTTTCGAACCTAACCATTTTTTAATATTAATTATAGATTTTTATGCTTTCAATCATTTGATAGTTTGTTTTGATGAATTTAGTTTTGTATTATTTATTTTAAACTTTTAATGTTTGGGTCGGAGTTTTGTTCGCTTATATAATTAAAAAATTTGATGTTATTGTTACCGTTGTTGACGATTGTATTATCTTGGATCTCGATCGTGTTTCTTGTTTCCATTTCTATCATTGTATTAACGACAGATCCCCTCGTACTCCTCCACGAGAACTTAGAGTTCCGATCATAGCAAAGGTAAGGTAACGTTATGGTCGAAACAAATATCGAAGACTTTTGAATTATTGGCTTGTCGAACTTGAAAGCATTCACGAGCCGCTCATTTAACTGTCCCTCAGAGACATGATCGAGAAATATCGTGCATGGTTTCCTCGTGTCCTTTCTTTCTCTTAGTCCCACCGAGCAAGATACGACTAAAAAAAGGTGAATATCTTTTTCCCTATCGGTCCACCTACTCTACTCCTTCCCCAACTTCTCTCTTGTGCCGGTCTTTTTTATTAATAAAGTCAAGGTTTGGCTCCTTAAAGACTAAAAAAATAGATCGAGTTATAGTTACTTTTGACTAAATTAATTTACAATATTATCGAATTTTGGATATTATTTTGTCGCTTGGATCCATCTACATCAAATAAATATATAGAAATATTTCAAAAAAACATATAAAAACATATAAATTAGAAAACAATAATAATATATTTTTTTTATAAAATATAGATAAGAACAAAGACAACGTCAAAACTTCAAAATCAAGAAACAACAAGTGCATTCCTTTTTTGCCCTTCATATTCATCGGAATAAGAAAAATAATAAATTAAAGTTAAATATCTAATTACCTCTTAATTATCATTATCTCATCTAATTACCTGAAATACTCAGCCTCTTTATTTTATAATTATTATTCTCGAATAAATGAAAAAAAAAATTCAAGGTTAAAATGGTAATTATACATAGCAGGCCCGAAGAAAATGATGTCCGAACCAAGAAGGTTTGTTTGGACTAGGGGTGGGTCTGATCCTCTCTGTTTGTGACTTTTGGACTATTCATAGACTAATATTCCATTTGTATTCATACCTAATATACAAGATTGAATTGGCTTTCCTCTCCACATAATCAACCATATCCACTCTCTCATAAATCGAATTCATAATAATTTTAATGGAAATTTTAAAATATTAAATTTAACTTTTAAAACTAAGACATAAATTTAACTATATATATATATATATTATTATGGATGAATGAATAATTTTATTAAACAAAAAAACAAAAAGTTAAAACATATATATCAATGATTTAATTATATTATTTATAGACTATGTAATTGGTCAATTGTCTGTAATTTATGGGAGAAAATTTAGAAATTTAATTGGCTAGAAAATTATTTTAATTTCTCTAATTTATTAAAAATAATATTTATGTGGTCAAATGATTAAAATAGGATAAGTGTTAAACGATGAGATTGATTTTTAAATAAATATTTTTGGATATTTTAAATAAAGAAAATGAAGAACAATAAATATATATTTAATATATTTAGTATGGAAAGGACTTGAACAAACTTATATTTAATTTTTCAAAAAGTTTATTTTAATCTTATAAATATTAAACTTCATACTTCAGATTTCAATTATATTTTATATATTTTATACCATTGCTCACAATTTTTTTCCATATTTATAATGGTTGAGAGAATAATTATACTTAATATTATAAAGTTATAAATAATAAATATATTTTATTCGAATTATTATTATTATTTTTAGAGAAACAAAATTATGAGAATTTATGTATATACGTGATTTGTGTTTTATGATACATTGATCCCACTCTTTCACATAATTTTCGTACTTTCACATCATTCTTGTAAATCATACTTTATTTAGAACGGTTCGTACTATCGCATAGTCATTCATTGTATTGATTTCCGAACGTACCTAGAAAATAATCTTCTCTCCTTATCCGAGAAAATAAGGATTGAAATGTACCTTTTGTCTCCTTAATTGAAACACAAAAATCTCCAATGCCATGAAAATAACAATAATAATGCGTTGATAAGCCACATGCCCTTGGCTTGAATCCAAAAGCCATTTTTGGGCGACAAAATTTGATCCGTGTGACTCTTAACAGGATAGTGTCATTGATAGTTTGAAATAAAGGCTTTTCTATGAAGGGCACGACACGTCGTCCAGATAATACGCAGAAAATCTCAGTCTGTCCCGTTTAGAAGCCGACGTCCCCATGTGTCCATCCATCCATTCGCCCTTCTACATCGACCCCTTTCTTCCGCCACTTCCCACAACATAGTGTTGTTGAGGATTATTGAAAGTAGACTACATTAACGAATTAAGAGGGATCATGAGTTTATAAGCAATAAACATTATCTCCATTGATATGAGATATTTTGAGGATACCAGAAGTAAACCTAGGAAAGGTTATGCTCAAAGCGGACAATATCATATCATTGTGGAAGTCTGTAGTTCCTAACATGGTATCAAAGTCATGCACTTAATTTAGCCAAATCTTTAAGTGTCAAACAAACGGTCTCAAAGGTGTAGTCAAAGGTAACTCAAGTGTCGAACAAAGGATGCACTTTGGTTGAGGACTCTAGAGACGGAGTCGAGACTCGATTATGGAGAGACTGTTGAAGAGTTTAGGAGGCTCTATGGGTTTTTTCCCTTTGGTAAAATCTAACTTTATTAAATAAAGGTACGTGTATAGGGCCAAAGCATTTAAAGATACAGGTTACCGTTGAAGCCGAGCAGAGACATTAAAAGAGCTGTACAATAAATGCTGCAATAACTAAGCAGCTTCCACCGGCAAACCCTAGACCCCGGCCCTCACGCACTCTCCTCTTCTCTGTAATGGCCGTCGCTTCGAGTATTCTCTCATTTCTTCCTTCCTTTTCATCTCTAGATCCATGGCCGAAGACGCCGCACTTAAATCCTCTCTGGTTTTCTTGGCCGCCGCCGTCGTTCTCGTCGGAATCTCCACGCATTCCTTCAAGAAAATGGCCGTAACTTATCTGGTCGGCGTTTTCGCCATCGCCGGCATCCTCTTGCCAGACTGGTGCTTCTTCGACCGCAATTTCTCTCGGTGGATTTCTCCAGTCACCGAAGAGGAAAGGGAATCGTATCGGATCTCGACTGCATCTCGGAATCCAAGGTCGGTTACTTTTGATTCTTTTTTATCTTCGCGCTCTGTTTCTGTTGTTTGATTGATTCCAGAGCAAAAATTGTGCGAAAAAAATTAGGTTAAGTGATTTTGAAGCCTTTGCCAAATCAATTTCGTAATCGTGTTTATTGAAACTTCGTTTGGTTTTTGAAAGTGATTTTTCGAACTCTTCATTTGAAGGCATGAAACTGTTGCAGGTTTAGGATTTATCCAAAATTGTGCGAGAAAGTTAGGTTAAGTGATTTTGCAGTCTTTGCCAAATCAAATTCGTAATCGTGTTTATTGAAACTTCTTTTGGTTTTTGGAAGTGATTTTTCGAACTCTTCATTTGAATGCATGGAAACTGTTGCAGGTTTAGGATTTATCCAAAATTGTGCGAGAAAGTTAGGTTAAGTGATTATGCAGTCTTTGCCAAATCAAATTCGTAATCGTGTTTATGGAAACTTCTTTTGGTTTTTGAAAGTGATTTTTCGAAATTTTCATTAGAATTCTTGGAAACTGTTGCAGGTTTAGGATTTATCCAATCAGACTGGTTGTGTACGCCATAGTTTACAGTGTTGCGCTATACAAGTGGTGGAAATTCGTTTCCACCTAAATCCTCCATCATATCTTGTAGTTATTATCTGCTATAGAATTTTCTTTTTTTTTTTTTTTGGAAAAAATAAAAATAAATTCCCCCAAATTTGTCCATTTTTACTCTGAACACTTCCAATTTCATCAAATTAGCCCTCAAAATTAGACAGAATTCAATTTCTATTTGCAATTTTGACATCGTATAATATTACTTTTTTTAAAAATATTTTTATTTGATTGATGAGTCATAAAATACAGGCATTAGACTATATTTATATTGAAATTTGTAAATTTTGATAATTACATCAAACATAATTTTCTTGAAATCAGGGATATTTTTAATTATTTAAAGTAAAATTCTTGCAAATTTATTCATGTAATTGTTTATGATAAAAATTAAAATTTTATTTGTCAAGTGCATGCCTATCTAATCACCGCCACTTATTAAAATTAAGCTAAATTATAATGAATTAAAAATTTACAAATAATAATAGTATTTTTTTTATTATAACGAATAATTTGATCGTTGAAAAATGTGCAGAAATAAATAAAGCGTGGAAATAATTGTGAAATAGAATTGTCTTTAAAGAGTTTGGCCACAAATATGGGCGTTATTATTGGACAATTCTGTACTTATTGGAGAGGTTTCGTGTATCTTGAAAATCCTTTGCGTGGACGTAAAGGATGTAAGCTTATTTATTTATTTTATTATATATTTTTTTGAGTCATTTGTTCGACATTTGAGAATTTAACCATCTATACTAAGTTTTAGGACATGACTCTAGAGAAACATTACTCTCTACAATGGTATAATATTGTCCACTTAGAGCATAAGTTCTCATGACTTTCCTTTGCTTCTCTAAAAGGTCTCGTGTTCAGTGGAGAGAGTATTCTTTAATTATAAACTCATACCCATTTCTTAAATTAGTGATGTGTGACTTTTATCATCCAACAAGCTCAACGGAGTCTTCGTTCTCTTTCATTATTGTATATTAGTATTACATTAAATTAAATTTTTATTATTGAAAAAAAGAAGTCAGCAAAACTTGTGTCAACCCATATGTTGGTAGATAAAATATCATCCAAATTCTTAAAAATATTAAAAAATCATTGAATTGAATAAATAAACACTTTCTATTTTAAATTAAGCTACAACATAATTTATATTTAAAATGAAAATGTCAAAAAGAACAAGAATATTGGCAACATAAATATTTTATTATATAACACTTATACTCTAATTTATTTTTTTATAAAATAAAATGATAAATTATCCCGACCCACCGCTGGCGCACGTGTCATAAGCCACGTGGGAGTTCTCGAGAGACGTGCCAATCGTAATCCCTATCTCCTATTGGCACGTGAAAGTCACGCGTCAAACTATGGGCCGCGCCATGTGCCGCTTTCTCCCTCGTAGTACGTGCCAACATTACCGCTAACAAACCACGTGTCAATTCCACTAATTTCATTTTTATATTTAAATTTGAATTATTCTGATATTATAATTCGTTTTTTTTTGTAATTTTAAACAGTAGAATTAAATATTTAATAGATATATTTATTAGAATTTTAATTCATGAACATCATGAAGACATTAATTTTAATTTTTAACATCATATGAATTAAATTTTAATTTTTTCCAAAAAATTTAATTTAACCTAATATTCTAATTCTTTGCTTACTTATATTAATGTTTAGATTATTTAATTATATTTATTTATATAGTAATAATTCCTTATTATAATAATAATAAAAAAGAAAATGTGTATAATCTGAGAATTCGGAAAATAAAATATGTCGGTTCGTGGGCTTCGACTACATATAAAAGGCAAAATCGAAACGTAAAATAAAAACAGCGCCAAAGTTGAAAAAGGAAAAGAAGAAGAGAGAGAGAGAGAGAGAGAGAGAGAGGGAAAAAAAAACTCGAAAACGAAACGCCAAAGCGTTAAAAGGGAAATTTCGATCAAACAAGATGCGCCCCTTGTTTGGCGTTGAACTCGCTGCTATTCCCCGTACTTCGAGTTCAAATACCGATCCTGCCGATCGGAGAATCAACACTCTCGTAAGACATCTGGTCGAATCGTCTTCATCCGCTATGGCTGATTCACTTTCTGCTTCTGTCGCTTCCTCGCTGAACAGCGATTCTGTTTTCGCTCACGTTGTTCGTGCTCCTGAAGATCCTATTCTCGGGGTATTCTCTTTCTCTAGCTCTTTTGATCAATCGCTTTAGGTTTTTCATTGCTGTGCTCATCAATCTGCTTTGTTTAGTTGCGGACTAGTTCTTAGGATCTCGTTATATTCTTGTGTTGCTAGTTTTTTTCTTTTCTTTTGCGGTGATTGATTTCTGTTTAGTTTTTAGTGTTTCTTACATCTGATTTTGACTTTTTGTTTCTATTATACGGTATGTTACGGAAATGAATTATGTCCGAACTTTTGGATACACGCGGTCGGGAATTTCTTGTTGGCTGTTTGTGGATCGTGATCGTTCCTGTGTGTTTTCGTTTAAATTTAATTGGTTGTTATTTCTTATGTTATATTGTACTCTTTTAGAAATTGTTTGGCTCATCAGCTGGTTTATTACGGCTTTAGAAACACTGAAGGATTTTCTTTTGGGAATAGAATGACTATCGGACAAAAGTCTGCTCGCTTACTTTTTAAATTGCATATTTGCGCATTTTGCTTCTATTTATCTGATGTTTTGCAAGTTTTACATATATCAGTTACTGTTGTTGAACTTTGAATATGGATAGGTGACTGTTGCGTATAACAAAGATCCGAGCCCGAACAAGTTGAATTTGGGCGTTGGTGCTTACAGAACTGAGGTACGTTTCTGTGGCTTTAAATCTTGATATTATTCGTGATTTAGATGCCTAAGTGTTAGTTAGGAGCATTTTAATCTTTTGGTGTTTTGATCTGATAGGAAGGAAAACCTCTTGTCTTGAACGTTGTCAGAAAAGCAGAGCACCAGCTTGTTAACGATAGGTACTTTTCTTGATCATTCTCTTGTGAATCTTACTTGTTATCGATATAGGCTAAGGTTCTGATTTTAATGATCCACAGTACACGAGTTAAGGAGTATCTTCCGATTGTTGGATTGGCAGAGTTTAACAAACAGAGCGCTAAGCTCATTTTTGGCGCGAACAGGTAAGCTGTACCGGTTTTTACTTACTGTTGGTTAGTTATTGCCTTTTATATTTGGTTGCTCATACTTAGATCAGTAGTATAGTAGCCTTAATCCAATAGTTTTCTTTTGGATTCGTTTTCTAATCCTTACTTTGATATAGCCCCGCCATTCTTGAGAATCGTGTTGCAACTGTTCAATGCTTGTCTGGCACTGGATCATTGAGGGTTGGTGGTGAATTTTTGGCAAGACATTATCATGAGGTGAGGAGTGGTTAGCTGTTCATTAACGTACTTAATATGCTTTTCTTGTACATGGTGATAAAACTATCTTAACATGCTTTTTATTTTTTCATGTATTCCAGCGGCAAATATACATTCCCCTGCCAACATGGGGAAACCATCCCAAAGTTTTTACTCTGGCTGGGCTGTCTGTAAAAACTTACCGGTATTATGATCCCTCAACACGAGGGCTGAATTTTCAAGGTTCAAACCCGTACCCTGTGACACTTCCAAAGATTTTTTTCTTCGTTCTATCTCCATTTTGACTTCCGTTGTGTTTTATCTGTTATGGAAATGCTGGCACAATTTAATTATTCTCGACTTGAACAAGTCACTACAGTTCCAACTGGTGACATAAGAGAGTGATTCAAGATGATTTGTTACTGAAATTTTGATGTTGAGAATGCCAGTTCCTTACCATTTCTTACTTCTTGGTCTACCAACATTAATGTGTCACAGGCCTCTTGGAAGATCTAGGTTCTGCTCCACCTGGAGCTATAGTTCTGCTTCATGCATGTGCTCATAATCCAACTGGTGTCGATCCAACCCTTGAACAATGGGATCAGATCAGGAAGTTGATGAGATCAAAACAGCTTTTACCTTTCTTTGACAGTGCTTATCAGGTAGAGTTCTACATTGTATAAAATGAAAAATGACATTTCTTAACAAGCTTCATACATGTGCGTATCAGTTTTTCTGATATTTTTGCTTCTTATGATCCAGGGTTTTGCCAGTGGAAGTTTGGATACGGATGCACAACCTGTACGATTATTTGTTGCTGATGGAGGTGAATGTTTCGTAGCCCAGAGTTATGCAAAGAACTTGGGGCTTTATGGCGAACGTGTTGGCGCTTTAAGCATTGTAAGTTTCTAAAAGAGTGTTCTTACTTCATTGGGATGCCATGGAACATCATATCTTCATTGATTTAATCATTAGTTAATGGAGTTCGTGTGATATTAATGATGAAAGAAGGTTCTATTACAAATTGAGAATTAAATTATAGACGTTACACTCCCACCTAGTGTCTTTTGAAATTATATATTCTTGCACTCTAGAAAATTGTACATTTTATTCGTGGAATTAGCTACTTTTTTGCTAATATTACTAAGGATAAAATCGAGTTAACATTTAGAAGGAAAGATTCAAAAGGTACCTTTTCCTTTAACCCAAACACAAATATTATGACCCGTTGTAGTGTGAACCAATTCTCCCTACCTGCGAGGAAGTTCGACTTCTAGGAGTTAGAGTCCCTAAGTAGCAAGAACAAGGTTTAGATATAGGATTTTGATTACAAAAGATATAGGATTTTGATTACAAGGAATGAACGTTCCAAGAGAGATGGGGAAAGAAAAAAAAAAAAAAAAAGAGTGGTTTTTCCGATCATCAGTGGGGAAAGATGTCGCTTCTCTATTAACTTTCCCTTATCCGGATGACCGGCCAGCTGATCTTAGCAAATCAAAACAGCTCCTCTCCCTATCGGTCTCGCAATTCCATTGCCTCTTTCCTTCCCTTCTCCGGGAACTTCTTTGTTTTCGCTTGAATTTCTCTTTGTTTTTTTTTCCTTTTAGGCATGAAGATGGATGGTATGGGGTCTGAGTTGGTATCCCAGCTTTATTGCTTTGATCTCACGCTTTGTAACTGTTGAACAGGTCTGCAAGAATGCTGAGGTTGCAAGCAGGGTAGAGAGTCAGCTAAAACTGGTGATAAGGCCCATGTACTCAAACCCACCCATTCATGGTGCATCCATTGTTGCCACAATCCTGAAGGACAGGTACTAATAAAAACTTTTTATGTTACCCCAACTGAGATTGGGAAAGTGAAACATACATGCAAGATGCTCATGTAGAAATCCTTTCTCGAAAAATTATATTTAACCGTTCATGCATCATGAAATCGATTTCTTCACTTGAACTTTAGGAATTTGTTCGATGAATGGACTATTGAGTTGAAGGCCATGGCAGACCGCATTATTAGCATGCGTCAGCAACTTTTTGATGCCTTGCGCGCTAGAGGTTAGTATTTATTCTCCTGATATCCCTGCTAGTATTTACATGTTCTTTAAGTATTATTGATTTAAAAGTTTCATAATGGTCGATGGTCGACGCCAATAATCTTGATCTCTCAATTTTTTGCAAATGTTCCCTGGATCTAAATCAACTAAAGTAAAAGAAAAAACCTTGACCATGATTAGTTAGCAGGAATATTTTTTCATTTTCCTATTAAATCTTTTAATAGATAATTTTCTTTCTTCAATATTCTTTTTTATATTTTCTTACTAAAAAATGGTTGAACATCTAATAAATCCATATATAATATAAAGTTAAAACATAATTATAAAAAATGCTTAAATTTCAATTATCTACCAAAAGACTTCCCCACTTTTAAAAAAAATATTTATTTATTTATTTATGGGGTAAGTAAAGAAGTCAATTTGTACCTAAATAATATAAATAAATAAATATATATATATATACTTCAAGTTGGTTTTATGCCTATATAGATAAATTTGTATTTATATATAAAATGTGAAGCGTTCAAGGATAGAAATATAATTCTTGTCTCTCGTTTCATTTAAGCTAGCTATTCCTCTCCATTAAGCTAACAAGGAGAATTCTCGATTAAATGAATAGTTTTAAAACTAAAAAAAGAAAAAAAAAAAGCTATTACTTGATTTAGTTTTTACCTTTTAGATATACTTCGTGTGGTATGGGTTAATTTAAAGAATGTAAGATTTAGAAGCTTGGTTATGTTGGAGATTTGGAATACAATATTGTATTTAGAATCAATGGCAGAAACAAAGGATGGTAATGTTTTGGTCGCGTGTGTAGAGAGAGGATGTGGTGCTGAGTTATCATGAAAATGGTGTGTGTGGCAGGTACACCTGGTGACTGGAGTCACATCATCAAGCAGATTGGAATGTTTACTTTCACAGGACTGAACCCAGAACAAGTTAGCTTCATGACCAAAGAATATCACATATACATGACTTCTGATGGGTAAGCAGCCTTGTTTCAATTTTGCTTTAAAATTCTGCCAAAATGCCATTCATTTCAAGTATGTGCTATCAGAACGCAGTTTTTATCACCTGGAATGTTTTCGTTTTTAAATCTTTAAAACCAGAAACTTGTTTTAAAATTGCCTTTTTCTTTCGTTTATTGAACTAAATGCACATTCCTAACCATAGGAATTTGAAAATTAAAATTCTACCTAAAAACATTGAAAAGTAATTTGAAAATTAAAATTCTACCTAAAAACATTGAAAAGTAAGTGACAAGTTTTTATTGAAAAGAGGAACTAAATGCGCCATGGGAATTTGAAAATTAAAATTCTACCCAAAAACATTGAAAATGAAAATTAAAATTCTACCTAAAAACATGTTCTTATATCGAACATATTATGTATAACTTCTTTTTTGTTGTGTTCAAAGTCTTTTGTTTATAGGTTAAGAGTTCGTATTAAACATAAATTTTTTAGTCCAAAAATTTAATATCTTAAGTTAAGACAAAAGAGAAAAGTGAGACATGAAATCGAAACATTTTGGTTTTGTTTTTGAACATTTGTTCATTTGACTGTTACCTGCGCAGGAGAATCAGCATGGCTGGATTGAGCTCGAGGACCGTCCCTCACCTTGCGGATGGAATCCATGCAGCCGTAACTCGTGTCGTTTAGTTTTGTTGGAAGAAGCAGCCAGCACGCACAGCACATCGCACAGCACATCATCATCCCCCTTTCACTTTTGAATAAAATTCTTGCTTTCTCACTGGAAGCCAATTTGTTGTCATTGAAACGCTCAAAAACTTGTTTTGTAGTATTTTGAGAGATACCCCAGCGGGCAAATATGCCTTGATGAAAGGCTTTTAAAGTTGATCATATCATTCAAATTTACAAATAGTATCTTGTTTAAATGGCATTGATTATTGATGATATTACTACACTAAAAGACATTGGAAAATTGAAAGGCGAGTTGAAGTTGGTACCAATAAATTGCTATATGCAGCCATTGAGAAGATAAGTCGGGGGACTTGCTATATGTAGTTTTCATGTGCTCATTTCACCTGGAGAGCCACATTCGCTGAAATCCAACGTCCGACATTCCGCCTGAAAATGTAAAATAGCTTCTGCTTACAATTCTTCGCAATACAATATAAAATCAATTAAGAACATGTTTTTAATTACTTTTTTTAGTTTTCAAAACATAATTTTGGAACCATATATTATAAAAAGTAGATAACAAAACAAATTAACTTATCACCTATATAATAAAAAGTAGTTTGTAAGGTTTTATTATTGTGTTCTGAATTTTGATTTACTCAATATAGCTCAATCTGATTTTTATGTATTGTGAATTTAAATGATTGAAGCTGCCCCTTTTGTTAAGAGAATCATACCAGAACAGTTTCATCACAATGGCGATGCTTCATGCGCGATCCTCTGAGTAGTGTCTCTGGAGTTTCGTTTCCCAACACTTCATGGGCACTGGCACAGGCAGCTGCCGTTCGCTCGCACACTTGCTTCATTAACCCAATTGCATCAAGGCTTCTTTCCTTGGGGCTAGAAAAATATCCAATGTCCTAAAAACACAAACAAATCCAACAATACTGATCAAAATCTATTATTTACACAAATTTCTGGCACAACTGCAGCTTAATCAGAAGGAATCTAAACAACTAACTACCTCGATCGAGATTTCTGTATCGATCCTTGGACCGGGCAGGAAGGAATTGAAGAACCAAGGTGACATCCAAGCCGAAGGGGAATCAATACTTCTCTTAACTGGAGTTTCACCAGGTCTAGAACATGATAACAGAAATGTCCATTAAAGTCCCTAATAGAAAAAAATGCATTAGAGATAGGGAGGAGGATGTATCTTACAATGAAGCAATTCCGGTGGTGGCAATCTGCGGACGATTATCATCCGTCTTCTTAACAGAAGCCGATAAAATGACCGGGAGTTCGCACATTGTTGCGACCGAATCGCTTTCTGGATGATTCTTGCAGTAATTAGGAGTGCTGCTCGGTCCATGTAAATTCTCGGAAGAGTGTCGTTTCTTAATTCTTGCACTTGAACTGAGAGTGTTTTGATCAACAGAATGGAGTAGCAGATCATTGGCATCATGTTCAACCAGGACTCCAGAAGCCACCTGCCAGAAGTAAACTTGATTGATTGCTCAATATAATTAAAATAATCATCTTTCAAGAAGATTGCTGAAATATGGCTTACAATTTCAGCTGTGGATTGAACGCATATCTGGACATCAGCAGTCCCTTGTTTCTTCTCAAACGTACTATGCATATTTTCTTTATCTTCAGTACTTTCTGGTCCATCCTTGAACACAACATCCAAACGTGAGAAGTTTTCTGTCAATCTGGATGTCACAACGGTTTCAAGTTTTTTGTCAATTCTTCTTTCAGAAAGAGGAGACAGAAAATCGCGATGCCGTTTCTTCAATATGGATGGAGTACTCGAGAAAGTTTCGGCAGCGTTTTTAAGTACAGCATCTGGACTAGTATCATGAGATGGAGAATCCCATAATCTAAATGGAGTAACACCGTTTAGAGAAGACATCATCAACTGACGTATACCAAGTGGGCTGTACTGCATTTCACTTCCAGCTTGTATGAGATCACAGTTGAAAAAGGGAACATCTAAACTTGGAAAACGAGGAGGCTCATAACATAGAACTCCTGAGTCTAGATGTTCATTATGTGGTTTTGGTCTTTCATGGGAACAAGTCCCTGTGCTTTGTTCTTGCATTTCTGGGTTACCTGTCACATGAAAACAGGAAGGCCTGGATGTTCCAGCATCATAGACGAATCCATTCTCTTGGCTAGTTATGCATTCGTGTTCTCGGGCTCCTACGAAGAGCTTATTGGATCCACTACCACCTAATAAAATCATTTCATTATTAACAGAAACCACGGATGGAATGTGCATACAGGATTGAGGCAACAAATATTTTTCCTGCACATCCGATCCTGAAGGATAATCATATACTTGGGAAGCTGAAGAATGGTTATTTTCCACTTTTCGTGTGCCCAAGGATTGAACTGGAACTTCGAAATCGCACATTTCAGGTACGTAAGAGCCTTTTTTAAGATTAATAGACAGATTGCATTGGTCACTTTTTGAATCTGAGAATAGAACCCTGCAAAACTCATCGTCAGATATAAACCTGCACTCTATTTGGACAGAAGCCGTAGCTCCTTTTACCATTGAAGGATTTTGAGAAGAACTGCCAGCTCCATGGCTTTCGCCCATCCCAGTACCAATTGCTTCAAACTGGGGTGCTTCTTTATCCAATTGTAACGAAGAGATGTTAGGAAACTCATTCAAATGACATTGGTACTCCCTATTTGAAGTTGTTCTACAATCATGCGAGGGATTTTTCTCTGAAGGTGACAAACAGTGACCCACTTCTTGATCAAACTCAGCTATGGGACAAGTTATTTCTTCCATGGCAGGGTGGTGGTGGTAGTAAGGTTCAGAACAGGATATTGGGCTGGAACTTTGCTCCTTACCCAACCCCAAATCCTCAATTAATTGAACTTCCTTTCTCATATGCAGAGTTTCACATGCTGAATCAATCATAAAGCTATCGGCAACTGTTGCATCTTGACTACACTCTGAAATCTCCTCTGTTTCCATTCCATACGAGCCACTGTCATTTCCACTACCAAGCACCTTTGAAGATGAAGCAAGAAGTTGGTTGGGTTGTCCAACAGAAATTGGATCCTGAAGTTGTGAGAGCAAGCCTGAGGCCAAGTAAGAATCCAATTTCTTTTTGACAGAACTGTTCCAATGATTTTTTATAGCATTGTCTGTCCTGTTGATTGTAAAAGCACAAACATAACATCTTTCATGATCAGTTGAAAATTTTCCAATTAAAACTGAAAAGAAATGCAGTTCTAGAGAATAATGCTGCAATGAAAAGAAATGCAGTTCTAGAGAATAATGCTGCAATGAAAAGAAATCCAAAAAAAGTTTAGATGGTAACAACTTTAATCTAAAAACATTTAAAGAAACAAAATTTAAAATGCACGTCAATTCCGCATAATGCCCCAACCTTAAGCTACAAATGGGACATACCTTCCAGGTAAGAACTTTGTTAGCTCTGCCCATCTGTTCCCGTAAATTTGATGGGCGCGAATTAAAGCTAACTCCTCTTCTTGGGTCCATGCTTCTTTGTTTATATTAGGATTAAGATGATTGTGCCACCTGACAAAAAAGATATAATTTATGTAAAACATACGGGAAGGACATCTGAAATTTTAATAGAAGATCAAGTACGGATGCAGGAAAAGTTCAAATTGATGGCAACAAAAAAACACACTGGCTTCCATAAAAGAAATTTTCAGCAGAGGGAGTTTACCAAAGAGAATATAAGTATAACAGGAAAATCAAAATCCATAAATCAGCAACAAAATAACTCAATGGTCATACCTTTCTCGGCATTGCTTACCAATTCGTCCGGGTAGATGTTTTGCAATTGTGGACCACTTTTTTGGTCCATATTTATTCACCAGTTCAACAATAGTTTCATCCTCCTACAAACAATTCACGAGGGAAACAGGTATGTTCATGCTGATTAAGTATCGTGATGACTGGAATAGAATAAACTTAAAAACAACTTTCACACGTGGATCACCTCTTTAGACCATGGACCTTTGACAAGTTCGGGATTTAAAACCTTTTGCCACCTATGCAGACATTGTACATCAGTCCGGTCTTTGAAACATTCAGCTACAAACAACAAACAACATAACAAATGAACCAGTAATGAAACAAAAGTTACATATTAGTCTATGCAAAATATAATTCATCTTCGAATACAGCCTCCTTCGACAATGCATGATTAATTAGGTTGTCTAATCATCCAGAATAGAATTAATTAGATACCATAAAAAAAAAACTTTATATATCATAAAGTAAACATGAATTAAGTTCCTAGATCACAATCACTGAAGAAATCCTCCATTATGTTAAGGATGACAAAAAACAAAAACATCTTCGGTCCAATAAAACCTATCCTTGGCTTCTGTAATATGTCAACACCCTGCAAATCGTAATATATTTGATAATTAATACCTATTTTCTTCCAGTTTTTGCCTTTGAAATGATCAACTGCTTTCCGCAAAATTTCATCCTGGATGTGAGTAAAATAGATTATCCAACGCTCAAGCATATAAGTTTTGGAACTAAAAAAATAGTTCAAAACAAAATGTATCATCAGAGAGAAATATTGCAGCCCACTATGATGAATGATAAACTTACCTCTTCCGGTGTCCAGTGTCCTTTGGTTGAACGTCTTGTAGGGCCACTGGTTCTCCTAAACATCCTCTCAAACAACATACATAGAGTTCAGCAGAGAATTTAGTTTTTGTCTTCCAACAAATACTAATGTGAAGAAACAGTATAAGAATATGTGTGGTACAGGAGAGAAAGTCAATTCAAACATAAAACTGCAGCAGTAAAAAATAATTCGTGTTGAACCAAAAAAAATTAAATTACAAACATTTATCGGTGCAAAATGAAAAGAAAGACAGGAAAATTACAAGAAGCTAAAGGCAGAATTACAACAAGCTAGTTACAGATATTCCTCTCCAGTCATAAATGAAGTCAGAGGAAAGAATACCAGTGCTTATATGAGTTATGCTGAAAATTTTGGTTCAGAAGATTTACAAAACTTACAAGGAAACGATTAAGTAAAGTGCAAACAGAGAGACTATAAAGCTTGCAGAATAAGAAGCAATTTGGAGCCAAAAGTAATATAGATCAATGAAATTACCCATGGAGAGCACGTATCCTCTGATCTCCAATCTCAGGATTGTCCGAAGGTGTTGAGATGGTTTTATCACCTTCCATAACTCCTTGACATGTAGGGGAAAATGCATAATATCCTTATTCCTACTCGGCAATGGCTTGTTATAAAGAACGCTATCCAGACCATTATATTATTCATATATAGAAAAATCTACCATTTCATCTGAAATTTTCTGAACAAGAAACATCACATTGTCAAAATTTGCAGGCAGTAGAACAAAAAACAGTACGAGAAAATAGAACATACGGCAGTAGCTAGAATATATACATGTGGATAATCATTATTCAGAGGCAAGAAAGAAACCAAAAGGTAATGTTTAATCCTAGCCTTTCAAAGGAGTATAAAATCTGAGCTCAACAGGATCTTTGGATCAATCAATGATATTGTAAATCAGCCGTCAGAACAGATTCTGGATGTAATTTCGATGGAAAAGTTTCTTTAGGAAGTCTTTGTACGAGAAATGAAGTGAAGCATATGAAATTAGATATTCCTCCAGAGACAAGATGAATGTAATCGATATTCACAAAATTCACGCTACGTGAGGAAAAATGCCTAATCATGCAGAGTTAATTACTAAAATCAACTCTAAATCAATATCAAGAAAAGAAACTGAAAGGTATAACAAATGAATCCAACTTCAAGAAAAAAGGAATAAGCTATCAATCTCCTTGATTAAAACTCGCGCAATGCATGATACTTCCATCAAAACCTATTGACCATACTCCAAACCTCAAGATGAAGAAAATGACTGCCAAGAGCCAATTGAGACTGTAAGCAACAAGCATCAGAGAAGCAACTAAATAAAAAGAAAAAATCAATTTCTACGGCCGTAAAAAACAGCGAAAAAGATCAGATAAGTGATTAAAATTGCAGAATCAAACTCCATAAAAGGAAAACGCCACAGTACCTAAGTTCGTATAAACTAGTACCACAACGAGGACAAGATCGAGAGCATTTCATGGTGTCCACAGGTTAATCACTCAAAATAGATGGAAAAGAAAAACTACAGAGTTCACAAACTTGAAATGCTTAAGGAATTTCGAAAAGAAGCGAATAAAATTAAAACCGACGCGAAGATCATAAAATGAATGGAACTTCAACAAAGTTTAACCAAAAAAACCCTACGCAACTCACCGAAATCAGCGTCGAGCGACGAAGCGCAGATTAATCGAGAACAGAAAATCGATGCAGCGATTAAAAACAGGACACATTAGAGAATTCCAATGGAGAAGTCAAGGAGCAGAAATTTGATAAGAAGAACGAACGAAGGCGCCAAAACAAAAGAATAGAGGTACTAATAAAGAGAGCGAAATGGCTTAAAAACTTGAGGGCGACAATTTAAACGGTTCGGAGTTCTGTTCAAACATAAACGGGCGGACTGAAGAGATTCAAAACCAGCGGCTAGGATGACACGACGTTTGGAAATTGGACGATTAGAATTTAGACACGTGTGACATGCGCTGTCCTGCTATGTTTAGTTTCAATTTTGTATCAAAAACTCAAAATTCCAAAATTTAAAAATTAATCAGTAATTTAAATTTATATTTATATCTAAAATTTTAAAAAATTCAAAAAATTAGTCAGTAATTTTATGGTTAAAAACTAAATACTAACGAAGGCTAAATTTATAATTTTAATATAATAAATGGTACGAGAAAAAAAAATAATTTTGACGAAGATATATATTTAAAAAATAATTAAAATTATTTTTATCATAGTGTAAAATCCTAATTATTTTTTTATCAAATTCAAAATCAATATTTATAGGTAAAAAACTTTTTTAAAATAAAAAATAGATTTACCTTTTACCAAAGTCAAACACAGACCTATCTAATTCAATTTATAACAAAACCACATTCTTCAACTATATAAGCAATATATTGATTTTTTTTCTTCAGGAATAGGCTCGATTCCATAGCAACATCCTATATAACGACCTCGACTAGTAAGCCCATCTAGAAGCCAAGCAAAATGAACAATTTAAGCAATATATTGATTTTCTTCTTCAGGAATAGGCTCGATTCCATAGCAACAACCTATATAACGACCTCGACTAGTAAGCCCATCTAGAAGCCAAGTAAAATGAACAAGGCAATATATTGATTTTCTTTTTCAAGAATAGGCTCGATTCCATAGCAACCTCCTATATAACGACCTCGACTAGTAAGCCCATCTAGAAGCCAAGCAAAATGAACAATTTAAGCAATAAATTGATTTTCTTCTACAGGAATAGGCTCAATTCCATAGCAACATCCTGTATAACGACCCCAACTAGTAAGCCCATCTAGACGCCAAGCAAAATAATAGGTATTCAATGATAGTGCTAAAACCAAGTAGAACCAAACTATGACACCGTCCATTCCATCTTGGGAGGATAATAATACAAGAGAACACACAGAGAGTCAACCAAAGCATTCAAATGACAATGAAAAAGAAAGAAAAGGGGAACGAATGGGCCCTTCTTTTTAGTACGATCGACTTGTGGGAAAGGCAAGCAAAGACCCAGAAAGATAATGAATCACTCATTATAAAACCAGAAAAGAAGATCCATACCCAAAACGCAGTAGCTTTCCTTTTTCTTACAGTATATTTGAAAAGCAAAAGTACGCCAAAACGAGCCAACTTATCGTCTCGTTAAACAAGAGTGTGACAGTAATTACAACTTAAAGAAGACCATTTTTCCGCTCTCGATTTTCTATTTGTATAGTCATCAAGTAGACGCCAAGTTGAATATCATCGAGGCTAAAGACGATTTGATCACCTGTGAGAGGACAGAACCATAAACTGAATGGGCAAATGACCTCTAAGAAGAGTAAGTTTAGCTGCTGCTATTTTTTTTGCAGCATTTGTACTGATCAATTCGATCACATGAAATCGTCCTCCAGCTCTTGTAGCGATTTGTTTGCCGCTGCAATTTGTTTGTTAGATGTCATCTTCTCAGAGACCATCAAACCACTGTAGCTCCTTAGCTCAGCTTGCCTCTCTTTTTCTAACCTGTCCATTTCCTCGCGGCGTTTCTGTAAAAAGGAAACTTCACTACAGCGAGATATAAAAAAAAAAAAAAAAATCATAATACTTCGAGAAAACCACCTGACCTAGGCAACAAAACCGAGTCGGACTAATAGATTTGATAGAGACTAAACATAATAACATACGCTGCCAAATGATCAATATGATCGTAGTCACTTGCAAAATATTTGACAAAAGGAATTTCGTTTCACAGAGGAGTAAATCTTGCTGTGTGTAAGTAAAGACATGGCCAAACTATCTATGCGGAAATTTCAGAAAAGCTAAAACATAGAAATCCAAGATGTAGAGACCACAAAAAGGAGTTAATTCAGAAATGGAACAAAAAAATTGACACCAACCTTTTCTCTCAGGTGTTGCTTCCTCTCTGCTCTTTCAGCTGCATTCACAGCTTCGCGTTCAGCTGTGTAGCGGAAAACAAAGTGTTCGTTAACTATTTTATACAAAAAAAAGAAAATAATAATAATAAAAAACAAACCAACAAAATATGTGAATGTGAGATCCCACCCCGGTTGGGGAGGAGAACGAAACACTCTTTATAAGGGTGTGGAAACTCTCCCTAGCATATGCGTTGTAAAAACCTTGAAGGAAAGCCCAGAAGGAAAAAACCCAAAAAGGACAATATCCGCTAGCGGTGGACTTGGATCATTACAGTGAAGCTCATACTAGTTGTGCCTAAACGTGCTAGGAATAGCGACAGCATATTTGAGTTAACAAAAAAACGTGCATATGCAAAAGGTGAAGACAACATAAAACAACAATGTCATTTCCAATTTACCTTTCAAATCAGGCTTCCTTTCCACTTTAGTCCTGTTCAATCTATTGACAATGTCATTGATCCGTTTTTCCACCCTTACGGTTCGGACCTGAATTGTATACAAAGACAAAGGTTGTGTAAATCACCTTTAATATTCCCATCCATAAAAGATGCACAAAAACTTATTTAAAACAATAAAGAAAGACAAGAAAAAATAACCGTAGGGACATATCAACTCGCCAAATTCAAACTATGAACCTTACCATCTTGGGGTTATGAAAACCAACTTGGCCAACATCCATGGAAGCAGTTTTTTTCAAATTAGCCCAAGGCGTATACACGACATCAATGTTGTTTACCTTGTTTCCTGCCAGAAAAAAGGGCCAATAGTTAAAAGGCTCCTAACTTGCGACACAATTTCACTGTCATCCGCAGAAACGTGCACATGCGTCTTAAAGTTCCAATTGAAGGACGAAAATACAGGCAAACCTAGTTCACTTGTTCATCATTTTTTTATTTTCTAGAAATAGACTGCTCAATTTCTACCTTGAATAGAATTTGCTTTGACAAGCTGAACACAATCCTCCAGCAACCCTTCACTTATATCATCAATGGTCTGCCCTCTTCGCAGTCTCACATAAACATGGGCAGACGACATCTTGTCCACGTGAAACCTACACGAAACAACCTTTGTTCAGAGAAGAAATCTTAAGCCAAATCCTCCCTAAAATGAAAATTAAGAGTAACAAAATTCAAGAAAAAGATAAATCCAAGTCCAGTATCACTGGATAAGGATTACGCAAACAAAATTCAAGGTATCAATGCAGACAAGAAACTCATTCCCTTCATAATGTTAATTTTCAGTTTCATCGAGCTCTGAAAAGAGAACCAGGGATGGCCATGGCTACCATTTTTATATAAATCAAAGCCAGCAGCAACCGCACAAAATAACGTAGCATTCAAGTCGAGGAATTCGAATATCAATTTCGAAAACCATCAAGCAAGAACGAAAACATCAACACTTCTACCTGACTTGATTAATTCTGAGAAATCGTTTTCATCCAATCCGAATGAAATTAACATCAAATAACAACCGAAGAAAGAAACAGAAACAATAAAGAAAACCTTAACGAAAAATTACCAGATATCCTCGGGGAAGCCGTATTTGATGAGCTCCTCGTTCTCGTGCTTATCGAGCCCCATGAAAATGGTGTAATCGCCGACGTCGGGCCGAGCTTTGAAATAGAAAACCATGGTGCTTCGATTTCGTTATGCTCGACGCTCGCAAGAACAAAAATGTAGAGAAAAGAACGAATTAGGGTTTTCAATTCGGGAGAATAGAGAGAGATTGGTCTTCTGTGTGCGATTTTAATCGGACACCGATTTTCCAGGATAGCGTGAATAATATATATTTAATCCGGCGACTCACGGAGGAAAATTTCCGTTACGCAATTACGACAAGATTTCCCATCTATTTTTAAGGTTTTTTTCTTCTTCTTATTTTAATAATGTAATTTAAATAAATGAATGTAGCTAACTCGTCTCCCATATGCACAATCCACTAAACGAATCTTATCTAATATAGTACCATATATAGAAGTAGGCGGTGCCTCGAACACCAAAGGCTAGGGTTTTTGTGAGCATATCTCGAAGATATAGTTCCTACCCGTTGTTTACAAAAATGAACTAGGATTTTTTTTTTTTAAGATATGCGTAAGGAGTGCATTAAGGTTTCGAGAGGCGTGTTCATGTCACATTGAGTTGAGGTCAGTCTACGATTCGGCTCGGATCAACCAATGCAAGCGTCGTTAGACCTAGATTGGGCCCATATGGATAATAACCATGGTTAACCATGGTATCTAATATAGTACAATATATAGAACTAGGCGGTGCCATGAAGTGCAGCAAAAGCTAGGGTTTTTGTGAGCATATCTCGAAGATACAATTCCTATCCATTGTTTACAAAAATGAATTATGATTTTTTTAAAGATATGTGTAAGGAGTGTATTAAGGTTTCGAGAGACTGTTCACGTCACGTTAAGTTGAGGTCAATCTACGATTTGACTCGGGTCAACCAATGCAAGCGTCGTTAGACCTAGATTGAGCCTATATGGAGAATGGCCCTAGTTAACCATAGTTTGATCGACCCTTGTGAGATGATCGAGTTGGTCCTTTGCTAGGCCCGATTTTAGTCGTTTAATTTAACCCACAATAAAAAAATATATTGGTATATTTAGCAAATTTCACAAATAGGATGGACGTTTTAGTCGTTTGACATTAATATATCGATAATATAAAATATTTTTAATTGATATTTTTATATTATATATATATATATATATATATATATCCATGGTTAATAACATTTAATAACAATATTAAATTATTTATCTCATTTTAAGTATAATTCACTGGTTAAATCATTATAACCTTAATTAAAATATTAAAGTTCGAATCTTAACAATAATGACATTTAATTTAAAAACGGAGTAAAAATATTAATTTAAACCTAATCCCTAACTCGACACAAATCCACGAAACCCATATATTCATTTCGTTGAAGCCGTTCCAAGGACCTTGATATACCCACTCCACCTTGCAAAACAATAAATAAATATTAATAATATCACTTAAAACTAATCTTAAAAACAATAAATAAATTAAAAAATTGTTTAAACCACAAATTTAATTTTTAAATAATTAAAATTTTAAATGTCATGTTTAATATATTTGTCATATTTTTTTTTTATCTAATTAGTCTCCGATTTATTTGCCATTAAAAAAAGAGAATAAGACACAACATAAATTTTAATTTTTTATATAAAAAAATCCTATCAAACACAAAATTTATTCAAAATTAAAGTTTTTAAGAAAAAAAAAGTTATAATATAACATTTTAAAAAATGTAATGAAAAATGGTTTGGAAACTCACCGAGCGTGAGAGCACTTATGAAGATCGAGATCGCAAGAACGAAGATAACGATCGAAGCTCTTCCAAGGAAAGCAATAATTTTACCCACAACGTACTGCCCACAGTAGGCTGCAACCATCGCCACTGCAGCCAAATAAACCGCTACAAAAAAAAAAAAATTAATTAACATGATTATTTTCATGTATCAAAAACTTGGGACTCGTCGTCCCGACAATCCTCTTCTCAAACAAAATTACCGTATGGCACTGGAAACTGGTTGAGGAGGTAGTACTCCACCACAGACATTGATGACGAAAACATCATAGCGAAGGTTGCCGATGCACTTGCCACCTATGCAAAAGGTAGCCCAAACTAAGCCAGGTCAGAAAATCAACATTTAAATTTAAAATATTTATCTTATAATTTTTTAAAATTATATAAACTTTTTAACTTTTATTTAATAAATTAAATAAACTTATTAAACATTTATCATCAGAGACTTATTATATAAATATTAAAAATTTAATGAAACTTCAATAACTAAACTTATAACTTAACCGAAGTGAATAGAAATAAAATTGTGACCTGTGGATGCACTCCGAGCTCCAAGAACAATGGCCCCATGATCGATCCTCCACCGACGCCGAGCAAACCGCCGACGATGCCAGCCGACATGCCAAGGCAAGCGTACATGGCAAGTTGCCCAGCTCGAAAATCGATTCGACGTTCTCCCAAGGATGTGATTATCCTTCGCCCTTTGTACAGGTTAATTGCCTCGTACAAATATATGCCCACAGATACTGGCACCTGTAGAAAGTTTAACGTCCAATATTCCCACGAGCACGACGCTGATTTCTCCTGTTGAAAAAAATCCATCAAATGGTAAATAAATAGTTTAAATATGTATTTATTTGATATTTGTATTTAATACGTCTTTACTTTATTTAATATTTTTTAAAATTACAGATTAGAATTATATATATTAAAAATTTAAGAGGTTTATTACACTTAAAATTCAATTTAAATATAATGGATTGGTTAATTATTATTATTTTTAATAAACTCAAAATTAAAGTTTTAGTAAATTATTATATTTAAAAGTTAAAAAATTAAAAAAATTAAAAATTTAGTTTCTTTTATAAATTCTAGTTAAATTTATGCTAAATTAAGCTGAAATGAAACCTTGAAAATCTGGAGTACAAGAAATGCAATCCAAACAAAGAAAAGAAGACCCAATTCCTTCCAATACACATTCTTGAGAATCGAGACCTGAAATTCAATAAATAAATAAATAAATAAATAATTTATTAATTGTAATTAATTATTCAATAAATAAATAACTTACTTCTGTTTGCCCACCAGGAAGAGCCTCGTACTCCTCTCCACTTTCGGACCCTAATTATAAATTAACGACTTTAATTAATGGTAATTTCAATTAATTAAGGTAATTAGGGTTATCAATATTGATTCATAATTTATGAAACTCACCTGCGGACCCGCTCACGAGCTTGATGGCGTCCTAAATCAAACACAACCCGACCCAACTCAAACCAAATTGGAAGAAATTTAGACAAAGTAAAGAAATAAGAAGAGAACTAAAACCTTTTTTAGGAGCGTTTCCTTCTTCCAAGTTTCAACTCCCTTAAAGAACGCCTTAGTAGATATGACTTAGAAAAAAACGAACCAAAATGAATAGAATTAGATGCAAAGAACAAAATACCGAACACAAAAATACATTCAAACGAACAATAACGATTAGTTTAAAGATTTTTTAGGAGCGTTTCCTTCTTCCAAGTTTCAACTGCCCTAATGAATGCCTCGTTAGATATGACTTCCAAAAAAAACACAAACAAAAAATGAATAGAATCAAATGCAAAGAACAAAAAACCGAACACAAAAATACATTGAAACGAACAATAACGACTAGTTTGAAGACTTTTTAGGAGCGTTTCCCTAAGTTTCAACTCCCCTAATGAACGTCTCGATAGATATAACTTCCAAAAAAACGAACTAAAATGAATAGAATCAGATGCAAAGAACAAAAAATTAAACAAAAAAATACATTGAAATGAACAATAACGACTAATTTAAAGACTTTTTAGGAGCGTTTCCTTCTTCCAAGTTTCAACTCCCCTAATGAACGCCTCGATAGACATGACTTCCAAAGAAACGAACAAAAAAATGAACAGAATCAGATACCAAGAACAAAAAACCGAACAATAACGACTAATTTAAAGATTTTCAGGATCAAAATCGTAATTTAACCCAAAAAAAAAAAAAAAAAAGAGGCTTACATAAGAAAAGGATGATGAGGAGAATTGTGACCATCCAATTAGGAAAAATGACATTGAAAATGACTCCAATACTTATGCCAAGCATGAGCATGGGCTGGACCAGGAGCACCAAATCGTAGTCAATTATGGGCGCATCAAGCGTGGGGTGCCTTAGGTGAAGGTTAAAGTACACAGTGGAGACTGCGGCACCCACTATCATACCTATAATAAGCTCAAACCAAATCATTATGAATCAATTTTAATTCAACAACTTTAAAGCTTCGTAACCTTTGCTTCTTACATTTGGATATGGCGGTGGAGGATTTGGCGTCGAACCCAATTATGAGGTTAAGCATTGGAAGGAAAAAGCCGCCTCCGCCGATACCACCAACGCTCCCGAATGCCCCTCCAATGAATCCTATCACCGTGCCCACCACAATCCGCCACCCAAACTCCATGTTCTATAGGTTGGATGATGAAAGTCTCACATCGACTAATTTAGGAAATGATTATAGGTTTATAAACAAATAATACTCATGACACCTCTTGGAAAGCCCGGAGCAGAACCACGGGAGCTTATGCTCAAAGTGGGCAAAATCATACCATTATGGAGAGATGTGTTCGTCTAACCTTGTACATTTATTTTTATTTTTAAATAAGCACTTTTTTTTTTCTTTTCCGAAATTAAATATTTTTTTTCATTTTTTTAAAAAAATTTGTATTTAATGGTTAATTTTTATTTTTTAATATAATATTTTTCAAAAACATATACAAAACAAGTTAATAATATTTTATAAACAAAAATATAATATAGTTTTCATACCCAACAAGTAAATAAAGTAAATAAAGTAATAAAGATATATATATAAAGCTAAATTAATATAAAAAAAGTACCCTAAATCTTGTATTTTATTTAAAATTACTTTTAAATTTTTAAAAATTCCAATAATTCCCTTAAATTTTTTAAAAGTTTTAAAAATATTAATTTTAAAGTTAATATTTGATTTAAAATATATAATTATTAACTTAAAAACGCTTAAAAAAAATTAGAAATATTATATTTAAAAAATACCCTTCATGCACTTAATTTTTTAAAAAATAAATCTTCTCTAATAAGCACGAGAAATTTATTTATTGAATTTAAATTCCTACCAAAATTAGCCATTTTCTGTCATTAATTAGCAATAATCAACTAATTGTTTTTCTTTGTCAATTAAAATAAAATTTTTGAACAGTTCATTGCACGACTAATTATTTTATTATTAATTGCCTCAAAAGAAGAAGAAGAAAAAAAAAAACTTTATTATTATTTATGATTTTATTTATTTATTTATTATTATTATTAAAAGTAAACTGGGGGGAGATTGGGAACCACTTACAGGCCAGACGTGTTGATAATCAGAGGCGTCCGATTGCCAGAGAAAACCCTTCCCGATAGTAAGAAGACTTTTGAAATCTCGCCGTGTTCCATCCGGCGTCGGAATCCCCGGATTCTTCAGGCCTCGTTCTGCAGAAACTAAGACCAGAACTAACAGAAAGTTCACCGTCGCGATTAACAGCGACCGGTTGCTCCTCCATTTGACTCCGCCGTACTCCGCCATCGAATCTCGCGTAAGATACACGCTCCGCCGGTACTAGCGAGCGTTAAGACACTAAATCGTCGATTCGCCGACCGATCCTTAGAATCGCTGCTTCAGAACTAAAAAATGATCCAATAATTTGCCTACGGAACAGAATAACAATTAATTCAATAAAAGTTCACGTGAAAATGATGGAGCTTTGAAAAGTCCAACTACCTTGGAAGAGGAATCTGCAAAATTTTGTCGGTTTTATCATAATCTATGGACACTTTTTTAAGGTTACATACTTTCTATCCTTTCGAGGAAACCCACTTTTAAAGGTATATTTGCTCCATATATAAAATTGAGTAATATTGATTACAATAATTTACAAACCATTATTATATATTCTATATTTTGAATTATTTTGTTTAGAAAAATGTGGCTGTAATTATATGTTTTTAGTTTGCTACTAATTTTTTTTTTTTTTTTGTCAAAATACTTAAATTTGGTGTGTTCTTAGATATTTTTAAAATCTTGTTAATAGTGTCCAGCTTTTTCTGAAAGACAAAAGGAAAAAGCTCTACAATGGGAGATAATAGAGGAACACTATTATTGTTTTCCAACAATTTTTGTCAATTGTTTTCCAGCAATGGGGCACGGAAGATGACTACCCGTCAACGTCAATGATTTGATCCTTCATCACATTAGCTCAGCTTGTTGCTAAGAGAATTCATCTAAATCCAGGTCAATAATGTGTAGGCTATTTCAAGATTTCTAGCCCTGTTGTCAAAAGCTCTGTCATTCCTATTCGGATCATCTTTCACATTGCCCTTTAACGAGTGTAGAGTTTCTAAATCAAACACTCGAGGATTGTACTCAGCTCGTGAGTAATCATGTTAGAGTTTAGCTTTGGAATAATTTTCATTTTAGGCAAGAATTCTCGTACTTTAATGACTCTGATCATCCTCGCTTTGTTTCCGAGCTACACAGCCATTTACAAGCAAGCAACCCCTAGAGGAGCATGAATTATGAACTGAAGGTTGCTCTTTTACCGTGGGGATTAAGTACCACACTCGTGCTCTTATTAATATGCGATGTGATTATCATGTGCAATACCTATAGTTATTCATGAGATTGCACATACTTTGGAATCAAATCAGATTTTTAAAAAACAAATAATAAATAACAAAATCATTATTCATTCCAGCTAAAGAGCTTTTTAGAATGCCAACTCCAACATAGCTTAAGAGTTTCAAATCTTCACCCCAAGTGTACCAACCTAAAGCTTGGACTAACAAGTTAAAGTGACCATAACAAATTTCTTCGAATGTCAATTCAAACATAGCTCGAGAGGTTCAAATCTTCACCCCACGTGTACTAACCTAAAGCTTGGACTAACGAGTTAAAGTAGTTTAACGGGGAGGGTGGGGGTGCAAAAAGTAGTTTAACGGGGGGAAGAGAAAGACGGGGGGGGGGGGGGGGGGGG
>NW_019268524.1:2143758-2144267 GCF_002738365.1 Cucurbita moschata
TTTATAATTTTTTTTTTTTTTAATTTGCTATAGAAACCCCAACAAAATGGGCGGGCACAGTTGCAGTAAAAGCTTGCTTTCCGATGAGGTGAAAACTAAGAGAGCTAAAAACAAGACAGGACAGGACAGGACATGCTAACCTCATTTCAAAATCTGTTTTTTTCGGATACAAAGTTTGGCACATAAATTAGCTCAATGTAAAAGGGTTGTTGTAGCTTACAGGACGGGGGATGGATGATCTCATACAACTCGCTCATCACATGGAAAAATTATGCCTTCCGCCCATCCACCTTTCTCCAAATTCATTCCATCTTGCTTCCTTTATCACATTCACCGTCATCTTCGGATGAACTAACAGTTTTCGACTCGTCAAACTCTAACAGCTGCATGAAAACATAACAAGAAAAACCAAATTTGAATCAACCAAATCCAGTGCAATTCAATATGATGAGCTGAATTATCAGAATCAGTATGTTTTTCTTTTATTCTTTTGGGGGGGGGGGGGGGGG
>NW_019268524.1:2144382-2219164 GCF_002738365.1 Cucurbita moschata
GGGGGGGGGGGGGGGGTCGGGATCGGGGTCGAGGATGGTCTAAACATATATGAATGAAAGTGAAAACGACAAGTGCGGGACAAACCGGCTTCACATCCCCATTCCATATGACATGAGCAGCCAAAAATCCAATAACAGCAGGCACAATGTACAGAAGTGCAGGCTGAAAAGATGAAATCAGACACAGGTTAAGGCCACATATTTTCACTAAAGAGTTTAGAATCAAGAAATAAAGTCATTAACTTCGGAGATCATTTTAATCAAAGGTGGTGTGTAGGCCAAAAAAAATGCAAACGTCACCTGAGCAGCTTGAAACCAATTCATGACTATTATTGTGAGGACCAAACCAAATGTGTATCCCGCAAAAGCACTCGTAAAATATTGACCGTTTTTTCCCCTGGATGCATCAAATCGAAGAGCCAAAGCAACAAAGATGCCTACAGGAAGGGAAGCAATATCAATAGTTTCCTCAAGAAACAAAAATTTCCAAAATTGCAAGGTAAAATTTCTAACAAAATTAAGACAAATTAGATCTATAAAAAAGCAAAAACACACCAACTTGCTTGTGATTATGTGAAAATTATGCACAAGCAAAAAAATAAAATAAAATAAAAGAACGGAGATTCAAGTTATTCTAATAATCAGGCAGCTTCAAGGTTCATTTTTAGACAATGTACACAATATTCTCACAAGGTAACACTTGTTTATATCTACTTAACTTAAAAAACTGCATACTAAACAAGCAATATGAACGGAAGACAGGGTCATCAACGCTCGATAACAGAATTACACAAACATTATAGTCAAGATAAGAACATTCATCAAGGATCTTCAAAAGGCAACGAGCACTACATAGCCAGCATGATATGTATTATGGACACGGTGACCTCCAACTTTTTGGAAAAACTAAACCACCAAAATATTGTAGCTGAGACCCGTACGCATCTAAGATAAATCTTGACATTCTAGCACGTTCTAGCAAAGATGAAAAGCATAGTTGGCAGGTAATATGAAAATAAATAAATAAATAAAAAGTCCCAACCACAAATCCAACACATCCAGATCGACACTCAAACTCACCGGGAATGACAATGTCACCAAGTCCAAGCATGGAAAATGGTCTAACAGCGTCTGCAGTGGGGAACAAAAGCTGCAGACAAATTTAGAAAACCACAATCAGACAGTCAGCTTAGCCCAAATCAAATTTCACTCTGAAATGTCATGGAAAAGAAAATATGACATATTCAAGTTAAGCAAGAGTACAAACCTTTATAGGTGCGTCAAACGATTTTGCAACACTAACCATCACTGGAGTAAAGAAAACCCAGAAGATATCATATACGAAAAGTCCAGCCTGTGGGGAAATTAGGAAAATTAATAAGGGGAAAAAATGGCAACTTTTATCAAGCATTTTCCAACATTAGACTCCAAACATGTCAATTTTGTGAGTGTAGTTTACAAAACAGAGGATTTCAGAACACATAAGACAAGTATTCCATACAACTGTAACCAGATAATTTTGAATTATCATTAACTTTCATTTCCATATCCTTATATTCCTTACCAAAAGTATAGCACCAGTCTTAAAGGAACCAAGAGAAAGCATTTCAATTCCCTGCAAACGGAAAACAGAAAATTAATTACTTCGTTGTGTGCTCATCTATATGTGTATATGCTGTATAAATGAATATCAATTAAATACATAAAAAGAAAATATACGAAAATCCCACAGGTAACTTTTAGAAATAATTAAATTGATGGTTTAATTCTTGAATTAAACCCAACAAAGATCTTGTCGGTGAGCAACAAACTCCCAACTGCATACTTTTAAGTAATTAAACAAGAAAGGATTGCTCAAACAAATGGCTACAGTGTGGTTTATTTTAAAAGATTGCACTGTACCTGGATACAAAAGGCAAGGCCCAAGATATTGTTAGCCAGCCAATGTTTTTTCAGAGCATACCATGCACAAAAGAAAGTTCCAGGAATTGCTGCAACAACCTGAGACCTGGTGAACTCGATCTCCAAAGCTGTGAAAGAAATGAAAGGAAAAATATCATTCAGCATGATAAAAGGATATAAGGTCAACCAGATAAAATCAGCTGAAATCTTGAGAGAAGCAGAAGAATCAAAACAGAAACAAAGTTATAACCGTACAACAAAAGGCATCGTTAATGTTTTAAAAGAATTTGGCGCTAGACCTATGAACTTCCTGACGAACAGATACATTAACATAGGAAACTAGAACAAAAACCATTAGATTTCAATCTCCTTAATAGGAAAAGTGGCAAATTAAGTTCTTCAAAGCCAACAAAGAGCTCTAAACCACCTACGGACCAAGGTTCATTTCAAAATAGATTAGACTTGAAAATTCAAAGAAAGAAATGGTGATCCAGACTTCAAGGATAACCTTGCATCATAATCTTAAAAAAAAAAAAAAAAATCCAAATTATAATAAAAAAAAAATAATAATAAATATAAAACACTTGGAAGTTGGAATTAGCATATTTTCCAGGAAAATACATAAAGCTAAAACAAAACCACATACCACGGAAATATGGAAAACGCCATACAATAGCATCTTGATTCCAATGGTCTGGCAGATATCGTTTGATAGCAGGCAACAGAGTGGCGCTAGACAGAATGGAAAGAGGCCAATCATTGTAAAATTTTGAACCAGCACACTTAATTATATCAGCAATAACAAGAAGTGCTTGTGTTCTTGTTATGATTTGAATACATACGAAAGAGCAAGGATCCCAAGCACAAAGAAGTAGATTGTCAAGACTGCATTAACCAAGTCCTTAGATAGAAACTTGAAAAGCAAAAAAAGAGACAAAAGCATCGCACTCCCAACAAAGGGAAAACGCATAGCATGTTCACTCGACATGGTCTCCTGCATATTTGACAATAAGAAATTGTAAGCAAATGGATTTGTAATCATTCAAGGAAATGAACAACTTGGAGAAATTTCCCCGTTGCACTTACTGAAGGTGGAGTAGGTTTCACAGACCGATAACAACCAACATAAACAGTTAGACAGGCAGTGAGAACGACATTCACATTAGGATCAACCTTCATGACAAGTGGAGCTAATGTCAATCCTGCATCCGCAAAGTTGAAGAAGTTAGGCTTAGCCATACAAATCTCTCTAACAAATATATATATATATATATACGTATCATTGCACTAGTTCCATGTGATTGAAGACAAGTACAAATTCATTCCAATCCATCGAGATCAATGAATACAAACTACAGATAACTTGATCTAGTCCCATACTAAAAGTTATACAGATCTTGCAAAAGACTCCAAGAAACTACAAGTGGCAATTAGTCGAGATTATAATCTATGATCATACCATATAACCACCAATATTACGTCCAGCATATAAAAAGACAGTTCATCGATAGAGAAAATAAAGAAAATTGGTCATTCACATGCAAGCTATCTAATTAAGCGATTAATGTTACCCAGTGCCTAAACATCCAGGGCGAAAAGAGTGGTCTTACAAAAGCAAACACAAAAGAAAGAAAGAAAGATCTCAAGATTAACGCACGCCGACCTTTGCATTCATATATTTAAACGACAAAAAATCAATAAAAGAAATATGTTACCCACCCGCTAAAGCAAAATTCGCAATACGCTCGGCGTTCATCTTGAACAGTTCTTAATTAAACACCTTACACCAACACTGTCAATCCGGAAAAAACGTGTCCCGCAATTGCTCCCTCTGCAGTCAAACTCGTAGACAAACACATTAGTTAAAACGCAAACATCAATTTAAACTACGAGCGTAAACAACAAACCATAAATAAATAATCAGAAATGGAATCAACATCAACACACAAAGAAAACCATTGAATTGGAGATAGAAAGATACAACCGTACCAATCATCGGCGGCTCGAGGACTTCGAGTGGATTTGACCACGCAGATCGGAGAGCTCGCCGAAGAAAGAGAAGGGATTTTTTTCACAAAATTTTCAGATTTAGGGCTTAACTGGACGAATGGGTAAAAAAAAGAAAATGAAACGGTAAAACTAAAATTTAAAAATGACGCCAATCGATTCACCGGACTGATACTTTAAATCGTCGGATCTTCAATGACCACCGGGATTTTGCCGGAACGTGACGGACAAACGTTTCTTTTGCCACGTGGCGAATTCCTATTGGTTTGGTGATGGTTCTGATGCGAACGCCGTTTGCGATTGGACGTGGTATTTAAGTAAAACCGGTCAGTAGAAATAAAATAATAAAATTTATCGAGAAAATTAAATAATAAAAGTATTACAAACCGCTAAAATTAAATAAAGCCACGTATTTTTCTGATTTTTGTCCAATCATATTTTGACACGTCGGATTGGGCTTCTCCCGCTTGACATGTCATCTCAAAAGCGTAACGTTCCAGTAAACCGTAAATTATTCTCTAATATACTTAAATTATAATAATTCTCGTGAAATTCGTAATTTATTTTTAATTTTTTTAAATAAAATTAATAATTTAAAAAATGGAAAATGGAAAATATATATAATTGGCTTATCCGTTTCTCAGCGGAGCTGCTCTGAAATACTGAACGATGCAGTCGCGGTTGCAGCAGCTCCATGGGAGCCGAATATTGAAACCTCGTGGACTACGCGAGCAAATGGCTACGACTTCCATTGCTCATCTCTCAAGATTCAGCTCAAGCTCACTCAGATTCTCCTCTCCATTATTTCATCCGCTCTCAGCGTCTCTTTCCGTTGCTCAATTTAGCAATGTTCTTCGTCTTCGCGCTCGTTCCACTGCTGCGAAACCTATCGCGATGTGCAAAATGAACGATGCAGGTTGTTCTTTTTCTTTTTTTGTTCTTCTGCGGTATTTGCAACAAGCTATCTGTTTGTTTATGATTTTATTGTGGAATTTTTGCTGAATTAGAAGGGGGTTTTGTGATTTTTATTGATGAATATGCGTGCGGTTGAATGAAAGTAAAGAAGAATTTTGTTTTTAAATGTTTGTTAGATTTGATATCACAGTTGGAGCTGGGGAAACCACTGCAGAATCGGAAACCGGAGAAGCGTGTTAATGGTATATTCTGGATCATTCTTCTCAACATTGGAGTATATGTGGCCGATCACATTTTTCAGGTACGAGTTCTGTTACCACATGCTATCAAGTCTAATGCTATTTGCCTATAGAGATTGAGAAAGAAAGAGCCCCAAAATATTGCCCAAAAGTTGAGGAGTACTGAATGAACTATTTGTCAAAGCTGATTGTTATAGGGCATTAATAGGTTAATCCACTCGTAAGCAGATTATTAACAGTAAACCGTTCTATTAGGGAATCTGAAAAGATACGTTCTAAAAGCATCAGATTCATAGCAGTCAACTTAGCTAGTAAAAAACTTGATTCTCGAGTTGAAGCAACTCAAAAGCTTAAGTTGATGGGTGATGGTAACTTTAATTATATCAACATTTTAACATTCTCCTTGTTTATGGGCTTGAAAGTTTGTAATATGCTCAACAAGTAGAAATCAATATTACTTGGGGAGTAGAGAATGGTAGGGTTCTTTTTTTTTTTTTTTTTTTTTTAAATTTTGTGATAAGGAATCAACCCTAATGAAAGCTTTATACCAAATGATAAGGAATCAACCCAAACCCAAGAGAAAGCTCTAATGCAAAATGCTAAGGAATCACTATAAGGAAAGTAAGATTCGAATTACCTTATTGATCAAATATATTAAGTCAAGAACACTTGTTTGAGATCTGAGTCACTCCAGAAGTAAAACTGATCATGTCAAACTTGAATGATTGTACATGCAACCTAAACTATATAGAATTGCAAAGAAACTTAGTCTTTGACAAAAGGAAAGCACAAATGCTCTTTTTATTCTTTGCAAAGATAACATATATGGCTTTATATAGCCTCAAAATGAGAACTCTTAACCTTCCATGAGGCATTCCTAGAGTAGAGTTGTAATTTTCATACTTTATGACCATAATTAACCACTATGTAAATAGGCTTTAAAATACATTAAAGAAACACCATAACTCTAAAGTACCATCCACCCAAAATTTGTAACCATCCAAGAATAAATGGAGCTTGATTCTTCTTTAATGTGGCATGAATTGCAACATCTTGTGATAATTTGAACAACATTTTCTTCACATCTTCCTTAAAATTTATCTTGTATGATTGATGCCTTGGTTCATATCACTTTGTTACTCAAACACTGAGATGCCTGTGCTCAATTACTAAATTCTCTTTTTCATAGGTTCGTAGTATAGGAAATCTGTACCTGTACCACAATCGTCCTGCATGGTATCAATTTTTTACAGCAACATTTTGTCATGCTAATTGGTGAGTTTTTGGGCTCTTCAAAATCATGCAAATTTTACATTTCTCGTCTACCCTGAATGGATCGGTGGAGTTAGAAGCTTGTTATCTTCTCATGAGAATGCAATTTTCTGGTTTTACAAGCATGACTTAGTGGAATACTTACTATTTCCATGAATGTTTTGCAGGAACCATCTCTCTAGCAATCTTTTTTTCTTGTATATATTTGGTGAGACCCACACTTGACTTCCCTCCCCTCCCCTCCAAGAAAATGAATGTTCTAATGTATGGATTTCTACTTTATTTCTTGGAGGTGGAAGCCATAAAATAACCCTAATGTTCTGACATTTAATAGTTCCATTATTTGTGATGAACAGGAAAACTTGTTGAGGAAGAGGAAGGAAACTTTGCTTTGTGGCTTTCCTATATTCTTACTGGTGTAGGTGCAAACATTGTTTCATGGCTAATTTTACCGAGAAATGCTGTATCAGTTGGAGCTTCTGGTGCTGTTTTTGGGTTGTTTACTATAAGTGTCCTTGTAAAGGTATCTATCAAAAACTTATGATTTATCACTCTCATTTCCATTTTGATACATTTTAACTAAGAAATTTCTTCGTGGCAGATGTCTTGGGATTGGAGGAAGATCCTTGAAGTCCTTATACTTGGTCAATTCGTTATAGAGAAGGTAGTGCATTCTCTTTTTACTCCCATGTGAATGATCTTAAACACTCGACAAGCAACTTTTCTAAATGGGAATGCATGTAACAGCGCAAGCTCACCTCACCGCGAGTAGATATTGTCCTCTTTGGGCTTTCTCTTTCAGGCTTTCCCTAAAGGTTTTTAAAACGCATCTGCTAGGAAGAGGTTTCCATACCCTTATAAAAAATGCTTTATTCTCCTCCCAATTGATGTGGGATCTCACAATGCATGACTACACTATGCAAGTCATTGCTTAAGATGTTCATTATTCTTTTGCTCTATCTTTTATCTAATGGATCCGACTAGTAAAAATATAGATATTGTCAATCTAAATATAGTTCAATTAGTTAAGGTTTATATTCTCAAAAGATATCATAATCCTCTAACTTCCACATGTTGAACTAAAACAAAGTAACGGAACAGTTGAAATAGAATTAAAGTGTCTTTCTCTTTTCTTTTATTTCTAAAAGCATAAATCTTGTGGTTGGTTTGTGTAAAACATAAGGTGAGGGGAACTTGCTTATCCATATGCTTTGCTTGGTCACTATAGGTCATGGAAGCAGCCCAAGCTTCAACTGCACTGTCAGGAAGCTTCCGCGGAGGATCTGCCTTGCAGAATGTTAACCATGTTGCTCATCTCTCTGGGGCGCTCGTCGGTGTCTTTCTGGTATGGCTTCTCAGTAGAATTCCTTCTCAACCTCCTGATGATCAAGATGCATCAACTTTGCACAGGAAAGTAAGATGATTGCTCAAGCAATTCTGCTTTGAAATAGAACAATACACTCTGCCATTATCTTCTTGTTTTGTTCTCATTTAGGAAACAGTATCCATTCATCTTCCTATTTGTATCTTGCGTAAAATATTTTATATAGGATTGTGGCTATAGGTTTGCAAGTGTGAAAGTAATATTGGCATGGATGGATAGAATTTTCTTGACAACTAAATGTGATATGATTTAACTACCTCCGACTAATAGGTCGACATAAATTCAACTTAAAATAGAACTTGCAACACGAGGTAAAAGCTAAAAAAGTGATATTAAGGTCAAATGGAAGAGAAACATGACATACTCTTTAAATTTTCATAAACAGAGAAATAAGATACCAAGTGGGTTTTGGATGTTATTTCTCTTATATAAAGCCGATAAACAGTCTGAAGTAGAAGCGGACGGAGATGGGAAGAAAAGGACACTGACTACAGGACAGGAAAATTCACAAAAGCTTTTACAATGGAGAAGTTTCTATAACACAGGATTGGAGCAAAATCCAAGCAACTGGTAAGAGCCACTAGTAGGGAACAGAAAGTGCAGCGACTTCAGTCTCATTTTACACTCATCTATACGACAACCGATTTGAAATGACTACTACTACGTCTTCGTCCTTCTGTTCCTACAACAATGCAGGCGACTTGATCGAGAGGCTTTAACGTGCAACACTTAATGCCGAACACTCATAACATACCAAAGTTGGCCAGAGCTGTTTGGAACAGAGACGAGAAAGCTTGTGATGCAGTTTGGTCGTCCGCTTTGACCTTTATCTGTGCTTTGGCGGATGCTGTGTTGATTATGCACTCCACCAGAAAGTTGGATGGTTCTTCTTGCTTTTGTGCGAAGAAGAAAAATTTGAAGTTCGGTGCCTGGCCACCGGATGCAATGCAATGAATGGAATGGCTTTGCATGTGCCGGAGGAGGACTTGCGGTGATGTTAGAGCTGCACTGCCTCTCGGGCTTACAGCATGTTCCTGCGACAAAAAATGTGTCTGGTGTCAGCACAATGTAGAAGACGGTATAGTGCAAGTATCCTAAGTTCAGTTTCCCTTGGAGCAGGTGAATATTATTGTAACAACCCAAACCCACCGCTAACAGCCCTCTTTGGGCTTTCCCTTTTGGGGTTTCCCTCAAGGTTTTTAAAAAGCGTCTGTTAGAGAGAGGTTTCCACACCTTTATAAGGAATGCTTCGTTCTCCTCTCCAACCGACATAGGATCTCACAATCCACCCCATTGGGACCAACGTCCGCGCCGGCACACCGCCCAGTGCCTGGCTTTGATACCATTTGTAACAGCCCAAGCCCACCAATAGGAGATATTGTCCTCCTTGGGCTTTCCCTCAAGGTTTTAAAAGACGTCTACTAGGGAGAGGTAATATTTTGTTCCCGTCTCTGACTTACGTGGGATCCCACAATAATCAAAATGGGAAAGCAACAATGAAGATTCTGGCTGATGTAATAAAATTTGGAAACAAACCAGTGATACAGATATAGGAAGCTGGCGCCATTTCTGCTGAAAAGTTCCTGGAGCTAAAACAGCTTTTGAATTTAGCTGCAGAGGAGGTGGTGAAGGCGCAGGCGCAGGAGCAGGAGCAGACACTGTTGGTAGACCTAGGCCAAGTAGATCATCAATTGGAGAGCTCGATGGTGGAGCAGGCTCGGGTATGGAAGGATTCGAGACTGCAAATTCTGATGGCGCTTGAGGAATGAGAGCTCCAACGGAGCCTTCATATGAAGGAGCACTATATGCAGAACCATTGTTACTTACAATTCTAGTTTCCTCTTCCACTGATGTGCTTAGAAGTAGGTCCTTATCGTTTGCCTCGACTTGCTGAGCTGGAACAACGGCATCTGCAGACTCTGCACCAAGAGACAAATTTCCGAGTTCGTCTGAGAACTCAAATGGACCTCGGTGTTCCTTGTCAGTGAACATGTAAGATGGCTGCAACAACATATACAAAGTATATGAATTATACAACAAATTCAACAGCTAAACAACATATGCATGACAAAAGCTAACTCCGTAGAGTACAAAAAATTGTTCAATTTTGCTCCATGACGATTCTGGATACCCATGAGGATTAAGTGCCGTTACCTTCTGATAAATAACAGACAAACTATTAAATTCGTCAAATATTCTATCCTTGACTTCACTGCTCTGTGTATCAGCAAATACAGAAACGGCTTGCTTTGGAGGATTGACGACACGTTCAGCTACAGAAACATTATATTGCAAAAGCCTGTAGTAGAATAGTGCTCGATCGTGTACATCCTATAATCAAAAGAAAATATTACAACACGAAAAGACAAATATTGCAAAGAATGCAAAAGCAATGAATAACCTCTACCTGGTGAAAGTCAGCAAGACCAACTGCCAGTGCAACTCCCAAAGCCTTCTGAGTTTCAGGAGGCCTTTTGAAGAAACACTTCATCACTGCAGTGAGAATATGTAGGCGAACCTGCAATAATGATATGGCCCATCATTCAGCATGTAAGGGAAGAAATATCAAGATTTTAGAACATTAAAGTTGTAAGCATACATAAATAATGGCAATCAACCAACATCTCCAAAAGTAATAACAAGAGATAATTGAAATGACTAAATTGACCATAAACGAACACGGTAATCTGATGTCACCAAGAGAGTAGGGGAAAATATTAAAACTTGACATTGTCGAAGTTAACAAATATGTAGGTTTAAACTGAAACGTTAAGACTGCATGTGAGTTTTGTGATTCAATTCAAGTTGTAAGATTTTAAATAATAGACCAACAATAAGTCATGCAGTAGTATCTTCAGTTGTTTTAAGCATAATTTGTGAGTGGGTGGAGGGTGGATTAACCTCAGCAGAAGGCTCATCATCCCAGTTCTCAATTAAACTCTCTAGAATATATGGGGCATCGTGCATGTCTTGTGAGTACTCCCCCAACATCCAGATAAGAGCTGCTTTCGCCTTTGGTTCTTGAATGTTTTTACTGCTGATGCTGCCGACAACAGCAATGCAATCATGACTCCATTGTGGATATTTTCTCAGAAGATCTTTAACAAGTACCTGCCAAAAGAATTCCATGTGAGATCCCACGTCAATTGGAGAGGGGAATGAAATATTTTTTATAAGGGTGTAGAAACCTCCCCTAGCAGACGTGTTTTAAAACCTTGCGGGGAAGCCCACAAGGAAGAGTCCAAAGAGGACAATATCTGCTAGCAGTAGGCTTGAGGTTACATTCCTCACATTACCAAGCAAATAAAGAAAAAGAATCACTTTGTTTCACCGCTATTGCTACTTTCGTAATACAAATTAATATAAAAGAAGTGAATATAATGCATATGTACGGCAGTTTTCAAAAGACAAAAGCTAACAATTGTGTGAAAAACTAATTACCAGAGCTTCAGCAGTCACATAGTCCTTTTCCATCTCCAAAAACTGCAGAAGTCGATCGACAATTGCATTCACATCATACTGCTGCAGTGCTATTTTCCCAACAGCACGTATTGACTCTCTTGCAATGGGAATATCAACATTTGCAACATATTCACATAATTCCGTCACTGAAAAAAGCAACTCAAAGGTATCAAGTGCGAGATCAAAAAAGAAGGTGCCGTATGAATCAACTTTATAACTAGACATAAGAATGACCCAATGGAGTTCACTCACCAATTTCGTACGTGTTGCTTTCATTTGCCACCGCAGTCAACATTTCAAGCTTCAATTTTTTGACATAAGATGGCTCATTGTATTGACAATAGAAGTGTTTATAGTCTGAGGAAAATATAAATGGAGCACGCATCACCAGGAGATGAAGATGGCTTAGAACTGCATAAGATTGCTCCGGGCTTCCTGAGCTCACTAGGGTTAAGAGAGGTGCTTTAATCCGTTCATAGACCTAGCCATTATATAGAACTCCATAAACTTTATGTTTTCAATAGAGGAAAAAGAAGAATGGTATAAGAAGATCATGTCATTCCAACATGAGAACTAACAAATAGGATAATAGTGGTAATCTCAACTAAACAGCAACCAGCAATAATTTCTTGTTCTAGGATAGGAACACAGAAGAGCACTACCAGAAGAACTATATTTTGCACAATAATTCAATTAATTTCCTTTTACAAAATCTTAGACCGCCACGTTGGAGGTAGAGGGTAACCTGGACTTCATACACTTGGCAAAAAAAAAATATATTGCACATAGGTAAGGCCATATTATTTATGCATGAGAGATGAAAAGTAAAACTGTATAAAAGTTACGTAAACAAACAAAATGTTATAGAAGGATCGAAACTCTCGATAGTCACCTGTTGGTGAACGTCAGTCATGGATAAAGTCAAATGTAGAAAAACTTTGGTGGTTGCCAATACAACAGCACCATTAGCATGCTGAAGTCTATCTTCAAGAAGGTTCATGATATCAAAAATCTCATTGCTATCTGAAGGTACATATTTGGAGACCAATTCAAGTATAAGACACTGTGCCCATTCATTAAATTCCTTGATCCTGCAAGCATAAGCATTTTGTTTGAACAAGGTATGATAGATATTCTATCACTGAAATTCTCGCATTTACGGAATATATAATGCATGTATAAGAACCATTTAGTCGAGAGATTAGCTAAGAGACTCTAAAACAACCAATCAATACAACTCCAAAAGTTATTGTCCCTTTCACGAACTACAAAACTTCTTTAGAAACTCTGATTCTTTAGTCACCAAGCTTAAGTTGACAGGTTATGGTAAATTTAAATATATCGACACCTCAACATTCTCTCACTTTTGGACTTGGAAATTTTACAAAAACCCAACAAGTGGTAATCAATATTAATTGGGAAGTAAATGACAATATAGGGGTTTGAACTTAGGACTTCCTGCTTTGGTACCATGTCAAATCATCAATCAACCGAAATGCTTAAGCTGATGGGCTCGGTAAATTTAATATATAAACAATCCAATGATTACGATGCTATAAATATAAACAATCACAGAATGTGATAAATTTAATATATAAATTTCAAAACATATATAATAACTAAGCAGCTCTAACTTCCAATGATTAAAATGATAATATTTCTAAAAGTTAAGAAAAAAAGAAAAAGAACCGAAGTAAAATCAATGCTCCTTTTAGATCTAAAGCTAGAGACAGTAATCAAGAATGGGCTCCTCATTCCTTAGGCTATAGAACATACCGATTCAGAAGATAATACACAACTGCCTTACTGAGCAAAGCCTCTCTTTCCCTAGATGCTTCTTCCAAGGAGCTGGCTTCTGAGGTCAAAATCTCTTGTAGAGCAGATAAACAATTTGCAACTACCTGGTAGGTGCAATACATTAAGAAATACTCTCACCAATACATTAAGGACAAGGTAAAATATAACGGACGCCATTCAATAAATATATAGTGCTCTAGTACCCAACAAAAAATTCAAGTTAATTTGAAATACAATAAAAATCACGGTTGTTTACAAGAAATCTGTAGGCATGCTACTTCCAGTTCCTGCTATAATTTTATGTAAAGCATAAATTATGGAGGTACTCGAAATCTCTTGGGTAAGGAAATCATTCATTTGATCAAAGAGATATATAATGGTGCATAATAAAAACATGGATTAGATAATTTAAATAAATCACCTGAGTATCTCGATCATTGAGCATCAAATGCTTCAACGTTGCTGGAAAATCAGCATCTACACACGTCGAAGCAGATATATGATATAGTTTCAAAACCCCCGTAACTGCCACCATTCTCACATAACTATTGTTATCCTTCAAGCCAGAACCCAAGGGCCCTACCAGATACTCAACAAGATTTGCAACGCGAAGTGAACATAAGCTCCTCAAAGCAAGCCCTCTAATCATTGGATCCTCATCCTTGCAATCCCTTTGAAGAAAATTAATTGTGAGCAGAGCAAGATCAGGATTCACCTTGGCATAATTGCCAACGTATAGATAGCACATTTTCTTAAGAACAATGTCTGATGTAGCGGAGCACATCACCATCTCTCCAAAGAGAGACGATACATCAATCCCAATAGTCATGTAAGATATCACTTTCTTGAAAAGCTCCCTCTTGGAATCTTCAACACCAGGTGCTCTGCTTCCAGCAAGCTGCCGGAGCTGTGATTTCAGATCAGATACTTCGCTTTTTCTGGTCAAGTGAATCAAATACCAGTAAAGATCAACACGATTAATAGCAGAAAACACAGATCTGATTTTAGTGACTCATAAAATCGAAATCCATAGAACTAATGCATCGGATTGATGAGAACTTAAGCAAAATTAAAGTGAGCAAGGATAGAAGAAACTCAATCGATAAAACTTCAATTCGACCAAATGCAAAGTGTAAATAAATCATTCCCAGATGACAAACCAAAACAAGTAAAATTACAGAACGTCGTGTGAAAGTGAAATGACAGTGCAAAAATATTTATCAGGATTTTGGTCATTGGACGCTAGAACAAATACAATCGGACACACGATGCACACACTGGTCATGCAAACAACTAAACCTCGATGATCGACAACAATGCGCGCCAATAAAAAGCTGAAGTAATGAAGGAACGGGGAAAAGCACGATTTCGAACTTAAGCAGATCCACGACTTCCAAATCCAAAGGGAAAATAGTAAAACCAACAAAATACCAATCTCAAAACAGCTCCTGAACTAATCTATCAGCAGAAATGAATTACTCATGTATAATTCGAAATCATCCTGGAAGCTGCCAATGTTAGAAATTTGGATTGGGAAGAGATAATTTGCCACCTACCCCGATGGTTGGGACGGCGATGGAGTTCGATGAGACGGCGCAGGCGGAGCCATGGCGGACCAGAATTATGCTGACGTACAGCTCCGTTCGAAGCAAGACAATTCGAAGATAAATATCTCGTCGACAACGGACTCGGTGTGGTCGCAATTCCGGCTTTGGCTATGGAGTTCGTGAATCTAAGACGGAACTTGCAGATGCAATTGCATGGTAGACACGCCCGCAGAGAAGCTTTCTCTCTTTTCTTGTTCGCTTCCGGTTCTGGTAACACTTGTTGGGCCTTCGGCAACCGTCAATTGTGAAATTGGGCTTCGGCCCATTAATAGTTTAGTTGACAGGGCCCTAAGCCCAAAGATTCAGTCCAACAAAATATTTCGCGTATATTTCAAATTTTAATATGATGTATTTCATTTACGTGTGTTTGATTTTAACTGCTGATCACTTGTGTTGAATCCAAACTTGTTCAGCCACACATTTTGTTTGTATATATATGTTCAATTATCTATAACACAATCAAATTACCTGTACACTAGGTCAAGTCATTCGACTCGACCTTGCCTCTACTCAGGGTCAAGGTCTCCCATGTGCAACGTCACATTCAACCTTCTCTCAATTTCCGATTAGCGTGATCTATATGTCTTGACGTCATCCCAAGTCACAGGGTGTCGTCGTCCATCGCAGTTCACTTAGTCATGCCATCGGGAACGGTCCACGTATCGTTCAAATATCGAGACATCCCGAACATCCATGAATACAAGTTCAATCCAATTTTTTTTTATCCCTTTTTTTTTCTTGAATATAATTGTTTTTTTTTTTTTTTGTTAGCATGGCCGACAAGTCGTTCTCTCTCGGCGACTCACACGACAAGTCGAACTCTTCATCAACTAGTACACTGCGCACAGGGGACAAGAGGCATATGGCCATGACCAGAGCCCACCGCTATTCCTTCCCCAAAAATCTCCCCTGCGAGCCGAGCAAGTGCTCACAGGCATAGTGATGGTTCTCTCTCAGCTCTCTAAACTCAATCGTTCTCTCTTTACTTCACCAATCCGCCGAAGTTTTAGCGTATTTGCAAAAACCAATAAACCCGTAATCGCGGCCACAGAAGCCTCCATTCTCACTTCGCCTTCATTTCCCGCCCCCAAATCCACTCTCACGGCCGCCGAACCAGTTTCGATCACCGATTTTTCAGAACATCCCGAAGAAAAACAGTTAACCATCTCCCCTGAGAAGCTATTTATTCCGCCGGAAACTGATTTCTCCGGCAGCGGCGCTGCGGGGACGAGAATCTTGAAGGGTTCGAACATTGTGTTGGGACGGTACGCGAGGGATGCGCAGATTTCCGAGGCGAATTTTGTGAAGAGTAGTGTGAGAACCGAGGATTGCCCTTCTGATGGGCTTCCTGAATTTGCCCTTGTTGGGCGCTCGAATGTGGGGAAATCGTCACTGTTGAACTCGCTCGTGCGGCGGAAGAAGCTCGCTCATACCTCCAAGAAACCAGGTCGGCGGTTTGTTTTGCCATATTGTTTCTTTAATTAGTTGTGTTATTTTCATTTGTTGTGAAGCCACTGCTTTGAAAGGAAAAATGGTGTAGTTTCGTAGTCCATGAGAATTCTCCTAGCACTTGTGATATGTTTGGTGTAGTTTCATATTGTCCCTAATGCTTAACTGTCCATTTTAGCTCGGTACTTATCGCCGTGAGCCTCACGCATTTGCTAGGGAGAGGTTTGCCTATAAGGAATGCTTCGTTCCACTCTCTAACCGGTATCTCACAATCCACCCCTTAAGGGCCCAACGTCCTCGCTAATTCACCGCTCAGTGGCTGGCTTTGATACCATTTGTAACAACCCAAGTCCACCGCTGGTAGATATTGTCCGCTTTAACCCATTACGTATCCTCGTCAGCCTCACGATTTTGAAACGCATCTGTTAGGGAAAGTTTCCACACCTTTATAAGGAATGCTTGGTTCCCCTCTTCAACCAAGGTGGGATCTCAGATAATGGATAATAGGAACGAGAGGACTGTACAATGATTTGGAAGAAAATAGAACAACATAGCTTGAACAGAACAAATATCTGCCAAACTTCTTTGAACTATGCGTTTCATTGATTCAAAGCCTTGACCTTATAACTCCATTTTCTCATCATTCATCAAAGCTCTGTTGTTATGAATGATTGGCGTGTTAAATCCCATTCAATTTACGCATGCAAGTGTAGGGGTATATTAAGATTTTGAAGCTTTCATCCAATTTGCCTTCTTAAGCTAATAGAAGTGAAAAATTATCGATAAAATGGGTCAAGCTCAATCAAAACTGCCACTACTCCCAAGTGGGGTTCATCGGCACTCTCACTTCCCGACTTAGATACGAGCATGTTGAGCTTTTCAACGAGAATGAAAGTGTAAATGAATCGACCTCAAATAGAGGAATTCCTAGTCCTTTATTTATAGTTCTTGCATTAACGGGAATGTAAAATTTAGATTCTTCTCGTGAAATTTTCTATCTCCGCTCCTTGCCAGCACGTGAGAGAGAAAGGGCAAGAGAAGGAATAAGCTAATTAATGAGTTATCATAGGTCTTTTCTGTTATGATTCTGAATGTCTGAAATCCCTTGTACTGTTTAATCTCAGATGGTCTGTTCCAGTTGTTCTATTAAGAATGTTGGATGTGGATATAAACACTTTGTGTTTTATTGCAGGAAAGACACAGTGCATAAACCATTTTCGAATCAACGATAGTTGGTACTTGGTCGATTTGCCTGGATATGGGTATGTCTTAACTTCGAGTTGTGTCAATGTTCGAACTTGCTTCCATGTGACTTGCTCTGTGATGGGGCATGAGTTTGCCTCTGCCCTTATTCCTTCATATGTGCTGCCTCTAGTTGAGTTGTTTGTTCCTTTTTTGTAGGTATGCATCTGCACCACGGGAACTCCGAACGGACTGGAATAAGTTTACAAAGGACTATTTCCTGAATCGGTCGACGTTGGTTTCGGTTTTCCTTCTTATAGATGCCAGCGTTCCTGCCAAACAAATTGATCTTGACTATGCTGGTTGGTTGGGTCAGAATCAGGTAATATTCTCTTTGCATGTATGAGGCATATAGAAGGAAAATATCCAATTTGCATATCTTGTGTTTTCTTAAAAAGATATTGAAGGCTGTGAAAGTATACGGTACTTGTATGATGATGTGAGATCCCACATTGATTGGAGAGGGGAACGAAACATTCTTTAAGAGTGTGAAAACCTCTCCGTAATAGACACGTTTTAAAACCTTGAGGGGAAGTCCGGAACGGAAAGCCCAAAGAAGACAATATCTACTAATGGTGAGCTTGGACTCTTACAAATGACATCAAAGCCAGACATCGGGCGATGTACTAGTGGAAACGCTGGCCCCCAAGGGGGGCGAATTGCAAGATTCCACATTGGTTGGAGAGGGAAACGAAACATTTTTATAAGGGTGTGGAAACCTCTCTCTAACATACACGTTTTAAAACCTTGAGGGGAAGCTTAGAAAGGAAAGCTCAAGGAGGACAATATCTACTAACGGGTGGATTTGGTCTGTTACAAATGGTATCAAAGTCAGGCACGGGGCGGTGTGCCAGCGGGGACACTGGGCCTCCAAAGGGGGTGGATTGTGAGATCCCACATCGGTTGAAGAGGAGAATGAAGCATTTCTTACAAGGGTGTGGAAATCTTTCCTTAGCAAACGCGTTTTAAAATCGTGAGGCTGATGACAATACATAACTGGCCAAAGCAGACAATATCTGCAAGTGGTGGGTTTGAGATTCACCCCTTCACTAAACTTGTTCCAAATCTTCTTCTGAACCTTTAGGAACAAGAATCAACCCCTAAGTCTAATATTATACAATAGAGATTTAGCGTTTCATTCAATTTGATGCATTCGTTTTCAAGAAAATTCGACATGGAATGTTTCCTGCAGATTCCAATGACGATAATATTTACGAAATGCGACAAACGAAAGAAGAAAAAGAAAGATGGAAAAAGAGCAGAAGAAAATATGAGCGACTTTCAGGAACTGATTGGTGGATTTTTCCACACGACTCCGCCATGGATTATGACCAGCAGTGTCACCCATCAAGGTCGGGACGAAATTCTTCTGCATATCGCTCAACTGAGGAACTACTGGCTCAAGCACTGATAAAACACTTTAGCCTCGCCTTCCGATGTCGATCAGGTACGACCTCATATTGGTTATGGTCATGCCTGCAATATATAGAGATATCGGTTCATGTCCAAAACTAGGCTCTCTCGATTTCGAGGTCCAAAATTAACAATGGCTGCAAATGTTGCAGCTTGCTGATGTTTCTCGACACGAATAGATGCACTTCATCTTGACTCAAAACGGGTCGATAGAATGTGATTCCTGTATTATATATTCAACGGCTTGAGGTGTAGGACGAGGACACAAAGTTTGGAGTGTTTACAAACCAACACAACACGGCTTAATACTGTTTCACAAGCTTCATTGTGTCACTGCTTAGATGCTTCAAACAGAGCAATAGAATGGAAGATTAGTAGAGAGTTGCTCTGTTATCTTGTGGATCCCGTTTATTCCTGTTCTGGATAAGGATGGCTTTACTCCTTTGCCCAAACACTCGGCTTCATTCCTCGGAGACTTGGCCTTGTTGCAAACCTCATTACCGTTGGCTTGCCCTTTTCTTTTTCCTTTAAAATAATATCCTTTAAACAGTAAATTTTGGGTGTAAACAATTTCTTGACTGTTTAACTTTTACCTTTATTATGCTTTAATTTGTACTCTAACTTAATGCCAAGTAGATTTAAAAGTTTACCACCGTAAAATTTAAAGATTTAAGCAGTAAATTTTGATTGAACTGATTTTTAATCAAATTAGTCCATAAAAATCAGACCATTGTTTGAGTAAAAATTTAGTCGCTTAGCCCTCTTATTATGCGAATTGGCGTCTCGGGTTACATTCTTTTTCTTTTTTTGTTGTACATTTTTTTTTTTTTTTAGATAACAACAAAGACACTAGCCGTCTAAAAAAAGGATAAGTTGTGTTATAATTGATAAAGTTCTAGGCAATCTGCGCATACAACCCGTGGGGAGGATGGATCTATTGGCAAATACCATCGGGCGAAAACGCCAACGGGCACGAAGCGTGGTCAAGAAGGAGTTTGATTGTTGAGATGGGATCGGATCCATCCTACTCGAATTGATTCTAGTTGCATATAATAGGAAAACCTATGCACGAGGGGAATGAATAAGCTAAAGGTGCCATGCTACGGGTTAACCTTCCTCCCAAAATGGGTCATCTCAAAACCCCCGGTCCAAGAGATTCTCTTCACCCGTCTTGGAGACTTTTGGTTTTTTCGATTTTTTTTTGTATTTTCAATAAAACTTAAATTCGATTTTATTAGATTTTTTTTTTTTTTTTGTCTGAAAAAGATTATTATTAAACAAATTATATATATTATATATATTTCCCAATAATAACAACTTTTAAGATTTAGATTAAAATTGAATATTGGGAAATTTAATGTAATGTTTATAGTTTAAATATATATCTCATCCCAAAATAGCTACAAGTTTTTCCCTCATTATTATTATTATTGTTATTATTATTTTTTAATTTTGAAAAGCATTAGAAAATTGCAGGCCCAAGTTTTTCGGAGGAGGTCCACAAGCCCTAATTTTCTGTTCATTCTAATTGAGGGAATTTGCAAGCTAATGTCACACGCGCCGCACGCGCTCAAACGCCGGTTAGCGGAACCAGAGGTGGAGCCTCTCCGCGCGTTTGGGACTAGGGCTTTAAGCAGGGTTTTACTTCTCGAGTGGGTTTACGTATCTGTTATTTTCCCTCCAAATTTCGATCTCTTGTGGGTCGAGCCCCCTCCATACTTAAATCTTCGGTGATCGCCGAATAATCTCTTTCACCTTTCATGGTCGCTTTCAGGTGTCAAGATAATTCTGTTTCTAAATTTGTGAAAATCTTCATACATTATCGCTCTGCCATGCTTGATTGATTTTGAAGTTAGGGATTAGACTAGTACTGGAGTTCTTATATGAATGCCGCGCTGGTTTCTGTGTTCTATGTGATGAAAGAAACATTCGGCCATGGATTTGAAGCTTTGGAAATTTTACTTTTATTTTTCAGTACATGGTCGAGTACTGGATTATCGGTCTTTCCTTGGCTAGGACTTTGAATTTCTGTTTGTTCAAGTGATTTCTCTTGATTTCAGGGTATGGTTCAAACAAAATTGAATCTGAAGTAGCTTGTTTTGTATCTTCTGCAATTTTATGATTTTCTATGTTATTGTTTTGTATCTTCTACTCTATTCAACTAATCAATGTGGCATGTTTTTGTGTGTGTATGGGCATTATAGTTACAATTGTTAAAGTATCTGAAAACATGGTTAATCAGTGTTACTTCGTATTGATATTCCTTTTAATTTTGTGAATCTATAAAATAATGTGTTATTTTCTTTGGCTCCAGCTGCATTTATTCTTGGAGGAGATCCGCTTTGGTATTATGGTAGAAACAGAACAAGAGGAGAAAGTTGAATTTCAATGGGGCAAAAGGAAAGGAATTGGTGGGAAGAAGAAGGACGTGTCCTTTTATGAATCTTTTACTTATGATGGTGTAGAATATTTTCTATATGACTCTGTTTACCTATACAAGGAGGGTGAACCAGAACCTTATATTGGCAAGATTCTTAAAATCTGGCAGAATCCAGATAAGACGAAGAAAGTAAAAATTCTTTGGTTTTTTCGACCTTGTGAGATTCTTAATTATCTTGGAGCCGAAGACACGAGGGACAATGAATTATTTTTGGCATCCGGTGATGGTGTTGGCCTTGCCAATGTTAATTCTCTGGTAATTATTTGCTTGTAGCTTTACCATTCCATGGCAATGTACTCTCTCTCTCTCTCGATTCATCTGCCTTGTATGTCGAACAAGTTGACTTGGTACTTGCATGTCATTGGTAAAAATTATGAAACTAGTTAGTTTAGATGGAATTATAGCCCACTCAAGTGATGGTTGGCAAGCATATGGGCATGGTAGGATTTTTCTCAACCTTCATCTCTTGTGGCTTTGAGTAACACTTCTCAATACTTCTTGTACGAATCACCTTTCAGCGCCTATTCCCTCATTAATACTCACTGATTAGATTCTCCTTGTATGCCTATGAAAGGTGGTTCTACAGCTTATTATTATTCTCCTCGTATGATAGCCCTCGTGGTTGTCCTTTCCTTGTCTATCATTTTTCCTCGTCTATGTTTGCCCTTGTGACTACGATCTTTATTCATTATGAGGATTCTTTGTCGTTTAATTTTGGGTTCAACCGTCCTTTGTCTAAATGAGTCTTTGGGTGTTTCTTTACTGCTCTTTTGGGCCAATTTTCATGTAGAGTATTTTTATATATATTGTTTTTTACACAAAACTATTAATAATGATTTTTATTTCCTATTTCATTAACTGTGCCTCACTCCACTTGAGCAACTCATTTTTGTCACCTCTTGGCTTTAGGCCTTTAAGAAGCTTGTTGTCTTGGAGTGCACCTTCCACTTTGAAAATGAGTTTGTTGAAGGAAGGGATTCTGTGTGATGGAGACTGTGCGTTTATTATTTTTTTTAATAATTTATTTCCATATATTTTGTGTCTCAAACCAGGAAGTAATTGCTGGAAAGTGCAGCGTTCTCTGTTATTCAAATGATAGCAGAAATCCACGACCTTCAGATGAAGCACTCAAAAAGGCTGATTTTGTATTTTGTCGTACATTTGATGTTGGAAAACTAGAGGTCTGCAATGAGATATGTGAAAAAATTGCTGGAGTAGAAGGTTTGATTCAGTTTTCCATAACAATTTCACAATAGTTCGACCTTTGGTTGGTTTGTTATAATCTGATCTCAAAACTGATTTTCTTCCTCCATCGCAGTTAAATTTTTACTCAATAAAGTAGATACTTCAAAAGATGTTAAGAGGGCCGAGAAGGATGCAATTGTAAATACTGAATCAGAAGATCTTTCTGGATGGAACACTTCTAATGGAGAGTCAACTTTGAAGACTAATGACAGCACTGTCGAGAAGTCCACAGAGGATAATGTTGATTTGAAGGCTTCTCTGTCCATAGAGAAATCCTCCAATGAAGAGAAGTCTGGTGTATGCGTGAGTAATGGAGGAAACGGAATGGCTAATACTAGTAGCAAACACAAAAACATCTTAGATGATAAGGTCTCTTCGAAGCTTAAAATTGATTATAATAAGACACCCGGTAAAGATGCGCTACCTAAGGATGTTGAAGGTAGAGTTAAAAGTCCGAGGGACTCCTCTGAAGTTGAACATAGACCAGCGAAGAAGGCAAAGCTAGATAGTTTTGTTCATTTATCTCTGGGAAAGACCAAAAATGACAATCAAAAGCCTGGCCTCAATCGCAGTAATGGTGATATGTGGGCTTCCTCACCCAAGATTCATGTTTCTGAAGATGCTTCCATGACCAAAAATGTAAAAGATTCTCATGGAACAAAAGACAGCCTAATCAAGAAGCCCAAACTAGATGAGAAGCCAACAAAGGTTTCTATTGGCAAGAACCTAAAGCCTTCAGTTGCAGACTGCAAAATAGATGGTCAAATTGTGGAAGTTACTAGAAGGCCAGACGCTGTAAGTTGTATTCTAGTTTTGTTGTTTCATTTATTTTTTTTTTATTTTTTTTTTTACGTAGCTTGTGATTGGACTTTATTTATTTATTTATATTTTTTATGCACTTGTGAAAGAAGATCAGTTTATCATTAAAAATTGGGTAATTAAATAGTATGATCCATTTGGTCTTTTGGGTTTTGACCTCTAGAATTAGCCGATATGTAATATGGAATGGCACACATGATAGTTACCTCATGTTGTTCATGCATTGAAGCACCACATTTCGGTCACATATTATTTGTTATTAATGACTGGAATTAATGCTAATGTCTCCCTTCTCCAACTCAAATCCATATTGTCAAAAGCTCCATGTTCATGTTGGGGTATTATTATGAAACTGTAGTGGAATATGGATCCTTTTACAATGGCCGGATATGTCTTCTTGTGTATTTTGATACAATAATTCTATTTGAGATAGTCTTTAAGGTTCTGATCGTTATGTTTTTCATCAATTGGACAGGATAGAAGCAGATGGTTCAAGGGACTTGTAAGTCAATCTTTCACTCTTTGGTAAAATATCGTTTTTATTATTCAGATTTGTAATGTCAGATCCTTTGGTTTTATATAAATCTTTTTTAAACTACAAGTCACTCCAAGGGATTCATTTGTCTTTTCTGCTGTTTCTACTCATTCATTTGCTTATTCTATTTATTTCCAGTTTTGGAGTTTAAATAGCCTTGATTCTAGGCTTGTACTCCCTTTTCTTTTTTATTGGAAAAGTAAGGAGAATGAAGTTTAAGAAGACAGGTGATTTGAAGGTTGTGAAAAGGTGACAAGAACTAAGAGTAATTCCGTTCAAATTGTTGGCTAGATTCTCTCCATCAAAGTCCGGATTTAGAGCAGTAAGACTTAGGATCTCAAAATGAGACAGGATATACCTTTAACCAGTAGGTGTTGACAGAAGGGGCTGGACCTGCTTCATATCCAAAAAGAAGTTATCATGGATAAAATTTTTTAGCCCGTATTGGTCGATGATGCAAACTACACCTTTTTTTTTTCGTATTTACAACTAGCCAAATGTTTCAGCTAAGTAAAAGAGCCTTTTGGAGGCTTCCATTAATTCAGTTTAGGCTTTCTTCTCATTTATCTCTTTTGATATATTGACGGATAGTTTCCTATATCTGTACCTAAAAAAATCCTTTTTACATGGTCAGTTCTTGATATGCGCTTATCTTAATATTTCTAAGGTTTGATGGTAATTATTCTTATCTTCCATTAATTCGGTTGAGGCTTCTCATTTTGGCATCTCTTTTCAATATATTGATGAAAAGTTTCCTATTTTTGTACCTAATAAGATCCCATTTACATGGTCAGTCCTTGAGACGAGCTTATCTTAAACTTCTAAGGTTTAATTGTAATTATTCTTAACCAATTAAACTGATCATCTTTATGCCAGCCGTGGGAAGAAAGAATGAAGAATGCGCATGAGCAAGGAACACTTGTCCTAATTCAGAATTTTGATCCTGCTTACACTTCAGGTGAAGTGGAGGTAATAATAGCTTCTTTGCTTTGATTATTTGATGTGATGTGCTACTGTATTGTATTATTATTTTCTTTTCCAGACTAGTTTAATTACCACAAATAAAATGATAGAAAATACCTCTAAACTATGGGTACTGTTTCAATAATACCCGAAAATTTAAAAAGTTCAAAAAATGCCTTCGATTTTTCAAAAACCTTAAAAAAGTCCTTATCGTTAAGTTTTGGAAGGAAAACTCTTTTATAGTTTTGTTTCAATAATACTCCTGACTTTAAAAGTTTCACAATACCCTTGACCTTTCAAAATGTCAAAAAATACCCTTATCTTTTAAGTTTTGGATGAAAAACGTAAAGTTTATTAAGCTCATTGACATTTAATTGTGCTTGTAAGAGAGCGTTTTTACATCTGTCTTCCTAACTTGTAGATAACTTGGATGTCAATCTTGTTTTTTTTAATTGATTGAATCATTGGCCTGATTGGTGAAATCAACTCTCTAATATCTCGCTTTTGATAGTTCTCCATCTTTTTATCTTATTCATCTTTCTATTTCTCTATCTAAACAGAATAGGTGATTATATTAGTGGTAATTTAGTGAACTTGAACACCATTCTTGTGGACAATACGTACTTTTGACATTCTTACACTATTAAAACTTGGCCCATACACTTACGATAATGCATTAAATAACTGTACGGAACACCAACTCATAGAAAGTCATTGTGCACTAACTTACGTAGCTAGTATTTTTCAGTTAAGTTTCTTAGTTTAATGCTACATTAACGATTGCTAATGGAAACTCAAAAATTTAAAGCAAACATAGTCTAGGAAACTCAAAAATTTAAAGCAAACATAGTCACAAATGAACTTCAAATTTGAGTGTTAATTTTGGTGCAATGAAAAACAACAAACCTCTAGATGGAAGCAATAGGTGGATCATCGATAGTTTATTTTTTATGTCCACAGTTTGATGTCAAATTCAAGCTTTAGAGTAGCTGACTTTTAAACATACTCAAGAGAGAACTCAATTCCACAAAGTAAGATGATGATAAAGTATCCTTGTACTTCAAAGAGTTGAACAAATCCCTACCTGAATCCCCACATTTAGGCTTTCAAACCCATCCAAACAACAATTTAGCCTTCTTTCTTGTCTTTGAAGAGGGAGGGTTATGGTTATGGATTTTGGGTTTTGGGGTTTTTTAACGTATTTAGTCAAATTATTACCACAACTTTTTAAATGCTAATTACTTGTTCATTCTCATTAATTTTCATAGAGTAAGAATCTGCCTAGAGAGGAAGAAGATGAAACATTTTTTACTAAGAGTATTTCAATTTTTTTTAAACGTAAAGGGTATTATTTAAGTGACCATCTTCCATCCAAGAAAGGGTATTTTCGAACTTTTTTGAAAGGTCGGAGTATTTTTGAAACTTTGAAAGTTTAGGGGTATTATTGAACATTTTCCATCCAATGTTTTTGAAAGATCGTGTTTTTTTGTTTTCTAAAGATCAAGGGTTTTTTTGTTTTCTAAAGATCAAGGGTTTTTTTTGAAACTTCTGTTCAAGGGTATTGTCTATAATTTAACCAATTATTCTATATGGGATCATACAACTAAGTCAGATTGTCCTTCCTTTTATTTCCTGTACAATATTCCAGGATATTGTCTGGCATGCCTTCAACGAGAGTTGCACTGCTAAGATGATTCAGCGTACTGCAAATTCTATGCCTCACATAGGTGTGAGTTTAGGATGTTTTCCCAACTCCTGTTCCATATTATCATGATGAAATGTCTGATTGCTTTCCAAATTCTCTCGTCGTTATTAGTTCTTTGAGAATTCTTTTGCCCATATTATTTTGCAGGTCGAGCTTATATTGTATTTAAAACTAAGGAAGCAGCAGAGAAAGTGGTTAGAAAACTAGATGAAGGTTGCTTATTGCTTGCTAATGGGAAGTAAGTTTGCATTCAGTGTAGTCTCTAGTGCTGTTACTTTCAGATCATCTATTTTATTCCTTGGGTCCTCTGTCCGAAGCATTTGGCCCTCTTGACTAGTTTAACATGCCAGTTCTTGGGCTTTGAGGTGCCATTAGATGGGTGGTTGACAGTTTCTAATTTCATAGTGGCAGTAACAATTTGATAGTTCTCTGTCATGCTTCATTTAATTTTCCCATTCACCTTCTTTCTATATTGGTGCATACATTTTGAAGTTGTACGTATTTGCTTTGGCAGATAAAAGAAGTTTAAAGATAATAGGTTTCACCCCCACCCCACCCTAATTGAGTCCCTGCCTACTTCTAAGGTCTATGCACAGTGAATATATTTTCCCAGCTAACATTTTTCCTTAAAAAAAAATTGCAGTGCTCTTGTTGGTAGCTTTGCAACTCCTCATCTCCAGTTAAAGAAACAAACGTATTTTGGGCATCACAGTATTGATAAGCTAAGGCATCTAATGCAACGTGAGATGGTAATGTGCGCCTTTTTCTCTGAACTAGCCGATTACACTTATCTCCCTATTCATTCTCCCGTGCTTTTTGGTTACTGCCCAGAAAGAAGCTGTATCAACCTCGCATTGTTCTCAGCCGAATACGGTAGAATATGATATGGCCATGGAATGGTGTTTACTGCAAGAAAGATCAGAACTCACATGGAAAAAGTTGTTCAAGGTCAATTTCGTTCTATTGAACTTAAATGGTGCAATGTTATTGAGTTTGCTGTCTTTTTAACTTGTATTTTGGCTCTATTTACTTCTAGCAACAAGAAGAGGAGTTGAGAAAATTCAAGAGCAAGCTAAAATTTAGATGAGCTCCGTTGGCCTCACCGATGCTATATTTGGCAAGTATTTTCAACCATGCGAGAAATCCTTTTGATCTAGCACATTTTGAATCATGGGAGTACCTCACTCTTGCAAGTACCAGTGGTGATAAACTTAAATTTTCTTGCTCTTGCAAGTTATCAAAGTGGATTAATTGGACATTGTACATTGGTAAACCTCTCCATCTTATTCAAATGTCAACTTTTTCTTAAAAATTAACTGTTTTCGTTAAACCAAAAGACATTGTTTCTATATATTATGCCCGGTTCTGTGTTCGTTGAATGAGTGAATTGATATGATCATCTTCTCGCAGAGACGAGAGGAAGTCGGTTAGGACGAGGGTCCTAGCTTTTGGAGGAACTTGATAAGATGAAACTTTTTGGTAAATTCTGAGGCTTCGGAATCAAAAGACAGCTGCATGTGGAGACATGGTCGATGATCTATACCGATGCCTCTATAATGGCTGAGTTTAGATGAATCTTGCATCCTTCCAAGTATTTGTTCTAAACATTGAACCGGAAGTAAGTATTTGAGAGGGTCACTATTTATCCATGGGCTTCTCTGTAGGTTTTGATGATAATTAACACCTAACTAGTTTTGGTGCACAATTTGTTGTTACTGTATAGAGTAAGAGACATCAAGTAAAGCGGTTTTAAATCATCTTTATTTAGAGTTTTACTTTAAGGTAGAAAAATTAATTTTCTCTGGAAGCATTTTTATTATATTTTCTGCCACCCTTTTGATCAAGGTTTAGATATAATTAGAAATTTTGGCAGATGGGATTCTTTTTAGAAGTTCCACTTGGTATTTTTTGGTGCAGAACATACACAATGTACTTTTAACCGAAGTTTTTAGAGACAAGGTTTAGAATCTAAAAACTTATACACATACAACTTCAAATGTGAAAGCTTTTAGGGCAAAATGTTCTCTTTTACAAAATTATCCTTAATTTCCTATTATTTTAAACCATTTCGGCCTTTGAACGACATTCTCGAACTTAAAAGGTTCTCTTTTACAAAATTATCCTTAATTTCCTATTATCTTAAACCATTTCGGCCTTTGAACGACATTCTCAAACTTAAAATGTTCTCTTTTACAAAATTATCCTTAATTTCCTATTATCTTAAACCATTTCGGCCTTTGAGACATACTCGAACTTAAATTTAATGGAGTACATCATTTGAAGTTTTATTTCGTATCGTATAAAATCTATACAACACTTTTCTCTGTTTCGAGCATGAAGAACAGGGTTTGGACAAAGATATGAAAAACAAAAAAAATTCAGCCATATTAACGCTCTTGGGTAGTGAGGATTGATCAAATCTAGTAAAGATGTTTATAATTTATAGGGGGAAGAAGGCTTTTCAAAAGGAAATGATTTCTGGGTTATGAAGTATTAAAGCTGAAAACAGGGGCCATCTGATGCAACCATGCAACAATTTGGCCTAACCTTTTTCATAGTGAGGATATGTTTTTAAGCGTTTTGATCGAAGATATGATGTTTTTTTTTGACAATTAGAAAGGAAAAGGGAAAAAAAAAAAAAAGAAGAAGCCAGCAAGATAACCTTAAAGATCAAAGACATGGAACGGGAATCAAAATAAGTGAAAATTTTCATATAGGGAAATAATGTTACATGTGTTCAATCTAAGAGTTCGTTGTTAAGTGAAAAATGAAAACGACTCGAATAAAATTACGCAACATACTATCCTACATCAACTTGTATGTGCTATAGGCTCTGACTATCTCATGATAACCTAAGGAGTCTAAAATGCTATCACAAAAGATGAAAGAATATGCTGCAGGACTTTTAAAGGAAAAATTTTAATAATTATTAGTTTATGGCCAAGGTGGCACTCAAGAACCACCATAGCTGCCCGTTCGAATGGCATCGGCAAACAATCGAGGGCCAAACAAACAGATTCAGATGACTAAGGTTGTGCTACATGGAGAACATTACTTTAAAATTTAGCAACGATGCTCTTCTACTTGTCAGGATGTCCTCTTTTACCCTTACGACGTGCATGGTGGACGTTTGCGTTTCGAGCAGGTTTCTTTGGTTTTTTCCTGCAAGTGATCAGAAAACTTGAGTATTACACATGTGAGAAAGAACTGAATCAATGGAAGACGAGCAGCTGCACTTGTGTTGACATAAAACTGTATGTATAATACTGACCAGAAAATGGCAGAGCATATGTTGAACAGCAGAATAATAGGAAGAGCCAATATAGCAGAAGCCTGCAGCATTTTCATTGGAATTCAATGTGAAGTATTGAGATGTTTGGGAGGAAAAAAAAAAAAAAACTATGTCATGTTTGAGGAACATAAAATGCATACCGCAAACCATTCCAACTCTCTAGTTGCGAGGGGCCTGATCAATTCGTGTTTATGAAGAGTCTCCTTAACAGTACCTTGAACCTTAAAAAACCAAATAATAGCTCACTTAAAAAATAATTCTTATTTCCTCTCAAGAAAAGGATAAATATGGTTGAACAGATTGCCCAGTCTAATTTGAACGAATCACAATCAACATGTTAAGAGGGGAGATTCTATATTTCCAGCTGAACACTTCGAGCAATTCAACAACTGATGATAATATATTGTAGCTGACAGTTAGTCTAGATGATGGAATGGAAGGAAAGGTAAATGTCTAGAAAATATGGGCAAATCTTTTATTCCATATCAGTTTCGTTCCATAGTTCCTCACCAACCGTAAAACAAACGAACAAAACCTTAGTAACGGTAGCAAGAAGGACTAGGAGTGGAAACACAACTCAGAGACTCAAGGGATAGAATACATACCAGACAAGAACACAGGCACTTTAAAGTACACAAGCCAGCTAAGAAGCATAAACACAGACAAGAGCCAGGGCGATACGTCAATTTCTAAAAAAAAAAACTAGGACATACACATTGGGGATACTTTTTTTTTTCTCTTTTATGATATATGTAAATTTAACATAAAAATATCAAAGGTACTCTACTAAAAAGCACAAGAATTTTTGCATTGAGTGGGCATGAACAAAACAAGGCTGGTGGCATGGGATGGTGGTTGCTTTTTTCGTGGATTGCAGAAACAGAAAAATAGATAGGGTCTTCAGTTTTATGTGTTTTTAATGCTTTATATTGATTAAAAATTAAACTTAGAAGGAGATTCAAACTTGGGCTAAAAGTAAATAGGATGGGTCTTTTTTTTTGTTAAAAATTTATCCCAGCATGTCCAACAAGTGTCCACCGTGTCTGAAACTAAAAAAGAATAAATAAACATGGACAGATAGTTTGGCGTGTCGAACATGTGTCCAGACGTATCTGTGTCCGTGCTTCATAGCAAGCAAGAAAATCAGCTACTACAATCCTATACAATTTGTAAAGAGGAGAAGAATGCATGAAGTGTACCTTTTGATGGTATACAGCCGCAGATTCTAGAAATTTTCCAGATGCATGAACTAATTTCTTCGTATAGGGCTTCAATACCACCCTAACCTTTTCAACATGAGGTTTCGTAACAGTAGCTACCTGATCAACATATGGCTTGCTGAACTTTTTAACTTCCTGTCACCAAACGAGAAGAGGAGAGAAACGTTCTCTAGTGAATGGTAGCTATTTTTCTTTAGGGAAAAAGTGAATACAGTATAGAGAACATACCAGATAGTACGGACCAATAGCTTCTTTTGATTTAACTGCATAAGGAGTTATCACACTCTTTGACACCTTGTAAAATTCTACAGTTTTTGTAGTTAAAGTCTCGACATGTGGCTTAACATTTTTTTTCACAACCAACCATCTTTCCTTCACAGCCGGGATATATTTCTGCAAGCAATGTCATGGAGTGTTTAAGTGCTTTCTGATTATTACAGAGCTCTCTCTAGATTGAGCATCATGGAAGGAAAGAACCTTAGTAAAGAATGAGAAGCAACAATATTGCATAATACGATCGTGTATAGTAGAATATAAGAACTTTTAGGTGCTGAACTATTGAATTACGATACTAGAGAATCGAAGTACAGACCGTCATTAATCGAGATACCAGGTCAAATTTTCAATTTCTAAGAGATCAAAGCATAAAAAATAGAAAATAGAAAATAAAAACTTAAAGCTTACTGCTTTCACTGTTTTAACATGGGGTTCAGCCCATTTTTCTGCTTGTGCTGCCTTATCCAAAGCCTGCAGAAAATTGAAAACATGAGTAGTTGACTAATTCACTAGAGCATACAATAGCCTGAAAATAAATATAGGCTTACTAGTAACAATATATATATATATATCTATATCTATATATATGTGTGTGTGAAAAGAAAGAAAAAAAAGGAGGAGCGCAACCAACCAACAAATTCAATTTATTTACAGTCTCGATAAGCACTAACTATCTCAACTCATAAAGATCCCAGGGGCCAGAAGACATAATCTGATTCTAAAACTTGACCCCGACCCAGTGAATTTAAAGAACAAAAAGAAGCGAAGGGGAAAGAAAGAATGCCACCGGTTCATTTTTTTCTTCACAAAATAATTAGCAGGAAGTGAAGTTATATAATAGTACCTTCTCAATTACTACATCAATTGCAGGTTTTGCATGCTCATTCCAGCGTGTTGTAATAAAAAACTGCAAAGAGATAAAGCTTCAGAATAAAGAGGAATAAAAGTTAGGGTGTGGGGCAAAATACTAGAGCATTACCTGAAAATGGCCATAATGTGTAGCAAGCCAAGGCGGCAGCCACGCACCATGAACCTGATGGCGAAATAAAAGTTAGCATCACCCTCACAACTGGAACTTTATCTAAAATAACATTCACCACTCTACATTATCCAAACACATTACCTCTGTCAATTCTTTAATTTTCGAAGCAGCCTCAAACTTTGCCTTCATCATCTCTTCCTACAATTAAAATTAAAAATAAATGTGTGTAACAAAAAAGCACTATCAGGAGTCTAGATTAATAACATTCAGATGCATTATGAAGTACCTTAGACACTTCAAGAGCCTGTTCAGTTACACGAATTCTAGTCTTCTGTTCTTCATGAATCTTCTGGAACTGTTACAGTCAAAAACATGCCAAATAAAATTATTATCATGATGCTACATATTTAAGCAATAAGAAAACCATCAACCTGAAAGACCAGCAGTGTAGGAGAAGAAACTATTGAAATAATTTCTTACATTCTCCAATTTCAAACTGGCTTCATTTGTTTTCTTCTTGGCTTCATTTGCTAGAATTTCCCAGGATTCTTTCTCCCCGTTCAGTATCTCCGATTGCCTTTTGAGATCATCAACCTGCATAAGGGTGGTAAATCATAAAAAAAGGAAGACAGTGACTTTAAAAATAAAAAATAAAAAAGTATTGCATTTCATTTCTTGCCTGTCTTTCTAATTCATGAGCACGTGCATACGCCTTCCCAACCTGCTCCTCAGCGTCTAGTTTCTCTTTTTTCTTAGCACAATAATAGACTAAAAATTTTCAGCATATGAGCAAAGCATCAAATATGGTTTTTTAGAGACAATTATAACAGAAAGATCAATGATGTATCGACAGATGAGAATTTCACCATCCTTTAAGACATAGTAAAAGCCTAAACTGCTGCTGCCACAAACCTGGAGAGAAGCAATCTCGCTTTCAAGCAATGAAATGCTATCTAGCTTGGCGCTAATGATCTTTTCCTTCTGAGCTAATACCTCATCCTTCCTCTTCAATTCTTGGTTTTTTTCATCAAGGTTGGATTCTTCAGCATTGGGTAAAGCCCGGTAAAGTCAAGCGTTGGCACCAAAAAAGAAACAACAGGACACCAATTTAGAAATTGAGAAGTCTCCCCGAAAAGATAAGAAAAAGTATGAAAAAGCAATATTCATCCATCATCCAGTGCGTTGTTTGATACTTACAAGTGTGAAAATTAACGTACAATCCGATATTCTATTTTTATTCCCAAATTAATTATCAATCCAACAAACAGTCGCTAACCTCCCGGCATGCAGGTAATTAAAACGAAATGGAACCCAGTTTTCTAGGTAAAATAGAATAGAACACCGCACGATCAGAAACCAGAAAATTCGAAAATTCCCATACCTTACTATTGAAAACTTGAAGAAAAGAAAAAAAACTTTACGATAAATCTAGCTTTCTGGTACAGAATAATGAAAATCGCAATGCCGTTTTTAATCTGGTCCATTCGAGATTATATCAAATTGTCGATCCACTAATATTAAAAGTATACTCGTAAGAACTGGTCAAATTCCCCATGCAATTAGATTTCCCACCCTCTTTTTCTAAGCTAATGCTTCCCCGGAATCAAACAAAACAATTAGAACTCATGAGAGACGATATCTAGAGCCAAGGATAATCGATATCTAACCAAGCGTTTGGATCTTGGACTTAAGCTCTTGCAGTTCGATCTTCAAAATAGAAAGATCGGAATCATCCGATCTAACGACTTCAACTATATTTTCCACTTCTCCATCAACCGATACATCGGCGCAGCCGTGCGTGAAAACTAGTGCTAGAAAAATTAATAGTGTGGCGAGCTTTGAGATCGCCATGGTGGCTCCAATCTCGGCACAGAAACTCCAGAGGAAGGGGCAGACGATGAACAAACTCTTCAAAGTTGAACTTGAAACTAAACCATGCGATCGACTTTTATTTTGTTGCGGTCAGTTCCACGCGACATTTGTCAATAAACTAAAATTACTTTATTATTTATTTATTTATTTTAATCCTTCTTGCCTTTTCAAACCTCTCGTATATTCAAAGCTTTTAATTAATTATTTCCTATTTTTTAATTATTATGGATTTTAATATTTTTCCATATAAATTAAACTCTACCATTTAGTTTTGTACTATCTATTAAAATATATATATATTATTTCCTTTTTCAAAATTATAATAAGTTTAAAATAAAATATAATTATTTTTATTTGTTGTCCTAAGTTTAGCATTTTTAAAATTTGGTTTTTTAGTTTATACTACAATAAATTTATTTAATATAACTCGATAGTAGATATATCTATTTAATATGGAGGTTCGATGACCCACCTCGAATGGGGTGCGATGCTCGGCAATGGAAAAAAATTGCCCTTCGTTACCTAAATAGAGCCGGAGACAGAGATTATGTTCTAATTACTACTTTTAACGACGTTGGGTAGTATGAGGCTCTTCTTCAAAACTATATGTCAATTATTACTAAGCTTGTATGAGGCTCGACTCCGTTCTCTGGAGCTCTCGAACAAAATACACCCTTTGTTCGACACTCCAGTCACTTTTAGCTACACCTTCGAAACTCACAATTCTTTGAATCATGATTCTCTACAAATAGTATGATATTGTTCGCTTTGAGCATAAGCTCTCATGATTTTGCTTTGGGCTTTCCCAAAATGTTTCATACCCAACTCATGATCATCCCCTAAATTAGTCGATGTAGGACCCACTCCCAACAATACTGAGACCAACCTTATTTTAATTATTTATTTATACATATAATTTAATCTAAAATAAATAAATATTTATTGTTTAGATTTTAAAATTTTATTTTAATTCATAAACTAAAAAAAACTATTTTAGTTATGGGTAATTTGAATATTTTATATTTTGGAAAATAATATAGAAAATAAGCTTTAAAATTTAGGAGTGAAATTAAAATTAATTTTCATCCAAATACGAATGGTTCCAATCGTACGGCAAAGGGACGGTCGACGTACCATTTGCAGTTTTTTTCCACGTAACTGTATTCACACTGCATGTACCCACTGGGGGCACAAAAAAATCCACGTAAGCAGCCACATGGAAACCAACAGTCGACGTGGCCATTTATTTGGTCTTAGCCGCGGCAAAATGTTCCCATAAATTTACCAAAGTTTCTAAAAGTTATGTGATCAGATTGCAAACCTCATCACCGAACAATTGAAAACGGCAAAATTCTGATCGAATTGTGAAATTTCGATCGCTATTTTCTCTTTTGGTTTTCCATTGTTCTTCCTTTTCGAGGAGTCGCGTTTCGGGATTTTCAGCCTTCCCGTTTGTTTATCGGATTAATTTCATCCTCGGAAGGTTCGAATCATTTCATTTCTCAGGTTGGTGAAGGAATCTTTGCTGCTTTTTTATGAGTTTAGACATCAGCATATCGCATGCGTTTGAAGCTGGAATTGTAATGATTATCGTGTTCATGAATTGCATTGATTTTATTTTACGTATACGGCTGTTATCTTGTGATTACCGAAATTTCTATTGTCGCGGAAGTGATTCTATTGTAAATATTCTCCAAATCTATTTTGTTTATTGAAGTTGATGATTTCTAGGAAGTTCATAGTTATCTGAAATGTGTATGTGTAAAGTCGTTACGTAGAAAGTGATGAGCGGTGTTTAATATAGTTGAAATTGGAGAAGACAAGGTGGCTCAACTTATCCTGCAATGAATGGTGTGGTGTAATCATCCATTCCAGTTTCTTAATTTGTTCGCCGCTTAGAGGATTAAGCTTCTGCAATTGACTTTGACGCTACCGGATGAGAAACTAAAGATGAACACGAATTTCCATAGAAATGGGCGATGAAGGATTATAGACGAGCTTTTTTCAGGCTCGGCAATTTTAAATTGCAAGGATCATTTTCTAATTAGCCTGCTGACTTCAACACAAATTCACTTATTATAGGGATTTCAGCGTAAAGTTCTATCGTCTTTCAAAGAAAGTGAGAACTAAAACAATTGTTGTCTTCTCCAGCTTATTTTTCTCAGATGGCATGGGGCAACATATACAGAAGAAGAATGAGAGTGTTCACCCTGGCTTTAGTGATATACCTGGATTATAAGGTAAAGTTCCCTGATTCCTGTTTACGCGCAAGAAACCAGTTCATATACCTTTATTTATTTAATTTTCATGCATAAGAATTAAGTTAATTTAGTATTTGTGGGGGGTTTTTGAAGGCATTAGAACAAAGAGAGAAGTGGATTAGCAAGTCTAAAAGATCAGCCTTATGGGAAAAGGCACATGAACGTAATGCAAAGCGCTCGTTGAGTTTGATTATAGAGTTGGAAGGTTTGTGGGTGAAATTTGGACAGTATTTATCTACTCGAGCAGATGTTATACCTGATGCCTACATACGCCTCCTCAAACAGTTACAGGACTCTCTTCCTCCTCGTCCTTTACAAGAGGTTATCTTTTATGTTTTTTTTATTTTCGTGACAGAAAACTAATTAATGGATCATCAATGAGACAGGCCTCTGATAGCTATCATGCTCGTTCTAATCACATTGCTCAGTTAAACATGCTCTGTTTCTCTTTTGGTTGATTAGTGATGTACGTTTTCCTGCCTTATAAATCTTTTTGGACAAAAAATCTTCGAACATTTCCAATCCTGGATGAAATTGTGCAGTTTCTTATCATGAGATGGTGAGGAAGTTGGTGTTTTCTTCAATTTCTTTTACTACTCGCCATGTTTTGTTTGGCATGCTGAACTTCAGAAGCTTATAGCATTACTCAGATTTCTAATTGGCATATTCTTGATACTTGTGTTTCATGACAGATTCGTCAGACCATACAGAAAGAGTTGGGGAAACCAATCAGTGATTTGTTTACAAACTTTGTGGAAGCGCCCTTAGCAACTGCATCTGTAAGATCCTCTTACCATAGACAGTTGTAGGGTACAGATGAATCACTAGAGCAGGTTCACATTCAGTAGATATTTTATTTCAAGTGTAGGATTTGCATGTTTGAAAATTCCCTTATTTTATTGCACTTGGTTCTGTCAGATAGCCCAAGTGCACCGAGCAACGTTGCTTGATGGAAGGGAGGTGGTTATCAAAGTGCAACACGAGGGCGTAAAGGCAGTTATATTAGAGGTTTAGCATGCTCTATAGATTTGAAGACTTTTGATCAAGACATTTGATAAACCCTCTGCCTGATTGGTAAGCATATGTTGACTGTTTCAGGACCTGAAGAATGCAAAGGCGGTTGTTGATTGGATAGGCTGGGCAGAGCCGCAGTATGACTTTAATCCCATTATAGATGAATGGTGCCGAGAAGCTCCCAAAGAACTTGATTTCAATCTTGAAGCTGGTACGTCTTTTCTGAACTTACTGTAAAAGACATTTCAGCTATTGTTGGCGAGTGAAGGACAAAAGCATGTTACCAACAATACCCCTGTATTCAACTTATTGTTTGGCACACCTAGCCATGCGTTTTATATTGTTTGGTGAAATGGTGCAATAAACATAAATGCCTAATTGGCCAAACTCATTATCTTAGTTTACTTCAGTGCATCTCTGCAATTACAGGCCATAACATTCATTTAAAATTCATGCCACCTAATGCATCTTTTCCTGTTCCTCTTTTCTTATTTCATTTTGTAGAGAACACTAGGACAGTATCTAGAAATCTTGGCTGCACAAACGAATCGGATGGTAATGAAGTCCTTGGGACTGTGAATGTTTCTATACCGGAAGTTATTCAGGTAATTTTCCTGCCTTATAATATCATATTTTCTCAAATGTCTAGATACTATTGAATCAAAATATTATCATGGATATAAGTACGGATGTAGCACTACTTGAAAGTAATTTGTAGGAAAATTTTATTTGTTACAATATTTAGAGGCCAACATAAATGGCAAATGAAAATATTTCATCTGTCTGAAGGTGTAATGTGGCTGGATGTGCTTTGCATGAAGTATTTTTTTAGTCAACGACTCGACAAGGAGTGCAGTTTGCAACTCTATGGTTGATTAATAATTATCTGTTCCTACCATGTAGAACTAACTCAAAAGAGCTAAAGAACTACTGAGGAACTTTGCGAAAATGACAGCTTATTTGAGATAAAGATTTCTAAAATTGTCCGTCTAAGTATAGCTTAATAGATAAGTCACCTATTACTATATCTAAAGTTGATGATTCGACCCCATATCCCTACAATTGTTGAACTTAACAAAATTAGAAATGTAAATTTTATTGTTGTAGGCAGGAAACATTAATCATTTTAAAGGCTTCCCAATTATGTTCTTAGCTTTTATGAATTTTTTTTAAAGGATACGTAGACATCTATGACAAGCAAGTCTACAAAATCAAAGTCATCATCTCAAGGATTGATCTTTGCTCATAACTTAGCAACATGCTTAAAGTTTAGTATATTTTCTCAGCATTTGGAATGGAAAATTTATTGCTTACATGGTTCTGCGTACGCATAAGATTTTGTTGCTTGCATAGTCAGCAGTTGTTCTGTGGGTTTCTATGGCAGTCAACAGAGAAAGTTCTAATTTTAGAGTATATGGACGGTATACGCTTAAATGACGCTGCTGACCTGGAAGCTTATGGTATTGACAAACACAAAATTGTTGAAGAAATCACACGAGCTTATGCACACCAAATTTATGTTGATGGATTTTTCAATGGCGACCCTCATCCTGGTACATTCCCATCTATGTGTAGTCATTTTAATGTCACACGAGCTTATGCACACCAAATATAAGAAACTCGAGCATGTTTCTTATAAGTATGAAAAAAATGGAAATGTCTCTGTTAGCTTTTTGCCTTAAATGGAAAAAAAATTATAATCACGATTTCTGAACCAGACCCTCAGAAATTCAGAAAGCTAGATAATTAAAAGAATCATAAAACTGGTCTTGTGAAAATGTTAGGGATGTGCGATCCCAATACAATAGTTGTGCCTTATCGGTACTTTGTACAGGGAATTTTCTCATCAGCAAGGAGCCTCCTCATCGTCCAATTTTGCTCGACTTTGGGCTTACAAAGAAATTACCTTGCACCATGAAACTAGCTCTGGCAAAGATGTTTTTAGCAGCTGCAGAGGTTTGTATGACATTATGATTTGGGTAAAATATAAAAGCCACGTGTAGTTTCTGCAGTTTTGAAATTAGACCCTCATATATACGATTTCCTTCACATTCATATTTTTAGAATTTGATCCTTTGATTTAGCTTAAATACAATTGTCAATTTAAAAGTTCGATGCATGTCATTCTCTAAGTGCCACATTGCAAGATTGAAGACTTACCGATGTTTGATAATATGAATACACAGTTCATTGAATATTCAAAACATTATCATTGACAGTGAACTGCATAACGTTGATAGTAAACTGTCTGCATTTTACCCTTCTAATGTGTAAGTAAATGTAGACAGTGTTTTGTTTTGCTAACTTTTTTTTAATCAATTTACTTCCAATAATGATTATATATAACATAGCTTGGCCTTCTTATAGACACAAAGGGGAATATCATCCTCCCTGGTTTTTTTAATTCAGTCTTTATCTAGTTGTCTCCTAATGAACATCTAAGACAACTCAAAATACATCTGTGTTTGTTTGTGTGCTCAGACTCCTTAGCTTTCCCTTGTCTATTTGTTTGATAAATTACCACTTGATGCAGTTTGTTAAAAACTTGTAGTATGAGTTTACTATTGTTACTGTAAGACAGCTAATGGTAAGAAAGCTGGTTTGTAGTTCTTCATGGATCCTTTGATTCACATCATTTCATTGAAGGTGGAAATGACTTGTAAACATATTCTTTGATAGGGTGACCACGTTGCTCTTCTATCTTCCTTCGCTGAAATGGGACTTAAGTTGCATCTTGATGTGCCAGAGCAAGCAATGGCGGTGACAAATGTATTCTTTCGAGCAGCAACTGCTGCAAAAGAATCACATGTAAGTGCATGCCAAGCTCTTGAGAGTCATGATTTTCTTGGACGTTTCTTACAAATTTTCATTCTCTGATATCTTTCATTATGAGTCCTATGAATATACTAGGTTCATGTTTTTACTTCTTCAGTTATTTTACAGGAAACCTTCAAAGCTGCGGCAGAGCAAAGATCGAAGAATCTGAAGGAAATACAAGAAAAAATGAAATTAAATCATAAGGAGGCTAAACGTTTTAATCCTGTAAGTTGATATAGCTTCTAATTATTTATCTATCATGCTTGTCTCGGTGTTTGGTTATGGTGAGAGCCCATCTTTTTTCCAGGTTGATGCATTTCCTAGTGATATTATAATATTTGCACGGGTCCTTAATCTTCTAAGAGGTATTTACATTTTAAACTTCAAATGGTTTTAACTTACAACAGAGTATTTGATTTGTATTTTCTAAACTTTCTAGGGACTTGGTGCAGGTCTTTCCTCCTTGATGGATGTTCGCACAGTATATCTAGATATCATGAGACCGTTTGCTGAATATGTTCTACAAGCGTGAGTTTTTTTCTCGACCTTTGTGTGTTAATGGGGCATCATCATACACTCGCTTGTTTAATATTGGATGTTTCAGAAGCATTAGCAAGGAGCCAAATGTAAATGATCAATGGATCTGGAGAACACCTATTCATTCTGATGTGGAAGATAAGCTGAGACAGCTCTTAATCAAGCTGGGGAATGAGAATAAAATACTTGGAATCCAGGCATGTACCACATCTTGAATATACATACTAATATGTCACACTGCAGATAAATGCAAAATGTCACTGCGTATTTGCAATGTTTTGATCAATTATTGTATGTAATTTTACAATGTTTTTCATCTGACCTATTACATTCATTACATACAAAAGCAGATATAGCATGCAGCTCAGATTAGCCCTTACCATTCAGCTTTGTGCTTGAATTGAAAAATTTTCAAAATCTAACACGGATTATGGATCCTAAAAATTTATCCGAAGTATCATTCAGTAGTATGCTGCTTCTTTTTCTCAGAATTAGACCATCAGTCAGATTTTAACACTCCTTATAAATGTATAGCTGTACGTATCTATGCCTGCACGTACACATGTATGTGTGGTAGAAGACTGGGATTTATAGACTTGTAACTGCTTGAGCTTATTTATCTTCGCTTTTGTGAGATAAGTCGATTAAGTTTTCCATATTTTCCTTTTGGGTTTGTTAGCTAACATTTTATGGCAAAGCAACAGTTGATTACGAGATTAGTACACTAATAATCTATTGTACATAGCAATTGAAACCTGCCGCTCACACATGCTGAACTGCTATCCATCTCTTATTCAATTATTACACAATTCTGTTAGGTGTGTGCCTACAAAGATGGAGAGGTCATTATTGATACTGCTGCTGGAGTTATGGGTAAATATGATCCTCGTCCAGTTCAACCTGATACTCTTTTTCCAGTGTTCTCTGTGACAAAGGGCATCACAGCTGGAATGTTGCATTGGCTAGTTGATAATGGGTAAGAACATAATTTATTAGCAAGTTGAATTGAGGTTTACAAGTCCATGTTGTGCCTTCAAAGTTAAAGTGCACTATGTCCTTAGCAATATCGGTCATTTTTTTAATGCATATTTTTCTGTCATGGCTGTGTAGTGCCTTCATTTATCGAAACCACTTCTTTCCTCTTATGAATTGTCTTGAAGGAAACTGAAGTTTGAGGAAAATATTGCTAATATTTGGCCGGAATTTGGATCAAATGGTAAAGATATAATAAAGGTATAGAGTTTCCCTCTCCCTAAAGAGGTTGCTTGCTATGTTGTCAGTGAATTTAAAGATATTTTTCCATTCTTGGTTTTCACTTCTAGGTCTATCAAGTGCTTAACCACACTTCAGGTCTGCATAATGCCACGGTCAATATTAGGGAAAATCCTTCGCTAATTTGTGACTGGGACGAATGTTTGAATTGCATGGCTAAATCAGTGCCAGAGACTGAACCTGGCCAGGAGCAGGTGTATCACTATCTATCCTATGGGTGGCTATGTGGTGGAATCATTGAGGTAATGTGTTTTGTTCAACATATTAACCACTTGTATTTACTTTCATGACTTTTGCATGGTGGAGGTTCAAACATGAGTCCGAGCATTGGCATAGTCTTATTAAGTTCCCATTGGCTGACGATCTCGGGATCGACAATAATTTTGTTTGTGGTATTACAGAGCAGAACCTGCACACTAAGATAGCTTATGGGCTTGGATACTTGCATATAGCCTAAGATAGCTTATTTTTTGCCTCATTGAATTTAATCTGCTAAAACAAAACAGCACGCAACGGGGAAGAAATTCCAAGAGATTCTTGAAGAAGCATTAGTTAACCCGCTCCATATACAAGGCGAGCTATACATCGGAATCCCTCCCGGTAAATCCTTACTGCATTGTCTCAATCTTTTTGCATTCTTAAGAGGAAGTTATTTTGGTGAGCTATTTTAATTACTCTTTGCTTGTCTCCAGGAGTTGAATCTCGTCTTGCAACACTAACACCAGATCTTAATGATCTACAAAATATCTCTGGGATCGATCCTTCTGAATTGCCCTCCACCTTCCAGCCAACCATGATTGCGCAGCTTGCCAGTACTCTCGCACCTCTATTTAATATGCTCAATACTCGCCGTGCCGTTATACCTGCTGCCAATGGACATTGCTCGGCCCGCGCACTGGCACGTTATTATGCAGCATTGGCTGGTGGCGGTGTGATACCACCACCGCATTCCTCAGCCTCCCAACCAGCTCTTGGAAGCCACCCTCACATCCCTAAATTTCCCTCCGAGAATTCAAAGAAGCAAAAAGCTTCCAGAACTAAGGACATTCATGCCAACTTAAATAATGACCATCAAAAGAACTTGAATTCTACTGAAACCGACGCCAATGGTGGTCTCTTCAGGAATACAAGCAATACTGGTTATACTAGGCTCCTTGATAACAGCAGCAGTAGCAATGCCAATGATCCCAGCACAAGAGCCGACTCGAGGCATGGAAACACTGCAAAAAAGTTCGTAGGAAACATGTTCAAAGACCCTAGAATTCATGATGCCTTTTTGGGTATAGGCAAATATGAGAATTTCGCCATTCCAAATGGGAAGTTTGGATTAGGATTCTCAAGGTTGAGATCAGATGAAGGTTCTTTTATTGGTTTTGGCCATTCAGGAATGGGCGGATCCACAGGTTTTTGTAATATTGATCACAATTTTGCCATCTCCGTGAACCTCAACAAAATGTCTCTGGGGGGTGTTACTGCCAGCATAGTTCAGTTCGTTTGTTCCGAGCTGAATATCCCGTTACCAGCCGAATTTTCCCCGCTCGTGGTGGCCACTCCTTTGATTAACTGAGGATGAAACAACAAAATTTTCCATAGCCACACAATATAACTCTTATAGCAACCTCTTTCAATATGGAACAATAATCATGATATGATCAAATTCAAAAATCCTATTATTTACTGCTGGTAACTTGATATGATTACATTAAACAAGAATGACATTATTGTCATTTTCAAAATAAATCATACCTTTCAGGTGGAAAACTTATTCAGGTTGGTGGTCAAAGATTGATGTACAAAAAGCTGGTGGGATCTCACACCTTTAAGTTAATGGTAAGAGATGCCTTTGTTTTGTTCTGTTTTATGTTTTGTTTTTTGCTTGTCTTTTTCTCTCAGACAGAAATGGAAATTCAGTCACTCGATAGTTGAATTGCTTTCTGAGAAAGCGATTACGTTTGTGATAAGGAATATCCATGTGTTTAATATTCCATAGCGTTGAGGCTTTAGTAAAAGGGAAAGGCAAACATGAAGAGACTAAGCTTAGAGAACTCAATGATATCTCTTTGTCACTCTAAAGGCCCCTTAACGTTGCTCGTCAAAAGTTAATAGCCAAATGAAAAGCCTCTCTTTATCAGAGCTAGGGCTTCGATCCTCGTACATGTAGGTTATGAGCTCACCACGCTTTTATTGCACCACTATAATTTGTGTCGGATCTTGTAATTTAAAAGTTAAGTCATAGAAAATATATCAAAGTTTTTTTACTGTTAAATTTTGGACAAAAACGTTAGAATTTTGTTTTAACAACATGCCTTCGTTTCTTGAAAGTTTCAAAAATACTCCCAATATTACAAAAATATTTTGTTGGACAGAAAAAAAAAAATAATAAATTTATATTTGATTCTTACAAAAAAAAAAAGGAAATTGATTAAAAGAACTGTGAAAAAAGTGAAGCGGAGGTATGATTGGTTGGCGTGTCCGACCAAAGCACTGCATTTAAGCTGTTGGATGATGTGTCTGCCACTTCCCTTTTTCCTTTTTATTGTTCTAAATTTATCTTTTTTTTATACATGTTTAATTATTATGCCTTTAATCTCTCAATTTATAGCCTGTAGGAATATGTTTATTTCGTCCTAAAATTGGTTTTATTAATTTTCCTTAATATTTTTTTCCTCATTAAAAAAAACATAATTTTAATTGTTCATAAACAAGACCACTTTTTTAATATTAATTAGGAAAATATTTTTTTCATTTTTTGAAAAAAAATAAATTAGACACGTTATTTTCTTTTAAATATTATCGATTTAAACTTTATTCTTAATATATTGAAAATGTTCAATTAAACCCTTCTATATAATAAATAATAGAAAGTTGGTCAGGTGTCCGAACTTAAAATATATATATTTTTTAATTTGTCGATCAAATTTTGACGAACTAAATGGAGTTTCTGGGTCAAATAAATTCGGATAAAAAATACTAATAAAATAATATTTAATAATATTTCTTCTTTTTATTAAGAAACGATTCTATTGAGAACGTCTAATACATCAAAGATAACTACGAAAATTTCAAAGATTAAGGATCAAATCAATCCCTATCAAACATATTAGGAACTATTTGACATATTTAAATTATGTTAAGTATTATTTCATTATCTAATAATTACAAATATTTGGTTGATTTTGTTTATAATTGACATTTATTAACATATAAGATGTTGATAAGAAATTGACAAATCGTGCGACTAAATAATGTATCGATCCGAAGATAAAAAATAGTTTAGACCTCTACCTCTTATATTTGAACCAGAAAAGAAAAAACTGAACCAGAATTATTAACCTATTAATGATAAAACATATGGTTTAATTTATAAGCTTTGAGTAATTTTCGTAAAAAAAATTGAAGTTGTTCTTGCTTTAACATTTTTCAATTACGTCCCTTTATACTCGTGAATTTTACAAACGATTTATAATATGATACTTGATGAATTGGCATAAATAAATAAATAAAAGTTAATTTTTTTTCAATTTAAATTGTTAAGCTTAAAATTAATTTCTAAAATTCTATTAATTATCAACATCAATTATTGAGAAAAACAAAAATAGCTTAAAATACACAAAAGTAAAATAATTTTACAGAAAGGGTTGAGGGTGAAATAAGACACATTTTGGCACATCAATTATTCGCGTTCAAAAGTCTATTTCAAAGCCTACGAGAGACAGCCAGCTTGCCCTAAATTAAGCGCTCCGATCAATTTACGTACATATATCAAATCAACCATTTACGAAGCCCTAAACATTATTCAGATCACCGTTAGCCTCACCGGCGGCGAGCGTATTCCGTTTCCCGGCGGCGGCGTAGCAAACGATGTCGAGATTGTAAAGCACAGGCACCATGGAAACAGAGCAAACGAAGACCAAAACAGGGCCAAAAATCCAGAGAAGCAACGGCAGGGCGCCGTAGAAGAGGCGGTTACCGACGGTGTTGAGAAGGAAGCCTTTGTCGAGGAGATCTGAGATGTAATCGGGAGTGACGGCGGTGGCGCCGGCGGGAACGTTGATCAGAATATTAACCTGGTTTATGAATCTGATGGAGAGGGAATGGCAGAAGAAGGAGAAGAGGAATAGTGTGAGCAAAGTCACGTATTTAAGGGCCAACATGAATTCGCCGTGGGCCCCGTAAACGGCGTCGTTTAAAGGCTTTTTTATGCTGTACGTACTGCTGAGAACTGCCGCTAAGCCCGTACAGAGGAGAATGGAAGTAGTGGCCATTAGGGTGCATCCCATTATCGTGTTCCTCAGTGATTGGACGGCTAGGATGTTCTTCTTCTCATTATCCTGCCAATTTTCAACCCAAAAATAATTATATTTTTTTTTAAAAAAATCTCTACTTCTAGCTAATAAGCTTATAACTCTTAATATATAATTTGAACGTTTAAAAACGATTTTTTTTTAATTCCAAGAATACCCAGAAGCTCAAATTGATCGACTATGACATATCTGATCATACATATCTATTTCTAAAAGATTAGAGCTTCTTCGATCGTCTCGACGCCTTAATATCAAGGAATTTGTTGTTTTTCTTCTCTTCATGTATGAGGGTTGTCGGCCTCTTCATCTATGAGGGCTGTTTGAGTCATCCCAACCAGATGAACAGGAACAAACTAAAGATCGTAAGGTTAATTTTACCAATAAGACCATAACATGAATTAACAAAATGGGGTGTTCTTTTCATCTACGAGGGTTATCTGCCTCATCCCGAGCAGATGAACAAGAACAAGTAAAGATCGTAAGGTTAATTTTACTAATAAGACCCTAACATGAATTAACAAAATGGGGTGTTCTTCTTTTCATCTACAAAGGTTGTCTGCCTCATCCCGAACGAACGAACAGGAACAAGCTTAAGAACGTAAGGCTAATTTTACCAAGAACAAACCAACGTGAGCCAGGAGAGGAGGAAGAAGTTAATATAAAGTTTAAAAAAAAAAAAAAAGAGATAGAGATAAAAGACCTGTAAAATGGTAGAGATCCAAAAACGCCTAGCATTAGTGTTAATACCAATGAGAGTCGTGAAAGGCTGAGTCCGAACTCGGTGCCAAAGCCATGCATGATATCCACAGCTTATCAATGACCCCAAAGGAACCAATATTACATCCAAATAACAGCTCCTCCACTCCGCCACCATTATTATTATTATTCTTATAATTATTCCACTCTCTTCCCCCTTCAAATAACAAACCCCCTATATATATATATTTATTTATTTATTTATTTATTTATTTATTTGTAAAGAAAAAAGAGAGCGATCAAGGCAATGGACGCATGTGGACTTGATTGAAGACGTAATTCACTGGTCAAGAAATTAAAACACCTTTTATTTTTTATTTTCTTCCCAAAGTTTTAAAAGCAAAAATAAATAAATAAATAAATAAAAGTACTTTTCCCCCCCTCTATTTTCCTTTATCTCTCTCCAAATTTCTCGCCTGTGTTGGGAGAGTTTTGTCCTTTTATGCTACTTTTAATTCACTACATTTTTCTAATTAAATTTTAATTATGTTGGATTAGTGTAGATGATTCTTATTTAAGTTCAATCATTAATTAATTAATTTGGTGTTTTAGTGGGAGTAGGAAGATTTGGACAAACTAAATATATATAATTCAAAATAAACTTTTGAATACACTCACCGTCACTAAAGAATCTCGAGTAAACTATATTTTTTCAGCTGTTAATAGGTCTCGATAAGGATCATGAGTGGTCGAATTTTACTATTTAAAATAATATTGGGTAGCGGATAGATTTGGAGATTAGGGTTTAGGAGATAAGAACAGAACTAGATGTTGATAAATTCAAATTGAGTCGATATTTTTCAAATTTTGTAATATTTTTGGGTTTAATTTTAATTTTAATTTTAATTTTAACAAAATATAATTAAGTTCAATAATTTACCAACTTTGGGCTAATTTTTTGCGTTCTGAGCTCTCTATTTGCTATTAATAATGCTTAAAAAAGGGAATTTTGTTGGGCACATAATTAAAGTGACCTTAAAATTTTGAAGCATAGACGTATGTGTTAAACAGTTACAACATCTTCTTTGGTGAGTCGTGGAATCAGCCTATTTTGAGCAATTGTTAGGGAAACGTATAGGATATTTTATATGAAAGTGTTATTTAATTTGTTTTAATTCAATTTAGTTCCGAAGGGCTTAGCCAACCACACGTGCTAGCCTACTGCTCGTTGACAATCGAGCGATGAGTGTATTCATCGGGCTGCTTGTAGCCCGAGTCTTAGAGACGTTGAGTCAAAATCCAACGTATTGTAGCTTTGTGTCACTAGCTTTTCAACTGAGCGTAATGACCAATTGTACGAATCAATAACTGTTCTCGTACTAGGTCGAGTAGGGTAAACTACCCTGTTTCATAATGGTTTGAACTCAGCCCACGTTCTATATTAATGGATGAACAATATTGAAGGATAAAAACTTCGCTATTGTAAGATCCTACCTCGATAAGAGTAAAAATTTCTCTCTAAAATATTGAAGGATAAAAGCCCGAGAGAAAATACCCAAAACAATATCTACTAGCAGTGAGCTTGAACTGTTACCGTTATGATACTTGGTTGCTACAAGCTAAATCTATGAATTTTTTTTTTTCTCGTCCACTCACTATGAGTTGAGCACCAGTGACTCATCCTCAACATTCTGGTCGTCGTCATTCATCTAAAGTCTTACGAACATTTTTTGATGGGATAGTAGGATATCCACAATCAATTAATTTAGACCGCTTCTAAAAGTTTATGGATTTAATTAATCAAGTATTATTTTTGAATTTTAAGTAACAAATAACTCAAAAATAATAAAATGGTGTATAATTTATTTAGGAGACTCCAAAATATTTATAAATAAAAAATTAAAAAAAAAACAGTACAAGCTTTTAATAATTAAAAGCTTTAGCTATATAATATAATAAAATAATGCATTTAGTGTGTGATGGAGCAAACCAATGACAAAAATAGTAAATGCTTATTGGCACCAATTAATGAAGGAAAATTATTATCCCCTTGAAAAAGGAGATCCACTACCAAGAGACCTTTTTTACGTTGCTTATTATTATTATTATTATTTAAATGTTATAATTAAATATTGAGCCATTTATTTTTAATAGTGTATACATAATACAAAACACTTTTCCTATTTAATAATTAATTCAAAACAAAGTCACTATATATATATAATTAATAATTAAAGATGTTTTTAAAATTTAAAAAAAGTTTGAAAATTTAATAATATTTTTTTAACAATTTTAAAAGTTATGAAGTATTTTTTTAAACTCCGAAAGTTTGATGGTATTTTAAAAATAAAGTATTAATGATTTTTATTCAAAACTAATGATGTTTTTTTATTTATTTTGAGTGTAAGAGTATTTTTTAATTTAATTATTGAAATTTTAAAAAAATTATGGAATTTTTTTTTAGAAAAGTAAAATTTATGGGTATTGTTATTAATTTAGCTTTATATATATAACTAAAAATATTTAAGACACGTTTTGTAAGTTTTATTTTAAGAAAATTAATAGACATTTTAAGTTTTTTTTTTCTTTTTTCTTTTTTAATGTCGGTTTCTTTCTAAAAAAACGTTTTAAGACTATTTTTTGTTATATTTAAAATTTGATAATTATCTATAAAGCTTATAAAAATAAATAATTTTGATCGCTTTCCTAAAGCATTAAAGTCCTACAAATATTTATATATCAATTTTTTTTTCTTTTTGATATAATTATAAAGTAGAGCATGAATATAAATAAACGCTATGCATAACTGTTTTCTAATAATTAATGTAAGAGGAATATTCTAACTAAATTATTATATGATACTTTAAATAAATAAATAAAAATACGTTTTTTTTAATTAAAAAAATGTTTCTTACTAATAAGTGTTATTTATACTTGAAATTATTGTTATTTTTATAGTTTATATAATATTTTTAAGTGCTAGAATTATCTAAAATATAAAAATTAAAACATAATTAATTTCAACATAATTCCATGAAATAATATATTAATAAACCATCTTCAAAGTCAGGTAGGTTCCAATGTTAACTAATTGTAATATTAAAAAAATTATTGAGTGTTTATTTAATAATTTGATTAACGAGATTCGAAGTTCGGGATAAGCTCCCTACATAATGAAAAAATCTTGTACAAATGTGATGTTTTGATGTACACTCTAATGTTTAAAGCAATGACATGTGCCGAGACTATACATGGAATTTTCTCATCTCAAAACTCGACATGCTCCTCCATCCAGCTCCTAAACGTTCGAAAGCTTGTTTTACCTCTTTCAACAACCAAGATATGTTAGGCTCGATTTGCTACAAAGCAGGTCAACGACTTAGAATTACTATTTTTAATTTTTTTAATTGAGGTTTTAAAAATATTTTTAATAAAAACGTTAAAAATAAATTAAACAAACTTAAAATAAATTAAAAAATATATATATATCATTGGCTATTTTTGACATTATAAATGTGACAGAAAATGAATGTAAGGTAAAGTATAAGTGCACGAAAGGCTAAGAATTTGAGGCATTAAGTGGCCGACAATTGTTTCCACACAACCCAATATTATCAGCTTTCCTAAATGCTATATATCTCTTCAAGTCATTAGAAGGGTCTATTCCTCTTTAAATTAATAATTGAAAAATTATATTTTAATCAAAATCTAAACTTCGAAATCGTTAAATTAAATAAAAAAAATTAATTACTCTAAAATTAAGGTAAAAGAGGATCGAATTAGAGTCGAACCTGAATCGCATGAATCGAGGAGGTAGTAGTCATAGTTGTAGAGTACACGAGTGACCACAATCGAGGCCAACTATAGATTTGGGCTTCGGCCCAAACTCCTTTTATTCGCTCCCAATTCTTATTACATTTTAGTCCACTTTAATCAATTTTAGACATTTTTGTTTTATCGAGATCTTTGATCAAGTATAACTCAATGGATAAAATATCGATTTATTTTATTTTTAACATATTAATTTGAATTACTAAGAATACTACTTTCTTATACATTATGGTTTAAAAAATCATTAACAATAATATTATTTAAGTATATTTAATGAATAATAAAATATATAAGAGGGTAAAGTTGGAATTTTGTAAAAATTTATAAATTTTGAAAAGAAAAGAAAAAAAAAGATTCCAAGATCAATCACATGCACTAATCTAGCTCAATTTAATGCAATGCTTTTAATTAAAATTAAAATGTTAATTTAGCAAAAATTTAATTATGGAGTTTTTTAGTGTATAAATTGATTTTTTTTTCATATATAGAATTAATTTATTTTCCATATTTTATAATTCAATTATTAATAATGATTTATAATTTATATAGTAAAGATCTTTCAAAAAATAATATATAGTAACAACCATATTCTGATTAATGGAAATATGAAAAATAATAATGAATAATTAAAAAATAGATTTTAAGAGTAATATTAAGAGTCACTTTTAAAATAATATAAATATTTTTTAAATGAATTAGGGATATTATTTGTTAATTAATTAGCTTCTTAATTAAGGAAAAAGATGAAGAGAATGAGAGTTTAAATTAGGGCTTACTTCACTTAGACCATCAGCATCCTTTTCAGCCCAGCCCATCTGACAGGGGAGCAGCCAGAACGAAGCACGTGCTCGGCACTCCATCAGTCCATCTGAACCAGAAGCACGTGACGACTTTTTTCCCTTTCTATTTAATAATAATAATACTAATCCATTAATGAAATTTACGATTCTTCTGATGGAAATAATATATATATATATATATTTATTAATGTACATTATTAAATAAATTATTTAATAAATATTGGTAGTTTTTATATTTATTTGATAAGTATATATTTATATTGGATATTTAAAAAAAAAATTATGTGGGATTCATTTGACTTTAATTAATCGAGTCATATTAAATGTTTAAAGCCGAGTTCAATGTATTATTAGTTTTTTAAAACAAATTTAATACCTATGTAATTTAATTTTGAAATTGTGAAATTAAGATTATATTACATTTATAAAATAAAAAATATATTTCACTTTACTAAAAAATTATATTATATCTAAAAATAATTAATATTATTTTTGATATTTCACATAACAGAACCATAAAGTTAAATGTTAAATTATAAATATTTATAAAATGTCAACAATAATATATATATATATATATATATATATAATATTTAAGAAGAAAAGAATATTTTAATCACCGTCCACATTTCATCGTGTCTCTGTCCTCCTCACTTGATACTGACTGATTGTACACATGTGTGATATTTGCTTAATTTGGTCACTGACCAAGTGGCTTCCTTATTTTAAAAAGGAAAAAATGTGTTTAAATTTGCAGAAAGTTGGTGTTTTTTTTTAATGCATTTTTCTACGGTATATTAATTTTTAAATGTTTTATGATGAAAATATTCCACGATAAAAAAATTTGTGTACACATTGTTCTGTCAAACTCGTTTTTTAAATCCACGTGGCACGATAATGAAGCGTGAATAGATTTGAGATTCGGAAAATTCAAATATTTTTTCAACTAAAATAAATAAAATTCAAATATTTAATGATTACTTGACCCAATATTAATAAAGAAATAACTATAACAAATCATATTTAATAAATATTTTTCAAATATAAGAAATCTCTACATAAAATCAACGGATCTTGACGTAAAAAGTTGATTTTTTTTTTTTATTACGTTCGAAAATAATTTTGCTTATTCAGAGGGATGCCGTAGTTGCATAAGCCGGATCAACTTCATAACAATGGCATTCTGGAAACTGTTTTTGTGTGATGATAGCATAAAAAAGAAAGTCTGAATTTTTCTTGGAAGCGGACTCGAAAATTTGATCTTAACTACATTTTCTTATAGAATCTTACTGATTGGGTATGACCGGACAACTACCGATATCTAAAAATCTCCTTTCTTAGAATATTGGTTGTGATATTGATCTTACAGGGGAACGAAATTAAAGTATATATATACAATGTCATACCGACCATTTCTATTTCATTCCCTCTAAATTTCTTTGTTTATTTGTAGAAAATTATATATATATATATATATATATAGAAAACAAAATATTCGAGCAAAAATAATTAATGAATAATTTCTATGAAAGATATAAAAACCTTAATATATCTTAAAATATTTCAAACGTACCGTGTTAGAACATAATTATCAAATTTCTAATATTTTTGTGTGCGTGTGAGGCAAGACGAGAGTCGGGATAGGGAATATAATTTTTTTGTCTCCGACCCATTTAGTCAAAAAAAAAAAAAAAATCTTTCATCACTCACCGACCCTTTGATTTCCTACTCGGTTTAGGCTAAATGGATATCTTTATTTATAAACTCTATTATGATCATCCACGACTTTAATACCCGTTCACAATATCTAAAATTGAGTGGAACACTCGTCTTCTAAGATTACTCACTTTTAGTCGATAAACAACGACTAACCTATTCTAATATAATTCCAGTAAATCTGACCATTTTAAGTAAAATAAGAAGTCTCAATCTCGAGTAAACGGAAAATCAATTCAATTTTATTAATTAAAATAAAATCATGGTCAAAGAATAGGCTATACTACCAAAATTCCATGGATTGAATTCACATTTTTTGAAACATATAATATAGTTGCTTATGCAAAAAGAATGCGTATTGATGATGGGCAATGAGTGGCTTAATGAGTTTGGCCCTTTGGGGTATTTAATTAATCGGGTTGTAACGGAGCCGCATTAATTATTCTCTTCATTACTTCATTAAGGTGCGGATCACGTTGTCGTTCCCCTCCATTGCCCTTGCCCCTTATTGTTTAGGTCAAAGTCAACCACTTGCCCATTTTTATCTTTATAATTATAATTAATATTCATGGTTCCTGCCACATTATTATTTTATTTTAAAGTCTTTGTTGTAATTTAAATTTGTACATTCAAACCTTTGACAGAGTTGATACTCAAATTTCAAACTTCAAATATTGTTTTTTTTTGTAAACTAATTTATATTTGCTCTCTAATTTTAATTTAATTTCTATTAATCACGTCGAAATGAATGAATGAGGAAAATGTAAAATAATACATCTACCAAGACGAAAGCTAAAGGTCAGTCTTGTAGTTGGACGTATCGAACTGAAATAATATCTCAGATTGACATCTTGATACAGTGATTTACCATAATAATAAATAGAGTCAATGGCGACTCCACCGTGGGCAGAGCCGTTTCTTTCTTGCTTGATAGAGGGGCTTCTATTCACCAACGCATACTAAAAGTGCTCTCCGAACCGTGTTGGATAGTCACCTATCACACAGCTCTGTTCAATAGAGCCAAGGATTCCCCCCTCTCCCCATTGAGTTGACTGAGCCTAGTGACATCCATCCCTTGTCTCTGACCAGAAGATAGAGACTACTTCATGCACAACTTCAACATCTCCTCGGATAGGCTTTTTTTTCAAAAAACCCTTCGAAAAACACATTGGCTTTCACTCGACGTTCGAGGATCCAAACAAGCAAAAATATACATGTTACAAACAGAAGAAAGGTGGATGTTCAGTGGTGGGGACCGGCTAGATCAAGACTAGGAGAGATGATCCCGAATAAGAGAAGAAATTGAATCCATTATTTAATCAATTTTGACATTAAAATATGAATATATTAATTAAAAATACATAGACTAAATTTAAACGATAATCAAAATATAATTTAATGTATAACGTCTAAAATGATATTACGACTGAATTAAGAGTTTTTTTTTCGCAATTTAGGCAATAAAAATAAGTGTTAAAAAATTAATAAATTCTTTACTTTGAATATTAACATTATTTTTTAGTTCAATTTTGATTTTTTTGAAATATAAAATTAGTAAAATTTAAAAATATAAAATGAGTCAAATACCTAAAATAATGGTTTATAATATAAGATTTCTTATTTTATTGTAATTTGCCATTTTATAATTATTATTTAAATTTATTTTAGTGTGTAGTTTTCGTTAATCCAACGTGTCTCATGGCTACTTCTAGAGTGACATCAACAAATTTAGTTTTTTTTATGCCCAATATTTTAAAATTAAAATTAATATCCAATTGCGTTTGAGGTCATAAGTTATTAGATATTAGATTTTAGAGCCGACCCTTTGAGGGGCCAAACAGGATTCAACTCTAATTTTTATTTCACGAATATTTTGTATTTTGTGGACCCTCGTTTGATAAGAACCACATTTATACATTACAAATTATATAAACATACAATAATTATATTTAGAAAACCCATAAAATTCATGATATAAATATTAAAACAACATACATCATCATCGCGCTAAAATGTTATAATTTAGTGTTCATACAACTATTTATTTATTTATTATTATTATTATAAAAAAATTATCATTTTTACTTCTAAATTTCAAAAAATTTTCATTTTGGGTTTAATTTCTATTTAATCCCTAAATTTTAGGATTTTACATTTTTACTCTTGAAGTTCACTGTTAATGTTAACTTTTAGTCGTCGACGTTGATTTTTCGTTAATTAATCTAAATATTAAGATGTTTAATTTTAAAAAGTTTATCGTATTAATGATAATTATAATTAATTTTAAAAGAATTAAAATAATATATATAATTAAGATACGGTAAATGTGTTAATTAATCTTCAAACGCCAACAAAAAAAACATTTTAAAATTTAAATCCAAGGGAATTAGATTTTTAAAATTAGGAGAAATTTATTTTAATTTCTTACCTTTTAAATATATATATATATTTTTTTGGTCAGACCTTTTAAAATGATTAAAAAAAAAAAAGATTGGGCCACGGTATTTTACCGCTTAAAATTTGGCAACCCTATACCATCATCCTTGACTTCAACATGCAGCCATGACATGGGCCTTGGCGTGCGGACAACGTCGTCGAAGTGCGAGGCAAAAGCTTGCGAGAGGTTAATGGCGCTTGTCTTGGCGCGCCGACACGCCCCCACGCTCCTAATTCGTCCGCACATTGGCGTTTGGTTTAGGCACCAAGTAGGGGTTCAAAAGACCATTAACCGAGACAATAGAATAATACTCCTAGGTCCAAGCATCGAAACAAGGTCAAGACCTGTTTTTGTTTCTTTTTTTGTTATATTATTTTGATTGTCTTCAAATCGGAAAGAAAGCAAAGATGGGACAACCTCGAAAACGGAGGTAGATTTGAGACGGACATTGGAAATTGTAAAAGAAAGACGACTCTCACATGGGTTCCATCGAAATCAAAGCCAAAGGGCAGTTAGGGCAGTTACAATATCAGTTAAAGTAAGAAAATAATACACAATAATTACGCTTTTAAAGTTTTATTTTAATAATTACTCTTTTATAAATTGAGTCTATAATTTTTTAAATATTATATTTCTTAAGATTTTACATTTTTTTAAATAAAAAGCTTTTTGTAAATATCATTATTATTAAATTTATTAATTATTTTAACCAAAAATATATTAATGAGGACAGTACAATCGAACGGTACGAGGCCCCTTTGACTCTTTGCTTTGGAAACCAAATCCACCTGCCATAAACTGACATCTCATCGCTTCTTTCGCCAACTATATTTATTTTTATTTTCTTTTAAAATTTAATATATATATATATATATTATTGTACAAGTATAACTAAAATGGACCCACGAGCTACAGCATTGATTCGAATCTTCTTGAAATAAACAAAGTTATAATTTTATTTTTTAAAAAAATAAAATAAAATAAAATAAAATACATCAACCAAAATATAGTATTTTAATCAATATAATTATATTTTAAACACATTATACTAAAAGAAAAAAAATTACAGCGCCAATTGAAAAGACCGTAAAAAAGAAATCCAATAATAAATTATTAACCCATTTTTTCCTTTAAATAAAATGGAAATTGACTTGCGTTAAATAAAATTATAATAATTCATATACATGATGAAATTAGGGTTGATTTAAAATATTAAAAAATGCAACAGGTGTACGGCCATGATACAATAGATCCTGACCCTTCAGCAACGAACGATGAGGTTCGACTTTCGAGCCATTATTGATATATATATATATATATATATTAATGAAATATGCTAACCCCACATGGGTTATCTTTACCGGAAATAAAAGCCGAGAGATTATTGCCTTAACTGTCAAAAGTGTCACACTTCAGTCCAATTTTTTAAGCCTTGGATTACGCACCCCTAAGTACTAATAACAATAATACTTTTTTTAATTATTTATTTTATTTTAATTAATAAATTCCTAATGAAAAATAATATAAAAAATATTTACATGTAAAATTATAAATATCTTCTCATATATGTTTTAATAAGCTGAACTATGTTTAAATTAGTAATATAATTACGGTTATTAACTTATAGTTTAACTATAAAATCATAGTATCATTGTAGCAACTATTTTCACGTGATAAAATAAATATATTTATGGATTATTAATAATAGTACCTATAATATTGACAATATTGATAAACTATTAGTTCCAATTAATATAAAATTATTTTAAATTTATGGTATTTAATAAATTGTTTAGCTCCACAAATTTAAAATTTAATGTTGGATAAGATATAACGTTCACTTAAAAGAAAAGGTTTAGGGATAAGAAATAGGTATAGAAGTAATTCTGATTAGTATTTTAAATATTATTATTTTGGATGATTTTGGGTATCGCAACAGAAAATACGGAGAGAATTACTCGAATTAATTAAAATTTTACGTTTTTTCAAATCCGTATTCCAACCGCCTATAAATTCATAGCAACGAGGGTTGAGACTTTCCTCAAATCGAAAACAAAAACCAAAGTCGCCATGGATTCAAAGAAGTCTAACAAAATCAGAGACATCGTTAGGCTTCAACAGATCCTGAAGAAGTGGCGGAAGTTGGCGAACTCATCAAAGACGGCGAATAGATACTCCGGCACGGCGGCGGGATCTGGCGGAAAGAGCATGAAGTTTCTGAAGCGGACGCTCTCAGCCGGATGCGATGTTTCCGGCGCGTCCGTACCGAAAGGATCTTTGGCGGTGAGCGTCGGTGAGGAGCAAAAGCGATTTGTGATTCCGACGCAGTACTTAGGGCATCCGGCGTTTGAGATTCTGTTAAGAGAGGCGGAGGAGGAGTTCGGATTTCAACAAACTGGAGTTCTGAGGCTGCCTTGTGAGGTAACGGTGTTTGAACATGTGGTGAGATTGGTGGAGAGGAAGAAGGGAGATTTGTTCGGCGGAGAGGAAGTTTTGAGCCTTTGTTCGTTGGAATCGCTGCTGCTTACGCCGTCGCACCGTCCGCAGAGTCCAATGTGCAGATAGATTGAATTTTGATTTAGAACGAAAAGGAAACATTAGAAATCTCTCTTTTTCTCTCTTTTGATTCCTCATTTAATCTTTTTCTTGAAGGAGGTAACATCAAATGTATGAAGAAAGAGGAAATATATGAATAATTTTTATTTTTATTTTTATTTTTATTTTTATTTTTTTAAATATTTGCTTATACTCCGGATCTGCTCTCTTTCCCTAATTTTATTTATTTATGTTTTCTGGGGGTTGAAAATTGACATGGGAACAAAATGGGGATTTTGCATGTTTGGCTGGCGCTATTCGATAAATTCCAGTTTTGGAAGTGATTTGGTTGTTTGAAACGGATCTATTTTTAAAATATTTATTAAAATAAAAAGGGACTCGGAAAATCCGTGCTTCGGTTTACCGTCCAATTTTTGGGATAAAATTAAATATGTTTTTACTTTTTTAAATTCAAAGTATATGAAATTATTTGTAATAATTTAATTCTAATAATTTTAAGAATTATTGTTAATCCTTTTTAGAGGAAAGTCTAATCCTTAGGCTTTTTAAACTTTTAATTAAGTTGTCTATTTAACAAAATGTTGTCTAATAAATTACCTATTCCTAAATAATTTTAAGTAAATACAAAAGTTGACGAATTAAATGTATATATATATATATATATATATATATATATATTTTTTATTTTTTCTTTTTTTGAATCGGATAGTCCAATCCATCCCATACACCGTTTGGGTTGGGTTAAACAGGGAAAATCGTTTGTATCCACCTTAAATTGATAGGGTTGATGACCCGAGCAACCCGAATAAGATTGGGTTGGGATGAAATTTTTTTTAAAAAAATTATTTTAGAAAACGAAGATCATAAAACTCATATATTACATTCACATTTTGCAGCGCAATTGTTAACCTCGGTAGCAAACATCAATTATTTTTAATAGTGACAATAATCTAAAAGTAGAGGTAGGGTTGAGCTATAACCCTATTGTTGAATTTGTCGAGGTAATTGGGTTGACTTGACAAAAAAATGTCAACGGTGAATCGGTTGGAAGTGCAATTACTAACTTTGGTTGCAAACATCAATTATTCTTAATATTGACAGTAATCTTAAAAGTAGAGGTAGGGTTGAGTTATAACCCTATTGTTGAATTGGTCGGATTAATTGGGTTGACTCGACAAAAAAAATGTAAACCCATGAATTAAGTTTCAATTTTCAAAATATATAACTCAACTCAACCACCAAAAAAAAAAAGAAAAAAAAATTCAAAAACTAAAAGGAAAAAATGCCGAGAAAGTTCTTCCCTATAGTTAATTATAATTCAGTTTAAAGTGTTAGATGAACATGATGATATGATATTGTTCACTTTAAACATAAGCTTCATGGCTTTGTTTGGGGCTTCCAACAAATCTTTCATTTCAATGGAGAGTATTCTTTCTTTATAAACTCATGATCATTCTCTAAATTAGCAGATATAGACTTTCATCCTCCAACAGAAAAAATATAAGAAGAGATAGTTACATCTTTTATTCAAATGTTATTTAATAATAATTTAATATTTATTATTTAAAGATTTATTAATAAATCACAATCCAACAAGAGATTGGAGATGTGGGTATTGAGTTTATAAGCTTTTATTCAATTTTTGTTTAATATAATACATTAATAAGTATACATACATACATACATACATACATACATATATATATATATATATATATATATATATTTAAAGATAAAAGAAAAGATATTTAAATTAAGAAAGTAGGAAGTTAGAATGCGTTTAAAAGTTCTAACGGACTTCATTATTTAACATTTTTTCAAATTCAAGAAAACCTTATGAATTTGGGAATATTCCTTAAACTGAAATTAATATTCTAAAGAATATTTCTTAAACGGAATTCCAGAAAATAGGGCGTTTAAAACCAATGAAAAAAGGCTCTTCCAAAAGTTATTTTTAATAAAAACATTATGAAAATTAATTTTTATTTTAACAAATCTAGAGAGCCGTTATACCTAAGAGGAAAATTGCATTCATTATTAAAATAAGCACCCATCACAATCGTACACGTGGGATATTTTTGATGAATTATTTTTGTGGTGGACGACATGTCGTACGCCGGGCTTATTCTGGTTGCGTCGCAGCGGATTAAGGCATGGTGGGACCCACGGAGTGATGATGACGATGATGATCATGGAAATGGACGGTCGGGATTGAGTGAAAATGGGGCTTAGTATAATGGGAAAGGGAAGCATCGGAAAGTTAGTTACTTCAGTTGGGAGAAGGGTAATAATAATTTCAAAAAATTAATGAATAATTTTAAATTTTTAAAAACTAAAATTTTAATACTACATTATTTACAATAATAATAACAAACAAATACAATAACTTATTTGAAATAATAAGAATAATAATAATAATAATTAATAATCGGGCAGGGGTGGGTGGGAGCAGAGATGGAGAACAAAATCATCTTCAATATTCTAAATGCAATTATTTTATAACAGTTTGATTTTTTGTTTTTAAAAAATAATTCAAAAATAAATTTGTTTTTTTTTTTTAATTTTTATAATTTTGTTTGAATTTTAAGAATATCACTTGAAAATTTTAAAAAGCAAAAAAATGAACCAGTTATTAAAAGTATATTTCTTCTCCCATTGTTTGGCGGGAATTTCGGGACTATATATAGCGATGAATGACGAGGCGTATTCTTCATTCCCAACCTATTTTCGAGGGAACAACCGCTGCTCTTGCTCTTGCTCTTGCTCTGGCTCGTATCCTTGATTTATTTAATCTCCGATTCTCCACTGTATATGTATTTGTAGTAATCGAGGAGAGCGATTTATGAAGTTGATCAGTGTGCTCGATCGAGAGACGCGACTGCACAGATCTACCGGATTGAATGTGGAGTCAACTAGAGGCGGAGGCGGTTTCAGCGTCGAGGAATAGTTAGGTCGTTGCTTACTACATCACCGGCAATGGCTTCGGCTGCGCTACTCGCGTTATCGAGGTCAGTTCCTCCATTACAGAATGTTGATTTCATTTCTGTTGTTTGATTGTGTTTTTTCCGCTGGATATATGCAACGGAGTTCGGATTTTCGTTTCTAATGAGCTTGAATTCTTCGGTTCTCGGAATTGTTGTTTAGAAATTCTGTAAGGATAGTTCTCGCGTTGAATTTCTTTAGTTTTGGAATGTCGATAGATTTGTTCGGTGCTTGATCACATTCTAATCTCTTTCTCGAAATATCGATTTATTTGTATGTGTGTTTTCTTTCCTGTAATGTAACTTCACGAAGTCTTTCTGAAACTTCTTCGGCTTCGATTGAATGTGTTCTACGCAATGGAGTTTCGATTTCATTTTGTTCTGAGCTTGAATTCTTCAGTTCTTGAATTTGATGTTAAGAAATTCTTTGAGGTCAGTCTCGCGTCGAATTTCTCTAGTTCTGGAATGCCGTGAGATTTCTTCGCCGCTTGATCACATTCTCCTCTTTCTCGAAATATAGATTTATTTTGATGTGTGTTTTGTTTCCTGTAATGTAACTTCACGAAGTCTTTCTGAAACTTCTTCGTTTCGATTGAATGTGTTCTATGCAATGGAGTTTTCGATTTCATTCTGTTTTGAGTTTGGATTCTTCAGTTCTTGAATTTGATGTTAAGAAATTCTACGAGGTCAGTCTCGCGTCGAATTTCTCTATGTTTTGGAATGTCGTGAGATTTCTTCGGTGCTTTGTCACATTTTCTTCTTTCGCTCAGAATGTCAATTTATTTTGTTCTGCATTCCTGATATGCAACTTATTCCGCTATCAGTCTTCTGGAGTCGAAGATCACGAAAATCTTACTGAAATTTCTTCGGTTTTGATTGAATGTGTTCCACTTCTTTTATGCAATGGAGTTTGGATTTCGTTCTGTTAAGAGCTTGAATTCTTCCGTTCTCAGATTTGATGTTTAAAAATTCTGTAAGGCACTTCTCCTGACGAGTTTCATTAATTTTAGAATGTTGAGAGATTTCTTCTGTGCTTGATGACATTTCCTTCTCTCGCTCGAAGTTTCGGTTATATTGATCTGCATTTCCTGCATGTTACTTATCCTGCTGAAATTTCTTCTGGTTTATCTTCGTGGAACTATAGTTCAACTCTTAAGTTCTATGCATTGCTTTACGACATTTTTTATCTTCTTCTTCTTCTTTCCTTGAGAATGCTTGAGAATGCAATACATTGTTCTGTGCATAAAGGTTGTTCGACATTTTTTATCTTCTTCTTCTTCTTCCCTTGAGATTGCTTGATAATGCAATACATTGTTCTGTGCATAAAGGTTGTTCGACATCTTATACTTGCAGGCCACGAGGTACACGTGGCCTCCTTCGCCCCTTAGTTTGTTTTTACTCCTGCAATGCAGTCGCCTGGGTTGTTCATTCGAAAGGTAAGTTTGATCGAGGCTCACGCCTGACTTCTAGTGATTACCGCTAAGTTAAGCTGTTCATCAGGCCTATTCGTTTCATTGCAAATTTTAGTTTCAATATCTTTCCAATAATTTATCAGTTAAGAGAATTTAATGGATTTTGCTAGTGGATATGATGCAGAAGTTCAATTTTGATTTGTCTTTAGATATTGTAACTCTTACTTTCTATGTGCGCTTCATGGTTCATATTAATATTATTGATTACTGTATTATGTTTTTATGCATCGAGCACCTCCTCTAATTAAGGCTCACATTAATAAAAATATTCATAACTTTGCTAATGTATTTTCTTATTCACTTTTTTATGAATAGTTTTTTAATCTTTATTTTCATGTTTTTGTTAATACATTTATTCTTCTTTTCTTCTTATATGTGTGTATGTATATATATATATTGTAAATGCTAAACGAACTTGGACAAACAAATGGTGAGTGTACTTGACCAATTTAGATATATAAACCAAAATTTTATAGTTTTATTTAATATAACTTGTTTTTCATGAACTCGTAGAATTTGACATTAAGTGCTTGATTTTTTAGTTTCTTTCCGCATTCCAAATGAGGCTTCAGTTGAACTCCAATCACATTCACGTGGAACATCGTGCAATAATTAGTTGCAAATAAACCTTCGTGTATCTGTTGGATTTATATATTCTTTAATCAATTATAGGAATTGTTGGACTGTGGGGCTGTCCAGACAGATGCAATAACAGTGGATCGCTTGGCATCCTTGGAGTAGGTGAGAAGTTTCTGGCATCCACGATAGTTTTTCCCAATACGAAATACAGAATTTACAAAGTATGACATGTTGTCATCGACCTTTACTAATAATCTACCAGCGTACTACAATTACTATGTTCTTTCCTTATCAGATCGCTTGGGATTTCATCTATGCAGAGTATGCCATGGATGCTGGTCATCACCACCGTTCGATAGTTTGGCAGGTGCTTTTTTTTTTTAAACAATATTTTAATCAGTATTTGAGTATCCTTAAATGGTTCACTCTTTCCTAGGACAGAAACTAAATTTGATGGCACCTAGAAATAACTGCATATAATCTCCTTCACCATAATGTTGGTTATTATTATCGTCACTATTAGACAATTTTGTATTGAAGAGACTTTTTGCACGTCTAAAACCAAAAAATTTAAATGTGAAAATTGACAGTCTCGTTGAAGTCCGTCCTTCATTTTATGTGTTAGTGTAATTGTATTCTATGATGCTATGAACTCTTAATTGTTCTTGGCATAGACATTGACCTGTTGTGCTGCTTTAAAAGCAGCATTGCAGAAGATTATTCACATTGCGAGTTCCAATCCGCCTCCCAGGATACTGCCCAATTATATTTTCTTGACAGTTATTTTTTACCTTTTTCTGCTACTGTCTTTTTTTGTTGCATTTTTTTTTTTTTTTTAACATTTGTTCTATATTCATTATTTTCTCTTGTTTTTGATAATTTGCCTGCATACGTCTTGCTTCTGCAGTGCCTACTTTCCATTTGTGATTTTCTTAACTTCTTATGCTAGGTGTGGAACAAACTGGGTATTGGAGATCATGTCAAGTTATCTCCAACACCGTTATGAAGTGGCCGAGCTTATCCAGATGGATATAAACACGTTCACAAATCTTCCATCTTTTTCAGGAAAAGTTGGTTACGGAACCGTTATGAAGCATTGGCATACAGAGTATCCTTTGTTTTTGTCCGAAAGAGATTATTTTAACGAAGAACCATATTTAAGGAATATGCTTGAGGTGCTATAATCTACTTTGTCTTCAATGATACACTCCTTAAAAGTTTTTTCTTTTTCTTTTTCTTTTTTTTTTCTTTTTCTCTTTCCCTACAAATTTAAGGTCCTGCATTCATCATCCCTTCTGCATCAGTAATTCGAAAAGTTAGCTTATAGGAATCGATTAAATAAGAAATTTGAATGTTGTTATGATGCAGTGCCATTACTGTTACAGTGCGTGTGGCGGAACAGTTTGTCCATGCGCCGGAGAAATCCAGGTGCTGGAGGGTAGCAGCCCGCTGAGCATTGAGGTTAGCCAAAATTTCTAATCCCCAAATGTTTGATGACATTTTATTTATTTGTTTATTTTTAATTATTTGTGTATATTCCTTTTAGAAAGAAAAAGAAAAAAACCCCAAGTATATTCCTTTTAGAAAAAGAAAACCAAAACACATTTGGAACTGTTCTTAAAAAAAAATATATTTAAAAAAAATAATTTTTACAAATACACTTTTAAAACTTTATATTTAGAGGAAAAAATTAATGTTTTGCAATCCAAATATATGAAGTGTTGCAATTTTAACAACCTTTAAAAAAATATTATAATTTTAATTGCCATTGTGTTTCTATTAGAACAGTAATACTCACGAATTAAAAAATATATGTATAATAGAAAATTGAATAAAACTTAATGAAAACAACATTAGAGCTAATTTTTTGGTTAAAGTTTTAGAATTTTAACAAGATTATTCAATAATTAACTTGTGCACTTACATATCCTAAGTGAGTTTACATAGAGTTTTATATTGTTTTTCTTGTTAAAATTTTGGAACTAAGTGAGTTTAGAGAAGTTTTATATGGGAGACTTGAATTAATTCCTATCATTTAAATGATATAATGTAATCTTTTAAACACATTTTAAATCTTCTGTAAATTTACCTTAACCATAACTAGCGGTTTAAGGTGATGACAAAAAAAAAACAACTGGTTGCATTATCAATTTATTTGGATTGAATTAGGTTCAAATAAATATTGAAATTCTCTTGTTTTGAAAGCAATACCAAGTGGGGTGCAGAGAGAGTAGACTTAAAAGTATTTTGAAAGCAATACCGAGTGGCCTAAAACTTGAGTTACTGTGGGTTCTGGTCGATCCCACCAGATTAAGCAGAGGTACGAAGCTGCAACAGGTTACTCGCCGTTTAGTTTCGAAGGTTCTTCTTCTTGTGCTGGAAAGTTTAGACATTTAAGAATAAGTTGACGGGTCTCTCCTATTTTAAATTAAGCCATATTTCAAGTAAGCTAAAAGATTTACGCATCCGCACTAACAAAGTTTTCTCATAAGAAAACTGGAGATTTTTGTTTGCAATGGGTACTTGAATTGAATAAGTTGAATCATAATTTTCAAACTATTTGTTTAATAAATTCATAACTTTTTTAAAAAATATATCAACTAAATCACTAATTTTTCGATTTTGAAAGTCTTTGGTGTCTAATAAATTTTTTATCCCCTAATTTCTATATAAAAAAAAAATCGCTAATATATCAAACACAAAATTAAAAATTTAAAGTCCTATTAAATAGATTTTTATTTCACATCAATATAGAAAAAATGTTGGACATGCTAGAGACTTATTGGACAAATTGAAAGTTCAGATATATTTATTTAACATTTTTACATAATATTAAATACTTTTTAAATTTTAAATATCTATTAAATACAAACATAAAAACAGGATAAACTAATAATTTAACCAAGAAAATAAATGTATTTAGACGGTTTGGAAACTAGTGTTTCTAAGTGAAATATTTTTCTATCAACAACTAAGCACGTATAGAAAAAAATAATAAAAAATAACCAAGTGTTTTATGTTTTGAAGTGTTATTGAAGTTAAGGCCAAAAATCATGTATCAGGATAATTTTTGAAAGTGCTTTCATGAACGAACTATTTTGAATGACGTGTTTAATTCATTACAAAATATTTAAAAATAAAAAAATGAAATATTTAAGATTTGATAGACATTTGATTTTTGTTTTCAATTTTTAATACCACTTTTACCTATAATTTTCTAAATGTTTTATAAAAAAAATTCAAGTTAAGTTTTTAAAAGTGCTTTTGAGGGTATACTAATAATTTCATCCAGATAAAGGTATTTTTTTGTTTGTTTTTAAAATTAAGGGTGAATACATCTAAAAGTTAGGAGATAGATATTTTATGACAATTTACAAAGTTATGCAGTATTTTTATTAATTTAGTCAAAATTTTAATCTTTTTTTTTTTTTTTTTTTGAAAAATAAGCAATAATTAATTCGCAAAAAATTGGCGTATGAATGACAAATAGAAGGATTATGTATTAGCATGAAAATACGTTTGGAAGTGGTATTACTGCTACCTGGAGAGTGGAGTGGTTTTTCGCATCGCTGTCCTGCTTCATCAACGGCCGCGCATGGTTCTTGTGGGGGCTGATGCTCAAATTCTTCTATAAACTCATTGACCATCTCCAGGTAAGCATCCAGATGAACTCGCTTCCACTCCTTAAGATTCGCAGTACATAAAATTGTTCAGATTTCAAAACGCATGGGAATATAAAGAATAACATTACACATCGCGCTTTTTAACTTCCCAAGTTCTGACCAAGACAAAAAAAAAATACAAAATCACCGCTGACAAGATTCTCACGTACAAGCAAATGCCAGACGAGGAAAAAGAAAATTACAAAATCACCGCAGACAAGATTCCCGTTATTTTAGCAGAGATACAAAATGTTCATTATTGAAACTATGGTTAGAGGACAGAACTAACCAAAACCTATCAAGGAAATTAAGATTAAATTTAAGAAATCTCGATCAATGCATTGTTGAGGATTGTTGGGAGTGAGTCCCATATTGGCTAATTTTGAAAATGATCATGACTTTCTAACTAAAAGAATATATTTGGAGCGAAGCCTTTTTCTAAGCCTTTTTCTAAAAGCCTAAAGCCATAGGAGCTTATGCTCAAAGTAGACAATATCATATATTGTGGAGATCCGTGATTCCTCTCATGCATCTGATTTACGATATAAAAACAAGGAAAGTAACTAAATGAAGAATCAATCATAATCTCATTTGTAGAATGGGGGGCGGGGAAATAAAAAATGTGGAAGAAAGAAAAAAAAAACCAATAAGACTTGATTCAATTTATTTCTTATATTTGTATACGATTAAATCATTGATGAACCCTATAAGAACACATGCCCTGGTTATATGAGTGGTCAAAAACAGAAAAGTTTCTTCTCCGTGGTATGATGTATAAATGTTATATTGTGTAGTGGAACAACAAAGGATTAAGTTTTTACCTCAAAATCCCAATCTCCATACAGGTCTGGATCCCTTTCGTTGTTCCAAATATAGACATAAACTAATAACTTCTCAAGACTGTCCAGCAAAAGGTCATCTATAGCCTAAAAAAAGATCAGAAAGCACAATCGTGGAGAGGATTAAATATACATATGTTTCAACTATCTTCATTAGCATAAATAATTAAGTGGTACGAACCCCATAAGAAAAATTGCCAGCGCACTAGAACGGAAAGTGATCTCAATGTTCATTAAGCTTTTCATTAGCTTCCGAGCAATTTACTGAAGGGTAGTAATAATGAAGAACTACTGATATGTTTGTATAGCAAGTTATAAAAACGAATTCCAAAAGGGTAGTATTTTATAGTAGGGAGTACTTGATCGGAATGGATCTATGTTTTCCAATTCAATGACCAAATCTAGTAAAAAGTAGTTGATAATAAAGCACATTTAGTTTACCGTTAAAGTGACCTCAACTGTGCTCCTTTTGTATTCAACATCCTCAAATGCGTCTAAAATATCCAATTCGGTGGCTGTGATGCCTGAAAGAACCTGCAGTGTAAGGGATAGTTGGTAAGAGTACAGGATAGTTCAATATGAAAACGATAAAACGACATGTAAAAGAAATTCAGATTCATTAATAATCATTCAACACACGATGGTATACAAACCTTGCCAGATACTTTCTTGCCATCAACAGGTATGATCGCTGGATAAACTCGTCCTTTAATGCTTAATCTTTGACTGCAAATTCTCGAGCAAATTTACAGAGTTCAATCATGAATTCGGGAATACAAGCGAGCAATAAAAGAATGTTTCAACACAATCCTTCTTTATCGTATAAGCTAAGAATCAAAACCTTGAAAATTAGAGCAATCACATAGAGCAATGCAATAACAGTTTGTACTAATTATTTGGAGATCGTCATCTGTAAACTTCTAAAAAGAAGAATTAAACAAATGAACAACATAAATTCAAGCGAATCATCAATGCAGTGAATCGAACTCTCGTTAAGGAAACTGACCAAATTTGGCCTATCATCGATGCAAAAATTTTGCTCGAATTTATCAAAAGAGAAGAAAGTAACAGTGACGAAGAATAAATTGAAGAGAATCATTTGATTTGCAAATCAAAAAGCTTAAACGTAGAAGAATATTTCTAAAGTAATCCTTTCTTATCATATGCGTTAACATTAACTAAGAAATATAACCTAGAAAATCACAAGAAGCATAACAGCTCCCTAACAATAAGTAATAGATGATCAATATCCACAAACTTCTATAAAGACGAATTAAACAAAGAAACAGCATCAATCGAGTAAACCATAAGATTGATAGAGCGAATCGTACTCTCCTATGCGAAACCAGCACGAATTAGCCTATCATCGATGCGAGTTTTGCTCCAAAATTACCAAAATGAGAGGAAATAACAGCGACGTTTAGCAAATCAAAACGCTAAGAGTAGACGAATATTTCTAATGCAATTCTTTCTCATCAAAACGCTAAGAGTAGCAAATCAAACTCTCCTATGCGAAACCAGCACGAATTAGCCTATCATCGATGCGAGTTTTACTCCAAAATTACCAAAAAGAGAGGAAATAACAGCAACGTTTAGCAAATCAAAACGCTAAGAGTAGACGAATATTTCTAATGCAATTCTTTCTCATCATAACGCTAATGTCAACTAAGCAACAAAACCTAGAAAAATCGAGAGAAGCATAACAGTTCTCTAACAATATTTAACAGAAGATGAACATGCATGTACTTCAGTAACTACGAATTAAACAGAGAAACAGCATAAATCCGAGTAAATCACAAGATTGAAATGGAGAATCGAAATCTCGTTTCGAAAACCAGAACGATTTTACTTCGAATACATCAAAAGAGAAGAAACTAACAGCGATGATTTGAAAATCAAAGATTAAGAATAGAAGATGAAAGAACGAACAAGTCATTGAGGACGGCAGCAGAGGACTGAGGAGTGCGCTTCAAGAGGATATGAACGACTTCATCAGACAAGAGACTACCGTAGACGAAGACTCTGTGAAGATTCTGCTGCGTATGAGAAGGCGCGAGAGAAGCCAGAGATGCCGAATCCATTTTCCGCTGAAATGTTCTCTGGGATTTGTCTCCAACCCGAACACAAATGAACTTGTTTGCTATAAATAACGTATCAAACCCGATTATTTCACCCACCTGGGGCTGTTAATAATATTAATTTGTTTTTATTTATATTTTTAATTTATTAATTTATATTTATTTTTAATTTATTTATATTTGTTTATATTTTCGATAAATAAATAAATTTATTAATTTATTTTTATTTATATTTTTAATTCAAGAAATAGTTAAAAACAATCCTCCATTAACAAAATAAGTTAAATTATAAATTTAATTTATTTAGATTTCTTTGGTGAATTCTACCTTTTCAAATTATAGGATTTGGAGTAAATTTTAATTTTCAGTTCAAAATTTTAAATTAAAAAAAAAAAAAAAATCCTTTAGTTTGTTAAAAGGTAATTCTCAATTTATCATGAATTTTCTAAAAAATCTCAATTTTGACGTATGATAAAAATTATTAATAAAATATTTCTCTTTTAATCTATTAATATAACGACGATCTGTCATTATTATTTTATTAATAAATTAGATTATAAATCTATGTCTTTAAACTTTAAGATATATGTCTATTTCATCTATAACTTTCGGAGTGTCTAATAAATTTCTAAACTTTCAATTTTATGTATAATATGTTCGTAAAATTTCAATCTTGTGCTATATACGTATCTAACAAATTCATTTTTTTAAAATTAACTTACCTATGTGAGATGATTTTGAATGGTATATTTAATAATTGATTCTAAAATTTCAAATTTGTGTCGAATAAGGCCATGATAAATTTAAAGATGGAGAGATTAAATTTTCAACATAATTTAGCAATACACCTTTTTGTTAGTTTCAACCATCTTTATTGAAGAACTTAATTGAGAATTCATAAATGGATGATATAAAAAAAAATTGAAAATTGTAAAAAGTTAAAAGTTAAATTGAAAATGATCTAAAAGATTAGATACTAATTGCTAATTATAAATTTTCAATCCTATAATTATAAAGGTTAAAATTATTAAAGACTATTTATGAGAATTTTATAATTCAGTTCTATAATTATAAAGGTTAAAATTATTAAAATTATTAAAGACTTATTTATGAGAGTTTTATTAAACTATAACGATTAATTATGAGATTTTATCAAATCCTCCAACAAATTAAAAAAAAAAAAAAAAAAACTCTAAAAATAAGAAATGCTAACACTTATAATAATTATTTCATTTTTTCGTTTTAAAATTATATTTGTTTTAATTTTCTCAAAAAAAAAATCTAATTTCTAAAAATTATTTTTTTTAGTTTTTAAAATTTGGTTTGCTTTTGAAAACCTCTTTATAAGAGTAAAAGGAAAAATATTTGAAGTGAAGTAATTTTTAAAACCAAAAACAAAAATAAAATCAGTTTAAAATCTTAGTTTTGAGAAATGTTTTCGACGATTAATTGGGTTAGATTCCACATCGAAGATGAGAAGTATAAAGGGTGTAGAATTTTCTCTCTGATAGCTAACCGGTCACAGACAATATGTGTTTGCGGTGGGATTGAGATGTTACAAATGATATCGAGCCAGACATTAGATGATGTCCAGGAATGAGCCAGACACCAAAGAGATAGATTGCTAGATCCCATATCGATTGGAAAACTCTCCCTAGTAGACATGTTTTAAAACCGTGAGGTTAACGGCAATACATAACGGACCAAAATGGACAATATTTACTAGCGATGGGCTTGAACTGTTACAAATTGTTAGGTTGGTAACCGAATTGGAAATCCGAACCACATGTTTGCAGCAGTTATGGTTCATTCAAATAAACTTAGAACTTGATTATAATGTCCAAAGTTCAAGGCCGTGAAACATACAGAACTAACCCAAAACGGTAACAAATTGCAAAGTTTATTCCTAGAAGTACAAGTACAGGTCAAATGGTAGTAACTGAACTGTTGTTAACCATCACACTACAAAGTCTCTGGTTTGCCTGGTTTGTGAGATTTAGGAATCACGAATCTGTGGCTATGGCTTCTGGAAGTGGTTGCAGTTCTAAGGACGGTAAGTGCGGGTTGAGTACTACTACGTGGGGCGCTGCTCCGAGCAGCTTGTTGTCCATCGAGATTCCATTCTTGAGGAGATCGACGACCTTTCTCACCTCGTTCGCGAGCTCGATCACCATTTCCTCCTCGTGACCTATGGTGCAAGATAAGAAATTTTTATATACATACACAAATGGTGATGAACAAACCAAAAGAAGCCAGCCATTACTATCCAAAAGCTCACCTATGTCAAACAATGCCTTCTCTAACATGAAAATATAATCTCTATTGTTTCCACAAGGCCCAGAAGCAGTTGCAATTTGTCTGTTAAAAGTGAACCAAGGATAATGAGGAACTAAGACTAGCACAATGAAATGAAGTTAAAATGTTACCATTTTACCTAGCCATGTCCTCTAATGGAGCTGGACCGAGGTAGTATTTGTTCACTTCTTTGTCGGGAGTCGACGTGAAACTGCGTATGTACGAACGATACAAATTGGTCGAAAAGTTAGAACAAAGTGCAGATATAAGTTTAAACTTCGTTTTTCTTGCTACCCTTTTGCTCATATTACATTCAGATAAGAGGAAGATCATAAAGAGCAAAGGCTGGCACTTACACAATTACTCCTGTAAGCGCTGGCTCAAGAGAGTCCACTTCCTGAATGTAGAACCTCAAAAGATCAGTTAAAATCAATGATGGAGGATGCTATGCATAGAATCAACTTCAATTTAACAGTATCATTAATATGAACCGTTCGTAAAATTGGCTTCTTAAAAACGTAGAACTTCAATTTAACGATATCAATAATGTGAACCGTTCATAAGATCGGCTTCTTAAAAATGTAGAACTTCAATTTAACAATATCAATATTATGAACCATTCATAGAATCGATTTCTTAAAAATCTAGTACTTAAATTTAACGATATCAATAATATGAACCGTTCATAGAATGGGCTTCTTAAAAATGTAGAACTTCAAGCTAACAATATCAATAATATGAACCATTCATAGAATCGGCTTCTTAAAAATGTATGAACTTCAAGTTAATAATATCAATAATATGAACCGTTTATAGAATCGGCTTCTTAAGAATGTAGAACTTCAATTTAACAATATCAATAATATGAACGGTTCATAGAATCGGCTTCTTAAAAATGTAGAACTTCAATTTAACGATATCAATAATATGAACCGTTCATAGAATCGACTTCTTAAAAATGTAGAACTTCAATTTAACGATATCAATAATATGAACCGGCTTCTTAAAAACATAGAACTTCAATTTGACAATACCGTAAATATGAACTGAGAAGAACATGAACCAATTGATAATCTCACCTTGTAGAAGTTAACCAATGTCTTTTGATCATATTCACACTCTCTCTGCTCCAAATACTGCAATTCACAAAAAGGAAAAGGACAAATTTTCATAACTTCCAAATGATTTGGGAATGAAGTTCCAAAAGGAAAAGTTAAGTCACAAAATTCCAAATGAAGAAAGGGATATGAAGCAGCTAGGGTTATTATATTGATTCAACCACAAACCATGAAGATGATAGATAAGAAGACTCTTGCGCCACCCAAATAACTCCACCATTTATATTTTTCATAAAATAAATTTGAAAAGATATTAAATTACCTCCATTGCTGCTCGTTCCCTTTCAGGACTCCCCCGCACACAGAAAGCTGCTCCCCACTGCCAAAAAAGTTGTAATTTCTTTAATTTGAAAAAACTAATTTCAGTTAATCTTATTTAGATCAGTTAATCTTACACAAATAGCTCCTTCTTCCTGTTCCAACGTGAGAGTTCTAGCAGGATTTTCTGGCGTGCCTCTGTGATCAATGCATGCTGGTCCAAATATGAGACAGATTTTTATGAACAAGAAAATTAACATATCCAGTACATAATCAAAACTGAATGGATGATTTGAAGTATTGAAAAGAACATGTGCAACAGTTTCTAGCTGGAAATAGTAAATTTACCGAGGTCGAATACGCGCTTATAATCCTTGATGTAACCTACAATTTTCTCATCAAATTCAAATCCTGGGTTCCACACCAGTGAGCCATATCCAAATACCCAAAACACCATGATTATAAAGCTCCTGAAAAAAGAGGAAAACAATAATCAAGATTAATCGAACAAGTCCTAAGCATTCAAAGGTTAAACTACAAATTTGACTAGAATTTAGTTCTATGATTCAAAAGTTAGCCTAAAATCTACTCATCAGAAATCAAAATGCAGATTTAAAGAGGTAGAAGAAAGGGAATATTACTAATAAAGAAAAAATCAGAGGATAATGTTTCTGAAATCGCCATCAATGGTCTATAATTAGACCAATAACGCACTCGTCTTAGTTCCAAAACTCAAATTAGAAAATTAAAACCACGAACGGAGAATTCAAGCGGATAATACAAAAAAACGTAGAGTGCGACAAATAACAGCCCGCATTGCATCACAAATTAGTCAAGAAACAATCGGAAGAAAAAAAAAACGCCAAAAATCTCGATCAATCAACGGAGCACATGGAGAACATCACGGTATATATAGACACAAAGAACTTAATTCTTACGCGAAGATCCGAAAACTTTTCCCGGAAAATGAGAGAGAAAGACGAGGACGAGCGAGATTTTTTTTTTCTCTTCTCTTTTCCTCTGATCTAATGAACAATGCGAAGAACAGCGAGCGAGAGAGAAAAAAATGCAAAAAAAAATCAACGACGGAGAGAAATAGGGAGGAATTCAAGCCAAAAGACGTTAGGGTTTTAGCTTCGAAATTGAGATTTGAGAGTGGTTGAGCTCTGTTCTTCCTCTCTCTCTCTCTCTCTCTCTCTCTCTCTCTCTCTCTCTCTCTCT
>NW_019268524.1:2219682-2257047 GCF_002738365.1 Cucurbita moschata
GGGGGGGGGGGGGGGGGGGGGGGGGGGGGGCTATTCCACGACGGGCACGAACGACGACGTATAGAATATATTATCCGTTTCCGCATGACTTGTAAGGTTGTAAGACAGATTCTGTTCTGTCAAATTTATTATTTTTAATTTATTTTTGGTAAAATAAAAAGAATATAAAATGTCAAAAGTGTTGGCTTTAGAACAAGAATTGAATATGTTGAAATGGAGACAAAAATTTCTACCCACTCGGAGATTAAACAGAATCTTTAATATTGTTAGGTTTCTTTCCTTAAAACATTTTGTTTTTTTTCTTAATTTTTTAAATTAAGTTTGTTTTTTTCTTCATTTTTTTTTTACAAAAGATTTAAAAATTTAAAAACATTTTCTTAATTTTTAAATTTAAATTTAATTTTTTTTAATTAATAGAAATAGACCACAAGTAAAATAATTTTACTAATAAAAATTTAAATGGTTATTAAACGAACCTTAGAGGTAAAGATGTCCAATTAACTCCTGAGGTCGAGTCTCGTGAAAACCGAATAAATAGAGGAAGAAATAGGAAGAGAAAATTTTCTCTATTAACTAAATAAAGTTCGAGATGTCTCCATCTCTATCCCTAACTTTGTCTCACTTTATTTATTTATATATATATATATGAAATATTATTAGATTTTAAAGGTGTATTATAATTTTTTTAATTAAAAAAAATATATTTATTATTATTATTTTTTTTTTTGAAAAATTCAATCTTGGCCAATTACCGTAGGAAATCATATCTGATTATTACAAAAATAAATAATAAATTTCCAAAGAATAATAATTGAAATAGGAGTAAGTGACCAACAAGAAAGAACTCTCCGTCTGTAAATATCTCTTCTAACTTGTAAATATCTCTTCTAATTAGATTCTTTTTTTTGTTTCGACCTTAAAAAAAAAAAAAAAAATCTCTCCAATGTTTTCTTTTGGTTTGTTCTCTTCCCACCCAAAGGGAAAGACGGAATAATCTTATCAGTTACACAAATTTATAATTACTTTAATAAATTAAAGATTTACAAAATTAATATAATTTATTTAAATTCGAATTTCTTTTACCAACCCTATATCACTAGAATTTATATTTATTCTCTATAGATATTTAAATGATTTAGTGTATATGATTTTATTAGACCATTTTTTTTTAATGTTTAATAGAATTATTTTTTAAAATTATAATATATATAACATGACAAGAATAATTATAATATTTGCTAACAGTGTGTTTGGGCTGATATAAATGATATTAAAGTCAGTCGCGGGATAGTGCAAGACACGGAATAGGTAGATTTGAGCCATTACAAAAGGTATCTGAAACGACCCAGATCCACCACTAGCAAATATTGTCCTCTCTGGGCTTTCCCTTTCGAGCTTCTTCTCAAGGCTTTAAAACGCGTCTGCTAGGGGAAGGTTTTCACACCCTTTTATAAATGGTGGTTTGTTCTCCTCCCAACTAATGTGGGACATCACAATCCACCCCCTCAGGGCCCAGCGTTCGTTGGCACTCATTCCTTTCTGCAATCGATGTGGAACCACCACCAAATCCACCCCCCTTTGGGGTCCAACGTCCTTACTGGCACACCACCTCATGTCTACCCACCTTCGGGGAACAACGAGAAGGCTGACACATCGTTCAGTGTCTGACTCTGATTGTGATGTCCCATATTGGTTAGGGAGGAGAACAAACCACAATTTATAAGGGTGTGGAAACCTTTCCCCAGCAGACGCGTTTTCAAAGGTTTGAGGGGAAGTCCGAAAGGAAAAGTCCAATGAGGACAATATCTGTTGGCGGTGGATCTGGGTTGTTACAGTTTCAAAGCTAGACACCAAACAGTATGTTAGTGAGGACGCTGGGCCTCCAAAAGGGTAGATTGCAAGATCCCACGTTTCCCAGGCATTCCTTATAAGTGGATCGAAATTAACTTGCGGTCCATGATAATAAATGAAAATGAAAGGCGAAGGTGGAGCAACCTTGGTTCATTGAACCAGGACACTTGGGGACATTGATAGCGAATCACTCTTATTGTCATCTCCTCTCCGCCCAATCTTCATTGCCTCATCCGCTTCATTACGTGGCCTAAGTTTAATATTCCCCCAAAGTGAGTGGAAAGGAATAGATTATCGAATGACGTGGTATTTATCGCTCATGTTTAATCATCATAAGTGGATCGAATCATATGTTGATCTAAATCGAGTTAGATGTACACATTAGTTGGTCGACATTTATTTTGAGCTCAACCCACCTTGAAAATCAAGGGGAGGTAGGAGCCCATGCACGAGACAACAATGAAGACTAATGACAAATAAAGAGAGAGAATAACAACCGAATCATCAAATTTTCATCGACATATCGACAGTTTTACAGATTAGAAGTGTCAAATTTTTTATTTCGAGATATGGATTCAATAATAAATATATATATATATATATATCTATATATATATATATATATATATATATATTTTTTTTTTTTTAAGGAAAAAGGTTTTTATATATTATATTTAAACATAAAAACACTGTGTTTGAGTTGATTTTATGTTAATCAAGATATATTTATTTTTATTTATTTATTCAAAAAAAATATTTGTATTTAAGATTTAAATACTATTTTAGTCATCTACTTTTAACTTTAATTTATTATAATTATAATTTTGCACGTGAAAATATTCATTTTAATCTCTCTATTTTTAATTTATCTATTTTGGACTTTTTACTTTTGAAAAATTAACCCACTTTTTTTTTCTTTTTTTTAATTTCATTTCTTTCTATTATAATTTTGGCTTTAAAAATGAAAAAATGAAAAAATGAAAAAAAAAAAAGAATTTAAAATTTAAAATTCAGTTCGTGCAGTGGGAAAGTGCGCGTTATGAACCCATGGAGAATGGGGCACTTATGCGTTCTTCTATTTTAGCGCGAAGATTGTGCATCGAAGCGAGCGAGTGGGCAATGCTGAAGGTTCTGGCTCCTTCACTTCATCTGAAATTGGTAAGGTGAACAACTCTCTCTCTCTACTGAAAAGATCTTCCGCATTGCAGCATAACGCTTATTCATTCGATTTATCTTGCAATTTCGATTACTTTCCATCTTTCCACACACTCTTTTCTGTTCTACTTTGATTCACTTCTAAATTCCTCGGATAGACGAAGAAAATCGAGATTACAAACGTTTAATCTTGCTGTAATCCTTCGATTCTTCATATATTTGTCGGCGAATCAACACCGTTTCGATTTCATCTCACATTTTCCGGTTTCTATTACGGAATGGCGTTTGATTTTCCGTTGTCAGATGTTGCATTATAGGTAAAGGAATTTGGATTGAAATAGAGAGCTGAAGAATTTCTAAACTAAAAAACGAAGAAAATTTTAGTACGAAATGAAGGAGGAGGACGGCAAACGTGGAACGGAGGTTTCAGGTTCTCGTCGGACGCGGTCTCGTATAGCGCCGGATTGGACAGCGGCGGATTGCCTCGTTCTTGTTAATGTGATTGCAGCTGTGGAGGCCGATTGTTGGAAAGCTTTGTCTAGCTTTCAGAAATGGAAAATTGTTGCAGAGAACTGCACGTCTTTGGATGTGGCTCGGAACTCGAATCAGTGCAGGAGGAAGTGGGACTGTTTGCTGATTGAACATGATGTTATCAAGCAATGGGAGTTAGAGATGCCGGATGATGATTCGTATTGGTGTTTGGAAAGTGGAAGGAGAAAGGAATTGGGACTTCCTGATAACTTTGACGAGGAGGTGTTCAAAGCAATTGATAATGTTGTATCGATGAGGGCGAATCAGTCGGATACGGAGCCTGATAGCGATCCTGAGGCTGCGGTTGAGAAGGTAGATGAAGCTGCAGAGCCTGGTATGGTTCTTTGTTTCCTAGAGTGCTTATTGATCACATTTCTATGGTATCAAGTTTTCATGTGAATTTGTACACTTTTAGAGTTCCTTTGAATACACTTGATACCATCATTTTTTGCTTCACTTAATGACTTAAAAGCCTTTGTTTCCTGGCCTTGGGCGAGCAAGGCATTCCCTGAGATTAGCGGAATGGGGCATGAACATAATTGCAAGGACTAGCCTTGATAGTTTGTTTATAAGAAAGTAGTTTTTTGCTTCTTGATCAGTAATGGAGGAAATGGAGGAAATTTTCTGTAACGATTCAAACCCACTGCTAGCTGATATTGTCCTTTTAGGGTTGGCTTTCCCTTTCGGGCTTTTCCTTTAAGGTTTCTAAAATGCATCTCTTAGGGAGAGATTTCCACACGCTGATAAAAAATGCTTCGTTCTCCTCTCCAACCGATGTGAGATCTCACAATCCACCTCCCTTCGAGACCCAACGTCCTCACTGACACTCTTTGTTCTCCTCCCCAACCGATGTGAGATCTCACAATCTACCTCCTTCGGGGCCCAGCGTCCTCGCTGACATTTGTTCCCTTCTCCCATCTACCTCCTTGAGTAGCCATTTCAGGATCTAGATCTTTTTGGTTCTTTTAATTCATTCGGTGAATTTTGAACTTAGTGGTCTGCTAACTTATATCATTACAAGGCCTGATGAGACAGGATTGCCTTTTAGAGTTCTTTTGACAGCCTAATTTTTTTTTCATGGAGATGAAATACAGCTGTAACTGCATTTTCCTACGGCTTATTTGTGAAATGTGGTTAAAGAGTGAGATGGATCTTATAATTCCTGTCTTCAAATTCCTTCAATAATATTGGTTTGTTCTTCTTTCTGGCTTTGTCATGTTAGGCCCTAAAAGGCAAAGACGTTGTTCAATGTCTACAAGAAATCAATCTCTTGAGAAATCTGTAAAATGTGAAGAAGAAGACGAAGAACCTCAGGTGAGCTCTCCGGAAGTAGAGCGTCGTGGATGCTACATCAAAAGCCATGGAGAAAAGGCGACCGATAGCACCGAACCCGAAGAGCAAACGATGGCGAAGAAATTGCTTGAAACTGCAGAAAAAGTTCAAGCAATTGTGTCTGAGAATGCAGAATATGCAACGTCCGACGAAAAAAACGACAACTACAACGTCCGAACTAATTCCATTAGGCATCAAGGGAGCAAGCTTATCAAATGTCTTGAAGATTTTCTCAACACCATTAATGATCTCCATAGCCTGCTCGAAGATCAAGAGTAACTCTCATTTTCCATTTCGCTGTTCGTTAAGTCACCAAGTAAGAGATATTCTTCAATGTCTTCCTCAACTCCTTGTGTAAATGGCTGTTTAAATCCATTTTGTTTGAGTTCTTCTCGCAGGTGAACTCATCGGAGTTTTGAATCTTCCCATCTCTCGTCCTACAGACAAAATTCCAAGCTGACCATTCGAGCAACAACAGCAAAAGGTTGCCGACATTTTCCAGGTTTCGAATGTTTATTTTTGCATCCTCTTCTCTCTTTTATCATATTTTTTTCTATTGAGTTAGAATTTATTTATTTATTTAATTATTAATTTTCTAAAACTATATTTTTAAGATTACGTAAAAGAATTTGTCGAAAATTCACTTTACTATATTCTTTAAACGTGTTTTTATTATTATTTATTTTCAAGTTTTTTTTGGTCAATTTTTTTTTTGGTCAATCCAATCTGATTAGGTTGGAGTTGATGAGGCTCTTTCAATTTTTTGTTTTTAATAAAAAAAATAAAATGTTCTATATTTTTTTTTTTAAATATTGAATTAAGTTTTATAACTCAATTTTAATATTATTTTAAAATAATAATTTCAATGACTTAAATTTTTCTAAGGGTTGTTTGAGAATTAATAATAATAATAATAATTTCAATGACTTATATATATGTATATATAATTGTATTATAAACAACAAAAGTATTTTTTTAATTAACAATAAATTTAAGTTGGTTCGGTTTGAATCAAACAGATTTTATTGAAACCTATGAACCAAAACCATTTATAATATTTTCATTTATTTGAATTCAATTCAATTTAAATAATTAAAAATGATCTTTATGTAATATTTTATAATTTAAAATTTTAGCAGTTTCTTAATCATTAATTACAAATCTGATTATTCATAAAGCTGATATCTGGCAAATTTTCAAAATAATTTTTATTTCATTGTATTCTTTAAATCTTGGTTTGGCCAAACAAAACATCTTTAAGCAAATTCAATCCTCATTTTCTCATTGGTAAAAGTTTGAAAGCAACTAGAAGACTTGTATTGAAAAATCTTTGAAAATATATAAATTTTTTAAAAATAACTAATTTTTTAAATATAAAATTTTATTAGTTGAATAACCAAACAACTTGCTTAGACCACCTCTCGGACATTGCTTCACAACAGGAAAGAAGTAAGCTACGTCTGAGTTAAATTTGGAGATGAATGTCTTCTTTCGTTTCTCTGACGGTGAAGTAAGACTAAGCTTATAAGTTTATTATCCTAGGTCGGAACAAGTTATAGGATAGGATTCTCTTTTTTACGTTTTCATGTCCCTCTCGTGTGGCGACATGGGGCGAGAAAAAAAAGGAAAGAGAGGGACAAGTTTCTCTTTTTTAGTATAATGGGCTTCGGGTGGAATACTCGTATTAGATACAAAATTTAAAGAACACAAAATTAAAGAATTAAAAAAAAAAAGCTTTTGTTAAACTCTCAGGTTCTCTCTTCCTCCAACAAGAAAAAGTGTCAAAAATAGTCAAAGGTCGAAATAGATGGAGGCAACGGTTACAGTTTGAAAGAATCAAATAAAACGAAAATAACTATAAATAAGAACCAGAAAATGAGAGAAGGGAGAGAGAAAGGGATATGAAGGTTGTTTGAATCCTTGTTCTAGAGAGAGAAAAAGAAAAAGAAAAAAAGAAAAAGAAAAAAGGGGGGGAAAATGTGGTTACCAAGATACAGCTTAGACAGAAAAGAGAGATTGAATGTGAATGGATTTGTGGCGGTGGCCATTGACAAAGACAAAGGCAGCCAAGGGGCTCTCAAATGGGCAATTGATCATTTGCTTCGCAGAGGCCAAACTGTTTTCCTCGTTCATGTCAAACTCAGATCCCCTTCTAATTCTTCCCTAAGTAAGTACTCTCTCTCTCTCTCTCTCAACTGTTTTATTTTTCATATCACAATTTTAGCTTCCATTAGGTTCGAAAGCTAGACCCGCTTCATTACGATTTTGTTTTAGATTCTCTATTCTTCGGAAATTTCATTTTTCATATTTTTTTAAGAAGCAATGAGAGGTGTATACGGGTTGGATTGGGTTAATCTCATTGGTTTGTAAACATTAACCCCGAACCAAGTTTGTTTTTTGCAAAAGTTTAACTTAACCCAAATCAAAAATAAAAAGCCTAACCAAACCCAACTTTTATAGTTTGAGTATGAATTTAGTAGTCCCGGTTGGTCGGATTATTGAGTCATTTTTAGGTTAGATATGAGAAAGAACATTTTACTATTAGGACGTATGTCTTAATGAGTCGAATAAAAACTTTATTCATCAACGAATGATGAGAATATTTTGTTGAATTTAATCTTTCCAAAGTTTCTTTCTATTTCATCTCTTATGTATCAATTTCTTTTAAGTTAAGCCTTTATCGTAAGTGAATATGAGGTTTACATTCATCTAATACTTAAAACAGAACAAAACATTTCATCGACAACGCAAGGTCGATTTGGTGCGGTGACTCACCTAACCCAAAATTATTTGTTTTTATAAAAGATTTTACTTTGAATTCCCTTTGAGAAAAAAAAACATAATTTTAGTATATTTTTTGATTTTGCTCTCTAGAATGCTCATTTTCTATTAAATTTTATATTCTATATATATATATGTATATAATGATGAAGCTCTTTTTGGATGCAGAGATGAAATCTGACCCCGAAGCTGGCGTTAGAGAATTATTCCTTCCTTTTCGTTGCTTTTGTACTCGAAAAGATGTAAGCTTTATTTATTTTATTTTATTTAATTGAAGATTCAATTTTTATCTATTATTTATTATAATAATAATAAATATTTTCTGAGTTTCAGATTCAATGCAAAGATGTTGTGTTGGAAGATACAGACATAGCTAAGGCCTTAACTGAGTATGCTGCAAATACAGCCATAGAGAACATTGTTGTGGGAGCTTCATCAAAATCTGGCTTTTTAAGGTATGTTTCTTTTCTTTTCTTTTCTTATTAGGTCAACATGTTCGAGAATCTTGATGATCCAAAAAACTCGACATGAATATTAAACTCGAACAATTGGATCGACTTGATAGGGTTTACCCATGACCATGACGTTTTTCTCTTGGAGAATGTTTAATCATTTAGTGAACATACTAAACAAGTGTTTGAAAATCTGATGACCCAAAAAACTCGATCAATCCAATCTAAACCATAAGTATTAGACTCAAGGTTGAGTTGAAAATGACTTTTTTAACCTAACCCATGAACAATTTACTATCTATTTTTCTCTCGGAGAAGATGTAATCATTATGTTTTTAGATATACATATTGAGATATTCCACATTGGTTGGGGAGGAGAACGAAAAACCCTTTATAAGGGTGTAGAAACCTTTCCCTAACAGACGTGTTTTAAAGCCTCGAGGGGAAGCCCGAAAGGGAAAGCCCAAAGAGGACAATATTTGCTAGCGGTGGACTTGGGCCGTTACAAATGACACTGGACTATGTGCCAACGAGGAGGTTGTTCCTCGAAGGGGGTGGACACGAGCCGGTGTGCCAATAAGAACACTGGGCCCGAAGGGGGGGTGGATTTGGTGGTGGTTCCACATCGATTGGAGAAACGAACGAGTGTCAGCGAGGACGCTGGGCCCTGAAGGGGGGGTGGATTGTGATATCCCACATTGGTTGGGGAGGAGAACGAAACACCCTTTATAAGGGTGTGGAAACCTTGAGAGGAAGCCCAAAAAGGACAATATCTGCAACCCATATGTTTGGGTCGTTACACATATTAAGTGTTCAACTTGAAAAACTCGATCAGTGCAACTCAAAAGCTATGAGTATCAAACCCGAACAGTTCGTTAAGTTGAAAAGGTCGTTTTTATGGCATATTATGTATGAAGAAAGCATTGAAGTTTCTTGTAGATATCATTAACTTGATACAAGCTTCTTATGAAGCAGATTCAAGGCAACTGATGTTCCTGGCAATGTCTCAAAAGGAGCACCAGATTTTTGCAATGTGTTTGTCATTTCTAAAGGCAAAATTCAATCGATGCGTTCGGCATCTCGTCCCGCTCCGGTCGTGAATCCTCTACGGTCGCAATTAGTGCAACAAAGCAGCACAAAATCCATCAGCTCCGACTACCAATTTCCTCAGACTACATCTGCAAGAGGTTAACTTCTTTCAAACCAGTTTCCTTTTACCTTATATGCTTGTTGGTTGTCCCAATATTCTCCATGAAACTAACGTTGAATTTGTTAGCAGCCTCTTTGGATAAACGTCCCTTTGTTCTGCCACGTAGATCGCAGGATGAGGCGGATTTCATGAGGTGAGAGTGACCCTATACATCGTTCAAATAGACGTTAAAACTTAAGTTGTTAACTTAGTAACCTTTATAAGGGTGTGGAAACCTCTCCCTAGCAGACGCGTTTTAAAAACTTTGAGGGAAAGCCCGAAAGGGAAAGCCCAAAGAGGATAATATCTGCGAGTGGTGGGCCTGAGCTGTTACAAATGGTATCAGAGCTAGACACTGGGTGATGTGCCAGCAAGGACGCTGGACCACGAAAGGAGGTGGGTTTGGTGGGGTCCCACATCGATTGGAGAAAGGAACGAGTGCCAGCGATGACCCTGGACCCTGAAAGGGGGTGGATTGTGATGTCCCACATCGGTTGGGGAGGAGAACGAAACACCCTTTATAAGGGTGTGGAAACCTCTCCCTAGAAGCCGCGTTTTAAAAACCTTGAGGGAAAGCCCAAAGAGGACAATATCTGCTTGCGGTGGGCCTAGGCTGTTACATTCTTACTTTGTTAGGCATACTTTGTCTTTGTTAGGCATACTGATGAGCAAAACGTCGTTGAAATCAGGTCACCCTTCACAAGGAAAGGATACAATTACAAACCGTCGTATGGAGATTCGTCTTTTCAAGAATCAGATATATCGTATGTTAGCTCAGGAAGACCGAGCATTGATCGTATATTTCCTTCAGTTTATGACAGCCTAGATATGGGAGGAAGAGCCACCCCACCACGGATGTCGAGTAGTACAGATCTTGACTTGACTCAGAGCTTCGAGTCTCTACCGATGGGACGGTTATCGATGGATATGAACTTCCCGTCCGAGTTCTCTTCGATCTCGCAAGATAGTGATAGATTGTCAATCTCATCACAGTCTTTGGTAAATTTTGAGCCACATTATTGCCTATGGTTCCATTCATTTGATGCAATAAAGCTTTGTTTTATATGCACTTTTATATGAACTTATATATGAACTTTTATATGAACTTATATATGAACTTTTATATGAACTTATATATGAACTTTTATATGATGGTGCAGGAAGATGTGGAGGCTGAGATGCGTAGGCTCAAGCTAGAACTCAAGCAAACCATGGAAATGTACAGCACAGCCTGCAAGGAAGCACTTACAGCAAAACAAAAGGTAAGACAAACCGATCGATTAACACGGATCGATATCGAGACCAGCTTTCGATGGCTGTTTCATGATATCTATGTTTCGAGATGCAGGCGGTCGAGCTGCAACGCTGGAAATTAGAAGAAGAACAAAGAATAGAAGAGGCGAGATTGGCCGGGGAAGCTGCATTGGCGCTGGCCGAACAGGAGAAGGCGAAGTCGAAAGCAGCCATCGAGGCAGCAGAGGCAGCTAGGAGGATAGCAGAATTGGAAGCACAGAAAAGAATGAAGGCTGAAATGAAAGCTCACAAAGAAGCTGAAGAAAAGAAAAGGGCTATTGATGCATTGTCACAAAACGATATCAGGTATAGAAAGTATACGATCGAGGAGATCGAAGAGGCAACGGAATTCTTTGCTGAATCTCGTAAGATCGGAGAAGGCGGTTATGGTCCAGTTTACAAGTGTGATCTTGATCATACTCCTGTTGCCATTAAGGTTTTACGTCCCGATGCAACTCAAGGACGATCGCAGTTTAAACAAGAGGTATGTTACCGAATAACTTCCATGTTTTAGAACGTCTAAGAGGTCTCATAACTTTATCTAATATAACGATTCATAGGTAGAAGTACTTAGCTGTATACGCCATCCAAACATGGTGCTCCTCCTCGGAGCGTGCCCCGAGTACGGCTGCTTGGTCTACGAGTTCATGGCTAATGGGAGCTTAGAAGATCGACTTCTACAACGAGGAAACACGCCTCCACTTTCGTGGCAGCTCAGGTTTCAAATTGCAGGTGAAATTGGAACAGCATTGTTGTTCCTACACCAAACAAAGCCAGAGCCACTCGTGCATCGTGATCTCAAACCAGCTAATATTTTGCTCGATCGTAACTTTGTTAGTAAGATTAGTGACGTCGGCTTAGCCAGACTCGTACCTCCATCGGTTGCGGATAACGTAACACAGTACCGAATGACATCGACTGCTGGAACATTTTGCTACATTGATCCCGAGTATCAGCAGACAGGCATGCTTGGCGTGAAATCAGACATATACTCATTAGGCATCATGTTTCTCCAGCTGATAACTTCTCGGCCGCCAATGGGATTGACTCACCATGTTGAACGAGCGATCGAGAATGATATGTTTGCAAATATTCTCGATCCAGCCGTTACCGATTGGCCTGTCGAAGAAGCGTTGTCGTTCGCCAAGATGTCGCTCAAGTGTGCCGAGTTAAGACGTAAAGATAGGCCTGATCTTGGAAAGGAAATCCTTCCGGAGCTTAACAGGTTGAGAACTATTGCAGAAGATTATATACACCCAACACTGATGGGAGACATAAGCCCCACTCGCAGCAGCAGCCAAGTTTCTCTACCGTTGGTGAGTTTATCATTGCCTTTATCTTTTACTTCCATGAGCAAAACATTTTCTTCTGATTCAAGAAACTACTTTTAACCTTATTTTCCTCTACTTTTGAAGTACTTTCTGAACAAATACTAACCAAAAACGTTCCACAATTTGAGTATGCTTGTAAGGGCCCAAACTCACCGCTAGCAGATATTATATCTTCTTTGGACTTTCCATTCTGAGATTCCTCTCAAGGTTTTTAAAATACGTTTGTTAGGGAGAGGTTTCCACACCCTTTTCGTTCTCCTTTCTAACCGATGTGGGATCTCACAATAATGGTATAAGAGCTAGACACTGAGCGGTGTGCCAGCGAGGACGCTGAGCCCCGAAGGAGGGCGGTTGATTGGAGAGAAGAACGAGTGTTAGCGAGGATGCTGGGCCTCGAAGGGGGTGGATTGTGAGCATCTTCGAAGGAGGTGGCTTGTGAGCGTCCTCGAAGAGAGTGGATTGTGAGATCTCACATTGGTTGGAGAGAGGAACGAAACATTCTTTGCAAGGGTGTGGAAACCTTTCTCAAAAACCTTGAAGGAGATAAGTCCTTTCACGAGAGGGAAAGCCCACAAAAGACAATATCTACTAGTGATAGACTCGGGCTATTACAATGCTCTTACAAACATACTCTTACCCGACCTCAAAAATTAAATTTTTTTCTATCATTAACACTTTAACACGACGACGATCTTACCGCAGGGAATGATGAGTTCATCTCCGCAATCATACAACAGCTCGAGAAATCCATCAACGGCTGCTGCATCAACGGCTGCTGTTTGATTGGTAGGAAAGATAAACAAGGGGCAGTTTTTTTTCTTTTTTCTTTTTTTTTTTGAATGTTACAGTGAGGGCAGAAAGCCAATTTGTATATAAATTGAAGACCATATTTGTTCGTTGTTCATCATTTGCTCAAGTGATGAACAAGCAAATGATGAACAAATTCTCTATCCTTTAGTATCCCATTCTTTACAATTTACTTGATTGTATATTAGAGAAGCAAGAGAGGGGCCAGTGATAGAGATCTATGTATATAATCCCATTCTTTTATAATTTATTTGATTGTATATACAAACTTCAATATTTTAAAAGCATCAAAATCATTTTTCTATTTTACATTAAAAACATATTTGAGTGTAATTTTAAAATGGTCAAAATTAATTCAATTTTGATTCTACACTTTTAAATATAATTTACTATCAAATTAATTTTAAATCATTAAACAATTATGCATATCTTAGAGTTGTTTCAAAGATCGCAAAAACGATTTTAACCATTTCAAAGTTTACATAGTTGTCGAGATCATCTAATGGATCTTCTTACATGAATAAATCCAGACTAATTTAAAATAAATAATATAGGGAGAATGAACCTAAATTAACCATAAAGTTAACATCCTTACCCGATAGAAGCTTCAACGCTTTATCTAAATCGATGTCACTCGGCTTCAAATTCTGTCAAAATAACAAACGTTTTAAGATACTTGAATCTTCACCTTCTGTTTGAACTAAAAAATGCAAATTAATTTTAACCGGTTAGAGTACATATATATATATCTGGATCGTGATGATCGCAAACAAACTTCCAGCCAATATGAATCAAGAGAACCCCTAAAGAACCGAAGAAAGAGCATAATGGCATCCAAGAAAACCATGCCCACAGAAAGAAGACCAATGAGAGAACAAGGCATCAATCAAGTAAAATAAGACCTAGAGTATCGTTATCCTAGCCTAATGGTTGTAGGTTCGGATTTTCAAGAAAAGAGATAATTTCTTTTCTTTTTGTGATCAATGATTAATGCATTGTGTTCAAATAACGTTCGATGTCGAGTTAAAAGAACTTAGGAAGGGAAGCCATCGTGTGCCGATGTCTAACGGTGAATCCAGCTTTTGCAATCTTTAGTATCACTGGTTGACCATCCTTTGGATGATGTCCCTGTCAAGAAGTGCTCAACAAAATTGAGTCCAATTTATTGGGGAAAAAAGTCATAATCATACATCAGAGAATGTGAATATACCTCAAGTGTAATAGAGTCCACGTCCTTGATCTGAAAGAACAAAGGTGCAGTTTTAAATGAAGATTCATCACTTAAAAAATTACAGATACATTTATCACGTAGAGAGATTCAATCATTCATGTTTGACAGTTGATATAATTTTTTTTTTTTCTTATCAGAAATGGAAGAACACAAGTCTCAATTTAGTATCATAAGAGCCTGGTTCTTCAGTTGCTACATGGAATCAAACAAATCTAATCTAAGGAAAAACAGTAACTGACACAAAATTGAAAGAACATTTATCCATTTTGTGCTAAAGAACAGACAGTTGAAGATTATTGGGAGTGAGTCCCACATTGGTTAATTTAGTGGAAGATCATGGGTTTATAAGTAAGGAATACTGATTCCATTGGTATGAGGCCTTTTGGGAAGTCCAAAGCAGAGCCATGAGAGCTTATGTTCAAAGTGGAACAATATCATACCATTGTGGAGAGTCGTGATTCCTAATACAGACAACCAATTCCAATAATTTTCACATGTATTAAGAAAAATAGCTTTTGCAAAATGGAATTTTAAAGGCAAGTTGTGGCAAACAAAGAACTTTCTCCGTCTAAATTATAAAATACAGAAGCTAATCCTTATGGGTGCAAAAGGAGGCTTATCTAAATTATAAAATACAGAAGCTAATCCTTATGGGTGCAAAAGGAGGCTTATACATGGAGTAGGTCCCGTATCCTATTTGTGATACGCCTATGAACCTGGAAGCAATGCAAAAGAAGTGTAACACTTGTAGAAAAATATCGTTCGAGGCTTGTAAGCTTCGCCATAGGTTTCAAGGTGCTATATGAATACAATAATCTTTGAAAATAAATTTAAAGATCAAGAAGCTGAGTTATTTCGACATATCTAATGGAATTTCTCTCTCTATTTCTGATGTGTGGTGTGTCTAAACCTAACAACTAAGATATATGAGCGAAAAGATTACGCAAGGTTAGATTCTGATACATTCAGAGACAAAAAGGTCACATTCAAATTCAAAACTTTAAAAAGAAACCGTAAGTGCAGTTTCAATAGGTCTCGAACGAGGAAGAAAAGAAAAACCTCAGGAGAAATTTCCTTGAGCAATAAAAATTGCATGAAGTAAACCCTGATCAAACACAATGAGTACATCAGATTGGAAGTTTTCAGATATTCCAGAAAAAGTCTGTCTTACATCTGTGTCAACGGAAAAGAAAACTTCATACCTGGGAAGCAGAGGCTCTTTTGGGTAAGTATCCTTTCCTGTCCTCACCGAGTTGCACGTAAAATCCATATGGACCACTTTTCAAAAGAACCTGAAAGAAAACATTCTAGTAATTAACAAAATCATATAGAACAAAAACTTAGTAGAGCAGTCAGCTTCATATGCTTATATAGATTTCAGCAGCAAGCAAAACGTCGAAACCTTTTCGTTGGAAACTGGATGAAGACCAAGGAATTTTGGCTCTTCTATACTGTTGTTATCTTGAGGAGCAACTTCTTCATCCTCGCCATATAATGTTTTTGCAATATACCTGATGACAAGAAGAAAGTTGAGTACCATTCAGTGTCTTTCGACAAGGAATACATTGCTTGGTTGAAGAACAACTCATCCAAACTACGTTATTCCTTTTCAAACTCACTTACATCTTGGGTGTTGAAAGTACCTGTCTCATTCTTAAAATTAAAAAGTATAAATAAATAAAAAATCAAAGAACCAAATAAATCGAAGTTCAGCAGATATTGAAGAATAAATGTTGAGATTTCCATACTTCTTCTTTTGTAAATAAGGAAACCAAACTTTCATTGGGGCCAACACCAAAAAGACAAGCATTTTCTAGTATTTGTTCAGGACTTCTGTTTTTGGATGTCGGCATGGCTATCAGAGGCCCAAAACTCTCGGATGATTTAAGTGACTGTTTATTCAGATTTCTATATTTATCTGCACAAGATGTTGATTCCTAAGAGAAAAGCAAGCAAAATACTTTTCCATACCTTGGACATGTTCTGCAACTATCAGGAAGAAAAGAAAATAAGAAGTCCCCAAATTTCTTCTCTAACATTGTTTGCTGCATCTTGCTGAAGTGTAGATGTTATATATGGCATCGGAGGGTTTCTCCGCACTTTATTCTTTTTAGAGCTAAGCACTTGAAAACTGACGGATTTTAGTGCAGCTTCTATATTATTTGCCTCCGTGTTGGAGCTAATTGCAAACTGATTTAACTTCTTAGAACCAAAATGGGTCAAATGTGCAGGGACTGGACAATCTTCAACTGAAGAACAAGGATCTTTTTGGTTGAATTCAATCGCAACAGTCCAATATTCTTGTGGTTGGAATTCACCAATTTCCATTTCTCTATCGCATATCAGTGCGAGTGCCGCTGATTGAACACGCCCAGCTGATTGGCATCCTGGTAATTTCCTCCATAATAATGGTGAAATATTAAAGCCAATCAAATAATCTAAAGCACGTCGTGCAAGGTAAAGCTTGAACCAAGTTTGCATCAATTCCTCTAGGAGATTGCAGGGCACTCTTGATCGAAGCCTCAGTTATTTCATGGAAAACAACCCTTGCAATGCTAATACGTTCGTGTAGGGCATCCTGCTGCTGTAACATCTCGATTATATGCCAAGCAATAGCCTCACCTTCACGATCCGGATCAGATGCAAGAATAAGGTTCTCTGCTCTGAGGAATAATACAAAGCAAAAGAAAATTCAAATTAAACCTGAAGGAATTGTAAGTATGAGAAAAGAAGGCATAGTAGACATCACCAACTAAATGTGTGTGCAAACTTAATGATCATTATCAAGCTCGCAAGCAGGCCAAGCTAAGAACAAAAGACAGAAACATACCCATTTAAGGAAACTTTTATGCTCTTGAGATGAGTCCAGGCAGGAGATGGAACCCACCCACACCATACTGATAGAACCAAAATGGGTCAAATGGGAGAGTACTCATTCCATTTCTTCCGTATTTAGCATTTTTATCATCAGTTTCGTTCCCTGCTTCTGTAGAATGAGAAAAGAACTTCTTTCCAAAAGCTCCAATTAGTAGGAAGTTTAGGTGTGAAACTTGTTAGGAATCACGACTCTCTCTCATGGCTTTGCTTTGGGCCTCATAACAATAGTATTCCTCACTTATAAACCCATGATCTGGACTGATCTTACTGATCTTCCACTATCTTCCACTATCTTCCACTAAATTAACCAATGTGGGACTCACTCCTAGTAATCCCCATGATCTTCCACTAAATTAACCAATGTGGGATTGATCTTACTGATCTTCCACTATCTTCCACTAAATTAACCAATGTGGGACTCACTCCCAGTAATCCTCAATCCTCAACAATCCTCCCCTCGTAGTCCCCATGATCTTCCACTATCTTCCACTAAATTAACCAATGTGGGACTCACTCCCAGTAATCCTCAATCCTCAACAATCCTCCCCTCGTAATCCCCACGATCTTCCACTATCTTCCACTAAATTAACCAATATGGGACTCACTCCCAGTAATCCTCAATCTTCAACAATTCTCCCCTCGAACAAAGTACACCCTTTGATAAATGATCACTATGAAACCAAGAATTCTCTTTCTTTATCCCAATGTGGGACTCACTCCCAGTAATCCTCAATCCTCAACAATCCTCCCCTTGAACAAAGTACACCCTTTGATAAATGATCACTATGAGTCCCCGTAATCCTCAATCCTCAACAATCCTCCCCTTGAACAAGGTACACCCTTTGATAAATGATCACTATGAAACTAATCCTCAAACCTCAACAAAAAGATGGACAATCAAACCTATTTCTCGATTCAATAGAAGCCCAAAGAGATGAATAGGGTCCCAAATAACGAGAGATATGTAAAAAAACAGGTCCGTACGCGCTCGGATGACCCCTTCTCATAATTAGAATGTATATAACCTAACGGATGACCCCGATCACTATGAAACTAATCCTCAAACCTCAACAATCCTCCCCTCGAACAAAGTACACCCTTCGATAAATGATCACTATGAAACCAAGAATTCTCTTTCTTTATCATCAATCAAATCACCATACTTTGTTCGACACTTTAGTCACTTTTGACTACACCTTCGAGGCTCGACTCCTTTCTGGAGAACTGAACATGCTCGGATACTATGTTAGGAATCACGGATCCCCACAATGGTATGATATTGTCCACTTTGAGCATAAGCTCTCATGGCTTTGCTCTGGGCTTCCCCAAAAGGCCTCATACCAATGGAGATAGTATTCCTCACTTATAAACCCATGATCTTCCACTAAATTAACCAATGTGGGACTCACTCCCAATAATCCTCAATCCTCAATCCTCAATAAAACTGCCATTTAAAAACGGTCTGTTGGAAGCATTTGATAATGCAACAGAATGAGGAAATCCCACTGTCAAGCGGGATATAGAGTGAAAACATAATTTGGCCCAGCACATGTATGATACTGCCCAGCCTTTGCACGTTTAGTCTTGATAGAAAATGTTGCTCCATCTTTTCTAAAAACAAACTGATAACATCTGGCGTAATTACAAGCAGGGGTAAAAGATAAAGCAGGTATGCATTTGCTAGTATAAATTTGAAGCGTCCTGCTCTGCAACTGTAACACGAGCACCAAAAAAAATAACACATTGTCACCACCATAAGAGGATAAATTCACTGGGCCACTCCAAAATATTTAGCAAAAAAATAACAAGGAAATGGAATTAACCAAAATTGTCAAATGGCAGAAATTTCCATGCCGTTAAAATCTTCAAACATACAGGGGATTGCAACTCTTCCTATGTCTTCCCTAAGGAGACATTTATTGACCATTACCAGTTAAGTTTTTAAAATGTTCATACAATTCACTTCTAATATTTCCTGCAAGACAAACCCCTAAACGGGATTCTAAGAGTCTGAATGTTAAAAACTAAAAAAAAAACCATTCAAGCAGCAAAGAGAGATTGGTAGAAGAAATGTTATCAAACAGCTAACTGCCATGAAACCATAAATTCACTAGGTCACTCCAACGCACCAAAAAAAAAAAAAAAAAAAATACAACTGAGCGGAAGTAACCAAATGTCAAGCACCAGAAGTTTACATAGGCGTGTTAATAAAAATCCAAATGTATATGAAAATTGCAACTCTTCCAACGTTTCTTCTAGGAAGATTGTATTGACACTGTTATCACTTACGTTTCTAAGATGTTCATACTATTCGTCTTTAGTGTTTTCCGCGAGACAAATCTCTAATCAGAATGTACGAGAATGAATTAAATAATTCAAACAAAATAGATAGAGATTGGTAACCTACCACACTACCATCCGATAAATATATAAATTCGCTACACCACTCCAAAACCTTTAGAAAACGAACAAATGATAGAAAGTAACCAAAATGTCGAACACCAGAAGTTTGCTTGTTGCTAACAAAACTTCAAGCCAATATAAAACTGAAACTCTCCGCAACGCTAATCCTAGCCAAATATTATTGATCAATACTAAGTTCTCAGAATTTTCATAAAGTTCACTCTAATACAGTACTTGCTGCTAGACAGAGAATCGCAAGAGTACAAAATTTCTAAAAACACTTTAAAACTCCAGACAACACTACAGAAAGCAATCTATAGAATATGATAACCTTGGCCATGAAAGAACCGAGTCGTGAGGATGACACAGACGGAGCAGTTGAAAATACAGAGGAAGTAATGGCATCACTGGACGTAGTGGCCAAGAACAAGCTCCTCTGAAGCTGGCCCATTGCCTCAACAGTATCAATTGGCGGGCATGTTCGCTTCCAAGAACAGAGAGAGAACAAGAAAGATATGAACACAGTTTCAGAAGGAACCGATGAGACACAGAAAAGCCAATCTCGCGCCACCGAGGGTTGTCATTTTATTTCTCTCTTTTTTTCTTATCTTTTTTATTTTTATTATATATAATATTATTATATATTAATGTTGTTATTATTATTATTATTAATTAATTAATTATCTTACTCATTTTCATAATTAACTCATCTTAATTGAAATTTAAATACTAACAAGAGTATTTGCTAAGTAATGTTTTCGTAATTAACTTGTTTTGAAAAAATATGCTAATTTTAATTAAATATTGAAACATAAAAAAGGTAATCAAGATTCAAGAAATTAATATAATTTCCCCGGTTCCATTCCGGAGTCCGGACACGACGAATGCGTTTATTGCAGGTTCGCTTGTAGCCCTAAGGATCCGTTTAGTAGACCGGAGATTACAGCGGCGACCGACGATTGACCTCGCCGGAGCCATCGTGGAACTGCAAGAACGGAGAGAGAGAAGGAAGGAAAGACCAAGAAAGAGTGTGAAGCCTGCTCGGAGGCTGGATTGAAAGACGACGCTGATGTTGTAGGTATGTTCTGGTACTTGAACATTTTTTAATTTTACTGGCGGTGATGAGTTGCTGAGATTATGATGATAAAGATAAAATGTTTTCTGGTTGTTTTTTGGTTCACATTGTTCTGTAAAAGCCGTGGGAAAGTACTGGAAGTTAAGCGGTTTATGTATGGTTTTGTTCGCTGACATGTTTTTCAAGGATTTTAGTTCAGAACTCTCAGGATTGAGTGAAATGTAGTTGGTTGATACTTACTTCCGATTTGGACTTGGCCGATGATATGAATGTGGCTGTGACATAATTTTAGTTGCTGATTGTTTGGAGGATGGTTAATGATCTGTTTCTTTGTCATATTTGTGCCTGTAGATCGAAGAATTTATCGAGATTTTTATCCAGTTGATAGTTCTTTGAGAATTCTGGATAGCTAATGGATCGACAGTCTCAAGATTATGCAGCTGCTTCTGCTCTGGCTTATGCCCAGCAGCAGAGACAGGCAAATAATCTGCAACAACAGCAGCCGTTCGGATTTCATGGCCAACATCAACAGTTTCCTCCATCTGTTCCGGGTCCTCCTTTCCTACCGCCACATCCTGCTATGCAACAGTTCCCTTACCACCACCCTAGGCAGCAGCAACCACCACTCCACCCACACCATCCGCCTCTTCCTCACCTTCTTCATCTTCAACAGCAGCAGCAGCAGCCACCACCAGCTTTTGCTCCTCACTTACCTCCTCCAATGGGTCCATCACCTTTCCATGTTCCCTATGATTCTGCTCCTCCACCATCAGTTCCACCTCCTTCGGACCCCGAGCTACAAAAACGGATTGATAAACTTGTGGAGTATATCATAAAGAATGGCCCTGAATTTGAATCCATGATACGTGAAAAGCAACAGGATAATCCAGCATATGGCTTCCTCTTTGGTGGGGAGGGGCAGAGTTACTATCGTTATAAGCTTTGGCTAATGACTCGCCCACATCTTTCACCCTTCAGTTCTCCCTTCTCATCTTCATCTATGCCCACGTTGCACCCTCTTCCAAATCCTATGACAAGTCCATCTCCGCTTAATGCTCCTCCATTGAATGCTTCTGCATCGATAATTGGGGTTCCTCAAATGCATCAAACTCCTTTTGCTTCTTTCTATGAGCAACAGCACCATCAACAGGCTTTTGGTGTGCCTGGTCGATCAGACTATGATCAACCTTCAAAATCTTTTAAAGGGCTTTCTGGACCTCTCCCTTCTGATGTTGCTTTGGAGCTAAACAATGTGCTTAGTAATCTCACTGGTTCTAAAGAATCGATTAAAAGTGCTAAAACTTGGTTCATGCAGCGGTCTCCTTTTGCTCCAGCTATGGCTGAGGCACTTAGAGATATGATATTTAACATTGATGATTCCGAGAAGCAACTTCATATTATATACCTTGTCAATGACATTCTTTTTGAGAGGTACACTATCACATGACTGCTTCCGTTATTGGTATTTGGAATTTATAGTTTATTGGTTTAGTGTCATTAGCATGCTGCAGTTAATGATTGTTGTTGAATACCATGTACTTTTCTGTATAAAAATAAAAATAAAAACATAATAATAATAATAAAAACTTGTCTAAACTAATAGTTCATTAAGTGAGTTATGAGATCCCACGTCGGTTGGAGAGGGGAATGAAGCATTCCTTATAAGGGTGTAGAAACCTTTCCCTATCAGACGCGTTTTAAAACCGTGAGGTTGATGGCGATATGTAATGAGCCAAAGTGGACAATATTTGCTAGTGGTGAGCTTGGGCTGTTACAAATAGTATAAAGCCACTAGCAAGAACGCTGGCCCCAAGGAGGGTGGATTGTGAGATCCCACATCAGTTGGAGAAGGGAACAAAGCATTCCTTACAAGGGCGTGGAAACCTCTCCGTATCAAACGCATTTTAAAATTGTGAGGCTAACGGCAATACGTAACGGGAAAAAGCGGACAATATCTGTTAACGGTTGCTTGGGCTTTTACACAAGGGAGGTTCTCTCTTATCTTGCTCCTTAGATATACTCACTTTGTCATGTTTTCCACTGCAATGGTTCTTGAATGACTAAGTTTAATATTAATGAATGTCTTCAAGGACGAGGAATAGAATGTTTGTTGTTAATTATTTGTATCATGCATACATTCAGTTGTAGAATTTTTGGTTCTGATAGAAGTTCTATTCAATATATTACTTTGGGTCGACTAACTAATCTGATAGCAGTACTACGACATAGTTATTCGAGGTGTATGAACTTCTTCTCCATTAATCTTTCGTCCTAATTTTGCAGCATGATGCGAAGAAACAATAAAAATGACCTTGACAACGAAGCTCTAGCTTTTAAACCAGTTGTAGGTTCCATGCTTGCAAGAGTATATCACAACCCTCAAATCAAGGAGGAAAGCCATTTGAAATTACAGAAGTTGGTACAGTTCTGGGCGTCCAAAGAGATTTATGATCAAGATACTATTAAGACACTTGAGGGTGAAATGATTAATGGAATACCAACTAAAACTTTGCCAGGGCATTCAAAAGAGCTGCCCTCTTCAGTTGATTCAGCTGCTGGTAGGCCCTTCTCTTTTATTTTCTGTGCATTCATGTCGTTTTCATTTGCAGACTGTTATAGTGAGAAAATAGGAAAAATGGGAATAATCTTTGTTAAACTTCTTGATGCCATGCAGGATTAGCACAACATACAAATAACCATGCCATGCACCAATGGCAACCTGACAGGCAAGGCACCATTCCGAGTTTTCCTGATCAAGAGCGCCCCGATAAGGCTGTCGCCTCGGGCCAAGTGCTGCCAAGACCTGTAACGCCGCAGCAATTTCTACCACCAACTGCTGCTTTCGTAAACTCCATTCCCTTGCCAACTTCTGTTCAACCACCAAACCAACATCCCAATGCCCAATCAATGCCACCACAGCCTGCTGCTGTGGGTGAAAAATTGCCTCCTTATCCTTTGTTCCCTCCTGGTCTTATTCCTGGAATGGTGAGAAAAATGCAGATTGGAAGTGGAGTCCCATACTCTCCCATGAGCCCTTTGGATATTCCAACTATTATTCCTCCACCCAATATATCTCCCTCTGAAGTTCTTGAGAAAGTGTCCAAGTTCTTCAAGGAGATTGGAGAGGTTAATCCCTCAGAAGGACCAATGAGCTCCGATTCCAAAGACGACGATTACGAATACGAGAGAGAACCAGCAGTACGTAAGGGTGGAGCTTGCATTCCTCCTCCTCCCAACCTTCATCAGGTTGACCCAGAGACAGGTGTGTATGCCGATGGAAGTGTAGATCGAAAAGGCATGGGAAGGTTAGGACTAGGGGCTACCGCCAATCCGAATGAGGATAGTCAATATGACGACGTTTATACTTCTTACAGGAAGCAAAGAAGTACGAATTACCACTCTTCTTTGAGTACTAGGGCCACAACAAAGTGAAAAGAAACTGTTCAGTTTATTACTAGGAGTAATCCTGTATAACATGCCAGCCCTTTTCTGTTTACAGAAGTTGCTGAATTTCAGATCGGAAATTTCACCGTTATTAGGTCATTATCATTGGGCAAGAATGTTCTTCTGAGCTGATTGACAGATATGCAACGAGAGTTGCTTTTTTAGATTGGTTTCTGTAGTATATTTGAATACACTTGGCTGACTCAATTATATTGCAAAATGTTCCTTAAAATAATTTGAATATCCTATTTTTTTTATAAATTAGTTTAGATAGAAGCAATGAATTCTAGGCATAATATTAAATTAAGATATTGATGGCTGTTGGTACTGGAAATATTAATCAATTTTTATAGGTATGTCTTTTTTTTTTTATGGATAAGTCAAAAAAAATGATAAATAACATTAATTATCGAAGATTTTAAAAATATATATCACATGTAGATGGGGTCCCTAACTTAAAATAACGAATCTATTGATAGATACAAACTATATCATAAGTTCGAGAGATTATTGTTGCATTTTTAACCTAATTTTGTCGTACCAAATCAACCATAAAAATAATTTATAATTTTAATATTTTAACTTTTATTTTTTTAGATTTGTATCTATTTGAAAATTTTTAAAATTTTTTTTAGTTGTTTAATTTTTTAATTTTCATATCCGGTATATTTTTGTAAAGTTGGTTTGTGTCAGTCTTATGAGTAAAAGCTTCCCAATACCTCAAAAACAATCTCACTCCAAGGCAAGTATATTTTTGTAAATTATTGATTATATATATATATATATTTTTTTTTTTTATTAAATTATAAAATTGATCTACTCCAAACAAAAAAAATTAAAATTTTATTTCTATGATTTCAAAAAAATTAAAAAAATATATAATTATATTGAGCTTCGAACATTCGGTTAAAAAAAACTAAATTACGAATTCTGAATGGTATTATGGGTAAAATTTGACTTAATTAAATATCTCAAATTGGTAAGATATTGTGCACGTTGTGTAAATATGCAATGTTACTATAGTAACAATTAATTTTGATCAACACAACATGTTAGTATTTATTGTTTTTAAAAGTCGTTAAAAAAATAAATAATTTAAAAATAATTATGAAATTAATAAAAATAAAATAAATATAAGTATAGTATCATATTAAATAATCAAATATAATTTTAGGTGAACCATGAAAAAACCAAATTTTTAGTAGTTAAATTTGCAATACAATTAAACTAAAAATTAATTCTTTTGACCTTTTATGTGGATTAAAGTGTAAATCTCATGAAGGGTATTTTTGTCCAATTACAATTTAAAAGAGAAGGGTCCCACTTCTCGCAAGATATCTGCTAATTGCCCTAAACAAGGCCACTCGTTTTGGGCAACCCTTATGTGATGAGAGTCATGTGGCCTTGTTGGGGACGTTCGTCTTCAATACGCCCCAAAAGCACGTGCTTTGTAGAACTACCATGTGCGTCATTTTTTCCTGCTAGCCCGATATTGCCCCCACCTTTTATTATTATTTACTAACTACAAATAAAATAAAAACTATTATTTATCATAAATAATATTTTGACTCGTTGAATTATGAATTAAGTATCATTTTAATTATTCATTTTCGTTCTTAAATCTCTCAATATATTTTTTAAAGATCTTTTTTCTATATTTTTTTAATATATAAAATTGCTTATTAAATACTCACGTTATGTACTCAAAATTATTATTAATTTGTTAGAAAATAAAATAAATGTAAATTTTAAAATAATTTATCTCATTGGTTAACCAATTAAAAATTTCACATGGGTGAGGGTCGGATTATTTATTTATTTATTATTATTATTAGAAAAAAAAATTATATTATCCATAATAAATATTATATTAATAACTAAAATCTCTTAATATTTTTAAAAGTACAATTAAGTTGAGTTGGGTCGAGTTATAACCTTATTTTCAGGTTGGTCGGGTTAACGAGACAAAAAAAAAATGGCAATCCACACACTAAATCAAATTATTGCTTTTAAAAAAAACTCATCTCAACTCAAACCGAAAAAATATCTAACTCACTTCTATTAGACGAACACGACTTTCCACAATGGTATGATATCGTTCACTTTGAGTATAAACTCTCGTGGCTTTGTTTTAGGCTTCCCAAAATGCCTCGGAGAGTGTATTCTTCGATAACCCATGATCATTCCCTAAATTAGCGATGTGGAACTTTCATCATCCAACACCTCTCCTCGAACAAAGTACATCTTCTCTTAATCGAGGCTCGACTCCTTTGGAGTCTTAGTCATTTTTTACTATGCCTTCGAGGAAGCTCGGCTCCTTTTCTTTTGGAGTCCTTTGTTCGACATTTGAAGATTTACAAATCTATTGGCACGACTAAGTTTAAGGCATGACTCTGATACCATGTTGAAGTTGTTGGATGACATGCGACTTTTATCATCCAACAACTTCAACATATATGGTTTGGTTGGACAGTCCTCGATCACATTATCGAGTTATATGGGTTGGATAGTCGTAGGTCGGGTAATGAATTATAATAATTTTTTTAATGTCGAGAAATTAAAATGAAAATTTTAAAAATATTTTAAACATTAAATTTGTAGGTGGTCACCTATTTGAAGAAATTATTTATATATTCACCCAAAAAAACACGAGGAAGAAACTTGTCGTGGCCTTAGTCACATGAACAAACGTATCAATCTCAGTTCCAAACAAAATTTATTTTTATTTTGAAAATAAATCATTTTCTTAAATCTTTATTGCCTCTTGAGGCCTATAGATGAATTCAATTATAAATTCATTTTGGAATTATTGTAAATTAAATTAAATAATTTATTTTTTAATTTAGATCTACCAACCATTTTATAAATATTTTAAATTTTTTTAAAATTATAATTTACTATTTCCAATAATTTTGAAAAATAATCTTTTGATAACCAATTTTATTTATTTTTATTTTTATTACTAAGAACACAGTTTAATTTATTTTATTAATATTTTATCACGTCGCTTTAAATAGCCTTAATAGGCAACGTATAGAAGGGCTGAGCTAAGGAAACGTTTATAAATTTTGTATGACTTTATTTGTTTCTGTAATAATTTCTTAGATCTTTGAATTTTCTACCTATAATAATTATGACGTGTCTTCTTCGCATAACAATAGTTACGATAAGATCTCATACACGTAGCTATAAATTTTTTTAATCATGGTATAATCTATATATATATACCAGTTTTAATTTTTTTAAAAAAAGTGAAAAGACAAAAAGACCCTTCATGGTTGCAAGCTAGATGTCGGTATGCTAACTGTAACCTATATTATAAAATATATCATAATTATTTTCGTACTTCAACATTTATAACTTACCATAGGAAAGAATATTCCTTAAGATTCTCTACGGTAACACAAATATTCTCTACGGTAACACAGTCACTTTCTAGGTCAAATAATTTTTAAACTCGACCAATTATTAAACATGAAATAAGAAATATAGAGATTTATCAAAAAAATTTAGGTTCGAGTTTTTTTTTTTTTTGTCCTTTTGGTCAGGTACATACGTAAGTTAAACTATGTTTAAATTGACATTATAAAATATCATCGGGTCGAAAATAGGAGTTTAATTTATTATTTAAGTTAAATTACAAATTTAGTTCATAATTTTGTATATTCGTGTAGCAGTTTAAACCCACTGTTAGTAGATATTGTCTGCTTTGACACGTTACGTATCACTGTCAACCTTACGATTTTAAGACTTATATGCTAGAGAGATGTTTCCACACCCTAATACAGAATGCTTCGTTTCATTCTCCAACCAATATGAGACCTCATAATCCACCTCCTTGGAGGCCCAGCGTTTTCGTTGGAACACCGCCTAGTGTCTGGATATGATACAATTTGTAACCATTCAAGCCTATTGTTAGCAGATATTTATTCGCCTTGACCCGTTACGTACTGCTGTAAATCTCACCGTTTTAAAACACGTCTGTCAGGGAGAGTTCTCCGCACCCTTATACATAAGGCTTCATTTTCTAGTTTAAGATAGCAATAAACTTAAAATTTAATTCTAAATATTTTAATTTTTATCTAATATTTTTGTTGGCTTTTAAACGTACAAAACAAATAAAATTTAAATTTAAATTATTATAATTTTTAAAATTTAAGAATCTAAAATTTCACCTTTCCGAGGTAAAATTAAAATTTTATGTATTTATTAAATGTTTTTAAATTTTTATAAAAAATATATATTTTTTAAGGTAGAAATTAATTAGACAAAAGTTGAGAGACCTTCTAATTTAACCTAATTTTTACACCAATGATTAAATATTTTGGGAGCGTGTGACGCGGGTAAATAAAGTGCGGTGGAAGAGAGAGAGAGAACAGAGTCGCCGCCATGATCCAATCCATCTGGACGATGGATGAACAAGCGAGGCCTTTCTTTTTGACAGTTGGGTTCTTCACGTTCCGTAAATCAGAGAACAAAAGAAGAAGAAGGTCGCGTGGAATTCGCTTTTGTTTCTCCCAATTTAATATGCTCAGCGATCCAATGATGATGCCTCTTCTCACTACACAGTCCTACCAATTCAACTGCCCAAAATTGGTCAATTCTTGACGAAATTTCGTCTTCTTTCGGTCAATTTTCTTCATCTTCTCCACTGTTTCGCTTAGCTAAGCAATACGTCTTCACTCAGAAAGAACTTTCGAGCTGTTAAAAAAAGGGCTCTCCCTGTTTCCATTACGTGACCATTACCCCACATGAAGCTGCAGATACCTTTCCTCATAATGTGGTTTTTTTCCCCATGTTGGTTTGTTTTAGAGCGCTCAATCGATTACTAAAGAGCTTCTCACTCTCTTGTTTTTGTTCTTCTTCTTCTCTGCTGCATTGATTTTGATTCTGTGTGTAATGGAATAGTCTTTGATTGAAGTTTTGTCTTGTGGGTTTTTTTGGGTTTTTGATTTTTTGAAATGGGTTTGAGTTGGAACTAATTTTCGTCGGCTGTGATCGTTTGATTCCTCTTTTTCGTTTTGGAAATCTGGGTTTGTTTGTTTGTTTTTGAAGTGTGTTTTGGAAATGGCACCGAGATTGGGGTTTTTGTGTTGGTGGGGAACGGAGAAGGACTCTCAAAAGGGAACTCCGGTGGTTGTGACGATGGAGAAACCCAACTTCTCCGTCGTGGAGATCGACGGTCCTGACGCCGCATTCCGGCCGGTGGAAAAAAGTAGAGGCAAAAATGCTAAACAAGTCACATGGGTTCTTCTTTTAAAGGCCAATCGAGCTGTCGGTTGCATTACTTGGCTTGTTACAGTCCTCTGGGCCTTATTGGGAACAATCAAGAAGAGGCTGATCTACAGGCAAGGAGTCGCCATTGAAGACGGGAAGTTGGGAAGAGGGAGGTTACTGTTTGGAGTAATTAGAGCTTTCTTAGTGACTTCCATGGCGATTCTTGCTTTTGAAATGCTTGCTTATTTCAGAGGCTGGCATTATTTTCAGAATCCTAATCTCCACATTCCTCAGGCTTCTGATTTGCAAGGATTGCTTCATTCACTCTATGTTGCTTGGTTAACTTTTAGAGCAGACTACATTGCTCCTCTCATTCAAACACTCTCTAAATTTTGCATTGTTTTGTTCCTTATCCAATCAGTGGATCGTATGATCCTTTGTTTTGGTTGCTTGTGGATAAAGTGCAAAAGAATTGAACCCAAGATTCAAGGGGATCCCTTCAGGTTGGATGATGTGGAGGGAGCTGGACACAAGTATCCAATGGTTCTTGTTCAAATTCCCATGTGCAACGAGCGCGAGGTACACTTTTCGATCTATTTACCCCGTTCTTTTCTATGTATGTGATGAATCTGAGTTAAGTATAGTTCATAATTGATTAGCTTTTAGGAGTTTTGATGATCTAGGAAAGAAGGGGAGTGTAGATATTTGAATAACTTAGGCATTAAACAGCCATTGAAAACAAGTTCTTGATGAGCAGTCTATCAAGATTATGTTAGATTCTGAATATAAATGGCTTTACGACGATTTCGTGCAGGTTTACGAGCAGTCTATCTCTGCAGTCTGTCAGATCGATTGGCCAAGGGACCGTTTACTAATTCAAGTTCTTGATGATTCTGATGATGAGAACATTCAAGTGCTAATTAAGGCAGAGGTTGCTAAATGGAGCCAAAAGGGAGTGAACATAATCTATCACCATCGATTAATAAGAACAGGATATAAAGCTGGGAATCTCAAGTCTGCAATGAGTTGTGACTATGTTAGAGACTATGAATTTGTAGCAATTTTTGATGCTGACTTTCAACCAAATCCAGATTTTCTTAAACTCACAGTTCCTCATTTCAAGGTGGAACAACGAAAACCCGAATGTTTTTTCCCCCCAGATCTTTGTCGATTGTAATTTTTGTTAATTTTCCTGTTTGTGTCATTTTCGTGTAGGATAACCCGGAGCTCGGTTTGGTTCAGGCCAGATGGTCTTTCGTGAACAAGGACGAAAACTTGCTGACACGTCTTCAGAACATTAACTTGTGTTTCCATTTTGAGGTAGAACAGCAGGTTAATGGAGTGTTTCTTAATTTCTTCGGTTTCAATGGCACTGCTGGTGTTTGGAGAATTAAAGCCCTCGAGGAGTCCGGAGGATGGCTCGAAAGAACAACAGTAGAGGATATGGATATAGCTGTGAGAGCCCATCTTAACGGCTGGAAATTTGTATTTCTAAACGACGTTAAGGTAACCGAATCTGTCACTTCGTTAACTTGAAGAAACTATGATGTCAGCTTGACTTGTCTAAGTATCCATCCTGTTGGATAACAACTCGAACATAACTTCACTGTTGAATGTGTGTGTTTTCATTTAATCTAAACCTTTAAAACTTTTCAACGTAAAATTCAGGTTCTTTGTGAAGTTCCCGAGTCGTATGAAGCATATAGGAAGCAGCAACATCGTTGGCATTCCGGTCCTATGCAACTATTTAGGTTGTGTCTTCCAGCAATCATAAGTTCTAAGGTATTGTCTCGTGTTCGGATTCTGTTATTTAAGCTATTAGCTGCCTCGCCGTTGCGTTACACCGAAGAGATGATCCTCATATCTTTTTATAATACAGATAGCAGCATGGAAAAAGGCAAATTTGATACTGATTTTCTTTCTATTAAGGAAGCTCATCCTTCCCTTCTATTCCTTCACGTTGTTCTGCATAATTCTTCCTCTAACCATGTTCGTACCCGAAGCCGAGCTTCCTCTATGGGTAGTCTGCTACGTGCCCGTCTTCATGTCCTTACTCAACATCCTTCCATCCCCAAAATCTTTTCCTTTTATCATCCCCTACCTTCTTTTCGAGAACACTATGTCTGTCACCAAATTCAATGCCATGGTATCTGGCTTATTCCAGCTCGGTAGCTCTTATGAGTGGATTGTGACTAAAAAAGCTGGCCGGTCCTCTGAATCCGACTTACTGGCTACTGCTGAAAGGGACTCGAAGGTAATGAATCAAGCGCTGATCTATAGAGGCGCTTCTGAGAGCGAGCTTTCTGAGTTGAGCCACTTAAAGGAATGCGAAAAAGTAGCCGCTGCACCTGTCAAAAAAGTTAACAAGATATATCGGAAAGAGCTAGCGCTCGCGTTTCTTTTACTTTTAGCTTCACTCAGGAGTCTCTTGGCTGCACAAGGAGTCCACTTCTACTTCTTGATGTTCCAAGGTGTGACCTTCCTCCTTGTAGGCCTTGATCTAATTGGAGAGCAAATGAGCTAACCACACACCAATGGATCAAGGTGGATAAACACCATTTTCTTGTGCTGTAGCAGCAAGTTCTGTTCGTGCAGTATAATTCGTCCCACGGAGGAATCAGTACTCAACAATGCTGAATCCGACCTCAAATTCAATAACACAGTCGATATCGAAGTTCTTCGTCATACTCATACATCATCTGTTATTGTAATCATTCATAAGCTTTTTCCAGCAGTTTAGTGTTTATTATGCAAATAAGTTCTACAGCCTCCATTGATTTTTTCTTGTGTGTAGTTCTGGCTTTTCGAAGACCTCATCATGCACCGGACCCGAATCGAGCTGCCGTTGTTGTAGCTTTCTGGTTTTCGGAACATGTAAGACATCAACTTCTCTGTAAATGTACTGTTTATCCAATCTAATTTATATATCATATCTTGTTTTCTTCCACAATTTACTTGTGCTGCAAAGTAGAAAGGTAGTGTCGGCAGGCAAAGTAGATTAGAAAATGGTTGAATGCTTTGGGTGGCTTAGATTGTTGGTTCAGATACCTTTTCAATCCTTATTAGAAGAAGGGTTTGGGGGGCCAGGATCTGTTGTGGGCATATGCTGATTCCTTGTTTCTTTTTTGGTTGTGTTTGTGGATAGTGGTGGCTACTGCTATTGCCACCGGTTGGTGGCATGATTTAATGATAAATTTGGCCATTCTTTTCTTGACCGGTCATGTATGGCCCTTTTTTATTAAAGCTTTGTCTTTAGCTTCGTCAACCTCTATCGATCATAAAGCTATGATTTGGCGAAATGTGGCATGACCCACGTCTCTTGCACGTTTTCAAGTTGGCCAACTTGGACATAGTCTGGATTTTCATGGTGAGAAGTTTTGGTTTTCAGTAGGCCAGGTTTTAGCTTTCTCTAAGATTATCTCTCTTTCTAAGATATGGGTATAAAATGCTAACTAGGGAAATGCTCTTACGTTGAACTTGGTGACGATAGAGGAACCAACCCGCCTGCTGTGGCGGGGCGGCTTTTTTCCCTACCCGTGGTTGAACTCCTCTAGGCTCTGCTTTGTGGTGTGAAACTGTCTCGTAGTAACGTTTTAGTATTCTAGAAGCATTCTTGACTAGCTAAAGAATGCTTTTGTGAGATCCCACATTGGTTGAGGAGGGGACCGAAGCATTCCTTATAAGGGTGTGGAAACCTCTCTCTAACAGACGTGTTTTAAAACTGTGAGACGACGGCGATGCGTAACGGGCCAAAGTGGTTAATATTTGCTAGTGGGGGACTTGGGCTGTTACGGCTTCTCGACCTCTTTGCTTATGTTCTTGACATCTTTCATGAAGTTTATGTTCTTGACATCTTTCATGAAGTAATGAAATAGTTTAGATTTGACATTCTTCGTATATGAAAAATCTATTTACATTTTTCCATTGTGTGCCTCGTAAAAGAAACTCGCCCTTTTACAATATCTACTAGCAGTGGACTTAGACTGTTACAACCTCGAGCTTTAAAAAAACAATATTTACTTTAGACGCAAAACACCCGTTAAGAACTCGCTAACGAGCATGTTCTTGGTTTCTTTAGCTGATGGAATTACAGTGAAAAGTGTTTGAGAACGGCAATTGCTTGAGTTCAAACAAAGTAGAAAGAAATGAAAGAATGAAAGGTAATGATAATAATATACAAGTGAGATTCTTATTATAGTACAGCTTTTCAACAAGTTAATCATCTGGTTCTTCAGAAAAGTCTGGCTCGTCAGGCTTTCGCAGCTTCATTAAGTTAACATCCTTAAGCTTTTGTGCTCCTCTACGTGTGTTTGCAGCAAACCTCGACGCCAATATCGTGACGCCGAGGTTTTGTTTTGCTTGAGAATAATTAGATCGTGGATTATGTTCTTCCTCTTCTAGCTCGGCTTCATCGGCCATTGGCTTTTTGGGATTCAACGAAAAAGACTCCTGAATACTGAGCGTCTTTGCTATGATTCTCCTCTTGAACCGACGCCATGCTGCTTGAATGAAGCAAGCAGCCCATGTTCTCCAGTGGTAAGAGTAAAACCGAAACGTGTGTTGAAGCTTCTTGCTATGGAGACGTCGAAACTGGTTCGCTACGAATTTGAGATCCTCGGCTCGTAGAGCAAAGGCTTCTACTTCAGTGATTGCTCTAACTGTTCTAGTAGAAGATGGCAAGCTGATTGATGATTTTGGTAGCAATGCCCAAGCGAGAAGCTCTTCTCCACAAAAATCTCCAGGTCTCAATGTTATTGAATTGAAGAAACCTGATCTTCCTCCATCTGTCGTGGAACTCTCGAGCATTCCTCGGATGATGAAGAACATCTCGGTAACAGGATCTCCTTCACGAACAATGAACGTGCCTTGCGTACATAAAGACGACGCTAATCGCTCACAGATCGCGTCGAGAAGCTGATCATCCATTTGTGCAAAGAAAGGAACCTGAAATTTTGGAAAACAAGAGGTTTAAGTCCTTGAATTTTAGTTCGTAACAACTCAAAGAAAAACTTACACGTCGAACAAGGTCGAGGCACAAGTGACGCTGAATATCTCGACGAAGATCGGTTGGAAGGGCTTGTAAGATGGATTCTTCGTCAACACCTCGCGTTGCAAGCCACTTATACTGAACAAATCTCCGCACACGTTCTTGTAAATCTTCGGGGAGCTGCCGATGATTCATCCACTCCTCTGTGTCTCGCCGCTTCACCCGCCACTCCTCCAGTCTCACGGTGATGGATTGCAAATAAGTCTGCACTAGTTTTATGAAGTTATGAGGAACAAGCAAAGATAAAATTATCACTTTTCAAGAACATTGATGGGTTTCTTCCTTTACCTGCATATTACCAATCAAATGAGCAAACAAGACCAAACCCATTATAGCAATGAGGATAGCAAACGAAGTTTCTCCTATGAAGGTGCTTGTCTCCAAACCCTGACCATAGGAACTGAGAAATTCATGAACGAAACACGTTAAAACGTCGAGAAGAGAGCATTCCGAGAAGCAAAGCCACAGTTTCCTACAAATATACCTCAAGTTCTGTAAGCCCCACCAAAGACAGTAGAAGTACTTTTGAGCGAACCCAAACGAGATGACGTTTTTCGAGATTGCATTGGCAAATATCCCGTAATTGAAAACGACATCTTCATCGGGAGAACATTGGGTAAATACTGTTGTGTTTACTTCCCATATCCTACGGTTGACATCATTTAAAGTACCACAATCGAGATAGTCGAGATGGCATTTCGTAGGACTGAATTCCCTTCTGCAGGTGAACTTCCAGCACATGGCATGGCGCTCCACAGACAGCAAGTACCATGCTGCTCCTAAGATCTATATGAACAAGAACAAACTTGAAACAGGTTGGCTTTGAAGTAAAGATTTAGAATGTAAAAACGAGGATCGCTCGGGTTCGTTACGTACATGACTAGCTAGCATATACAATACAAGGTTATAAGCAGCTCCTGCCCAAGCAGTCTTTGTGACAACACCAGTAGTTTTGATAATGTGGGAACTCAATGGGAAGATCAGGTAGAACCTTGGAATGTACTGAAGCAGAACTATTAACACAAGAGTATTGTTTGTATGGTCTGCATGAGAGCTTCTAATTGCTGGCATTATAAACCATATCATAATCTGTCAACACAAGTTTTAGTTGGACTTAGTTGATATACAAAAAGAAAATATTTGTAACAGCTCAAGCCTACCGCTAGCAAATGTTGTCCACTCTGAGTTTTCCCTTTTAGGTTTTCCCTCAAAGTTTAAAATGCGTATACGAGGGAGAGGTTTCTACATCTTTACAAAGAATGCTTTGTTCTCCTCTTCAACTGATGTGAGATCTCACAATCCACCCCTTCAGGGCCTAGCGTTCTCGCTGGCACTCTGCCTCGTGTCCACCTCCCTTCGGGACCCAGCGTCATCGTTAGCACACCACCCCGTGTCTGGCTCTAATACCATTTGTAACAGCCCAAGCCAACCGCTAGCAGATATTGTCCTCTTTAGGCTTTCCCTTTCGAGTTTCCCCTCAAGGTTTTTAAAGTGCATATGTTAGGGAGAGGTTTTCACACCCTTATAAGAATGTTTCGTTCCCCTCTCCAACCGATGTGGGATCTCACAATCCATCCCCTTCGGGGCCTAGCGTTCTCGCTGACATACCGTCAAACGCCCACCCTCCTTAAGGGCCCAACATCCTCGCTGGCACACCGTCCGGGGTCTAGCCGAAATTGTTCTCTTTGGGCTTTCCCTTTCGAGTTTCCCTCAAGGTTTTTATTAAAACGCGGCGTCTACTAGGGAGAGGTTTCCACACCCTTATAAAGAATGCTTCGTTCCCCTCTCCTCTCCAACCGACGCGGAATCTCACAATATTTCAATATTGCTTCGAATGCAACAGCTCACAAACAAATCTAGGCCTAAACTTTCAAGGATTCTTAATCCTGTTCTTTTATGGCTCATAAAAGCAGGAAAACATGATCAAAATAAGTATGAAATGACTCTAAACTTCAAAGCTAAGATTTCAAACATGAAGTTAGTAAGAACACAAACCAACGACATGAAGCAAATACCTGAGGAAGAGGCAGAGAAGCAATCAGATCTATACAGAAATCAGACGTCAAGTAACGTTTAGCAATCTTCTTTGGATCAGTAACAAGTTCACCTTTCCCAAAAACTCTCGAAGTAGGTGAAACATAAGCCATCCGGAACTTCAAAACCATATGAAAAAGATAGAACACATCGGCAAAAGTGCGAAAAACAGTCACAGCAATTCCCAAATTGAAATCAGTAGTCATACAAGACGATCTATTATGGTGAATCACTGAAGGAAGGTAGAAGAAAAGAGGATCAACGAAAAGAGCTGTCAAACAAGAGAACAGAAAAACCCTATTCCATCTCAGAATCGTTTCACTTTCAGGGTTAAGAATCCACTTCCGTTGTGCCTCATTATTCTCCACAAAAATCTTGAATCTCCCTAAATCTGAACTAATTTTACCTTTATCCCCAATCGCATTCGTTAATGGAGCAGTCCCCATTTTGAAAAATGGTAATGCGAACTCAAAACGCCTCTTACCATCGTTTTTCTCCCATGGAAGCTCAAGATTCTTCTTCTCATTGGAGTAAAACCTAAAGAAACGCAAATCAATCAAGCAAAACGATGAACAAATGAAGAAGAAAACGAGAGAATTGGAAGAATCTGTCAATACCTCACGAATTTCCCTTTCTTCAATTCCATGCTTGTTTTGTTCGTTCTCGTTCGTTCATTCAGTCAAATGGATTCATGATCCGGCTCGATTTCAGCATCTGAAAGTGGAGAAAACAAAAGAATCCCCCAAAATTTGAAGTGGGTTTTAAAGAATCTTGAAGAAGAAGCAAAGTGAGAGAGAATGAATGAGCACCAGAAACGTTCTGCAGTGCACATTACCAAATAACGGAAAGATTCTTCACATTGTATTGAGGGAAAAGAGAGAGAGGATCCCGCAATGAACGCGCCCAAATGGTGGCGAAATAATGATGGGGGGATTGTCTTTTGCGGTTGACTTCGCACTAAAAAAGCTGGCAGAACAAAAAAAAAACGCTACAAACTATGAGTTAAATGGAAGAACTAACAGCTCAGATTTTGGGGTCAGTTTTTTTTATTAACGATGAACTGGGTATTAAATATTTTGATTGATCTGATCTGGTTTGAGCTCCATTTTTTGTGCTTGTTTCTGGGTCCGAAACGAAATTGATAAACAGGGCTTTGAGGAACGTGATGAGCATAAAGATGATGGCAGCGAGAGATGACAGAGATTTGGGTTGAAATTGAATCCATTGATTGCCAGCTACAAATTTTTTTCTCTATTGGGATGCAAGACTTCAGTTGCAGGCGGGAAGAAAGGTTTTTTTTTTTTTTTTTTTTTTT
>NW_019268524.1:2257450-2260162 GCF_002738365.1 Cucurbita moschata
TTTTTTTTTTTTTTTTTTTTTTAATTGCGTAAATTATTACATCAGCTTCGAATCCGCTTGAGAAAAAAAAAATACAAAATTATTTTTGATCACTGGGAGTGATAATTTAATAATTTAAATTTAGTTTATATTTTCAATTTTTTTTAATCCATTAATTTGGTTTGGTAACAATATAGTTTTTATATTTTTTTAGTTCCTATTTTTAAAAAATGAATCAAAATTAAATGCCTATTTTTTAATTAAAGATTTTATATTTTTATAGTTTATAAACATGTGTTTTTTTTTTAATTAAAATTAATTTGCAAACTAACAATCACAAAATTAATTTTTTTTTTTTTTAAACAGCAATATATTTCCTTTTTGTGTTGAATTGTAAGGCATCCGTTTTATACACAAGATTCCAACTGTCAAACGATTTAATTATAAGACGAGTTGTATTCCCAATTTGACACCCAACAAACGGCCGTACCTATTTTACAAATTCTCACATTTTATTACATTTATTTATATTATTTTGATTTACTTCAAAATTTGAGGGAACAGAAAATTACATTATTTTATTATTTTTTTAGTACAATTATTTTCTCCTATCACTGTCCTCAAAATTATTTTAAAATAAATCTTATTCCTTTAAAATATGGTAATTAGAAATCAACATCCATAAATCCATAATTAGGATGGATTAATTGGCATATATATCTCAAGAATTAACAAGAATACAACCCTGTACACTGTAAAAAAAATAAGTGAAAAAATTAGGACAAAAATGATAGTTAAAGATAATTAATAACTCGAACAATCTATTCGAAAGATCAACAGACATTCCGACATACCAACATGTTTTAAATTGCAATACATCAATATCAATATTTCATAAAATATATTTCCCATATCGCGTGTAGAACATGCACCCCTTCAAATACACTACCCCTCCCCGAACCCCTTCGAATCCATAGGGTCCAAATTATAAATACGGTTAAACGAATCTTCGATCGAGAGGAAGGCTCAGTAGCCATCAAAGTGATTACTTCAAATATGCTAACAAACCTATAAACTCAAATGGTCTAGCCTTGGCAAATAAAAAAAAAAAAAAAAAATTGGAAAAGAATAAAGAAAAGCAAATTACAGATCTTATGTAGCAGACGTAGCAGCAGCGTCCTAGCATAGATGGAAGGGAATTTGACGGGAGTTCTGATGCCAACCCACAGGAACTAATGTTTCTCCGTCAGAGATGGAAGTACTTTCAAGCAGATGGGAAATAATCCAAAATCATCTCAACAATGGGTGCAGAACTCGAACACGATTGCAATATCAAAAGAATCATGGAAATTGGTAGTCGATATGGTATTCACCATGGCAGGAAAATACCACTTTGGGGCACGGAAGAGAACTCCAACTAGAACTCGGTCGATAAGAAGTTGCTCATCTTGAGACAATTGACTTAATAGACATAGCCAAGAGAGCATCGCTCAGCAACCAACCCACCATACAAGTAATCGCAATCAGGGGAGAAGAAAATTAACATGTATAAAAAATGAAATAAAAGTTACTCCTAGTCTTAATCATCCTCACTTGACAGGAAACCATAATTCTCAGAACTCAAATGATTATGCGCACCAAAAAAAAAAAAAAAATGGTATGGGAAACCAATCCTCCTCCTAATATGATATGAATGCCATGAAGAGAAAATGTTATGCAGAGAATGTATTTTGAAGAATGCCTAAAAACCTGATTTTCTGTACAAGAATCCCACCCCAAACTTCTGTAGAACAGATTTCATGTACCTGCCAGAAGCATTTGATGCCGTTCCTCATGCCTCAAAGTTTATAAAAAAGGAATCTCATAAACATTATGAGAGCGTGCAACACAACCGCAGAGATTCAATCAAATAGTAGCATCTACAGTTGTAGTAGCCGGCTGGGACCTACAACCTTTCAAATTGAAGATCCCAGAGGTGGGGGGTGTAGAACGAAATCTCAGGATAGGGCAGAAGCAGAAAAGCAGTGAAGCAGTACGAGACGAGACGAGACAACACCTCAAAAAGGAAAAAAAACATACATCTTTAGCAGTGCCCTTCAAGACATTCGCTCAATAAAATTATCAAAATAAATATGAACTGAAAATATTTTAGTATATAGATTCCTACGACTATACTGAAGGGATAAAGGAAAAAACAATTCAAATTAAAGATAGAAAGGACTTATCCAAACTCAAAAGTAGAGGCTGAGGGCGTCGCCCGATTTTAAAAAGGTCCGTTACGAAGTCCAAGCACTAAAAACACATAGAATCGGAGTAATCCTCTAAAAATCCTGTGTTTAACTAAGGCAGGTTGAGAAGTCTGTAGTCCTCAGCTCCTGCTCCGACGGCGGTCCTTTACACCATTTCTACACAAGATTGGAACAGTGAATATTAAAACATGTTAATGCTTTGAGTAAAAGGGATATCTGAGCAAGCATGCAGACCGCCCATGCAAAATTGGTGCACCATGAAGATCTTACACATGACTATTTAGTCAAAGAAAAACAAACTTAAAACATCTAACATTCATAGGGGCAACCGTGGGGGAAAACACCCAAAATACAGTAGAGAAAAAAGAATCCTGAGTTTAGTAAGAACCCAAACCAAATTTCATGCATCCAAGAAATAACAGAAACGAAAGGGTTTTTCTTTTCCTTTTTTTTTTTTTTTCTTTCTTTTTTTTTTTTTTTTTTT
>NW_019268524.1:2260818-2268607 GCF_002738365.1 Cucurbita moschata
TTTTTTTTTTTTTTTTTTTATAAGAGACAATTTCATTGATGATTGAAAAGAACAAAAAAAAACTAAATTTAGAGAATAGCTTATAGCACGCAGACTTAGCAGATAACATCCATGGAATAGGAATTAAATGTAACAAAGCAAAACATATCAGACAGCCTCACCCATTGGCATAAGGAACCTCCTCTCTACCACGATACGGAGGTGATCTGCTATAGCTACGCCCTCGAGGTGACAAGCTGCGGCGTCTTGGAGATCTTCCACGGGGACTGTAACTCCTGAAAATACACTAATGATGTCAAACATCCAAGAACATAAACAAAATCCAAATACAGACAACTGGGGAAAAAAAACTAATGTAAGAAATTTCAAAATAATATACAACAAAAACTATAAGTTGCAAGATTCAAGGATCAAACCTGCGACCATAACTTGGACTCCGACGGTACCGTGGACTGCGGCTACGTCTTCTTCCAGCACCGCCGCCGCCGCCACCCCCGCCGCCGCCACGTGAACGACATTCACGAGCAAAATGTCCTGGCTCACCACATTCATAGCATTTGAGATCAGAACCCCCAGAACGACCACGACCCCCTCCTCGGCCACCTCCACCACCACCTCTAGAATTGTGAGAAAGCTCAACTCTCCAACCATTCTTCCCTGAATCAGAATTGACAATGGTAATCATAAATCAGAAACAAAAAACCATAAATGCAAAAATGTGACAGCAGCTCAGTGGAAATGCACGAACAAAAGCTTCATTAAACAAGGGAATATAGGCACGGCATCACTAAACAAGCTCAAACACAAATTATGAAAAAGGAAAAGCTGACAAACCATCAACATATCACAAAATAGAAACTAGCTTATATACAATAGACTGAAGAATAAAGATCAACAAAATAATAGTGGATACAATAGCTTGTCTGAAGACAAAAAGGCATTATGAGCTTAAACTTCGTACACTTAGATTTAAGAAGCACATAACGAATTAGTTACTGAGTTATGCATAAACTATTATGTAATATCATTGTTAAGATATGTGTATGAAACAAAGCACCAATGACAAACAACAAAAACTGCATCAAAATACAACGGCATGTACCAATAAAAAAACAATACAAAACAACAGAAAAACCCATACATACCATCTAATTCATGAATTGCATCCCGTGCATCTCTGGGATCATCAAAATCTATAAAGGCATAACCAGGGGGTCTTCGTGCAACCCATACACTGAAACACAACATTTGCAATTGGGTAACCAACTGATTAAAATAAATAAAATATGTATAACTCGGCCTAACATCCAAGAAGGTGGGGAACTTTTCCCCTATGAACAGCTTAATCCTCAACGGTCATCAGATTATGAATCAGGGAGTGTCAACAAACACTTGGTCAAAATATAAATACTCTACTGTTATCAATTCCTATTCCTAAGTGCTACCACCAAAATACAGATATAATAAAACAATCTTGTCCTAATGGAACCTTTAAAAAAAAAAAAAACACTAAATGTCCAGGTCTTAAATCTAGCTAACTACCCAATTAATGAATAATAAGTGCATTGCATTATAGGACTATGGTGTAAACATCTATAGACACATAAAGGCTCTTGCCCCTTTTCCATGGAGATAAGTTCCAGCTCCCTTACACAGAAACTTCTTCAATTCCCAGCTGTAAACCATGAAGTCCACAGATGCCCGAAATAAAATCAAAACTATTTGACATTTACTTCCGGATGAACAGCCACGGCCGAAAAGTTGGTAATAAGAAGATAAATAAGAAAACTTAACAACTTGATGTTCGGAATTCTTGAAAACATAAAATTAATGGTGCGCAAGCCAAGTAGAGTGGCTGGTAAGAATTTATATCAAGAGTGAACTAAACCAAATTACAGGTAGTATCTTGTCTAACAAAAGGCATTTAACAGTTGAAGGAGTTAGAAATCTGCTTCAGAATCCAACAGTAGTAGATTGTACAAACTACGAAGAATAATAAAACAGTAGGCCACAAAGTTAAATATACCATACCTTCGAATAACTCCAAATACACGAAATTCGTCTTCCAGCTCGCGCTCAGAGACCCTCGGGTCCAAATTCCCAACGTACACCCGAGACATTTTTTGCCAAGTAACCTGCCAGTTACACGAAGAATCAGACAATACAATACACTTACTCGCATATTATTCTCCTAAAAATACACTAAACAAACAGAACTTCTCCAAAGAATCCGTTCAAATAAGGGCTGCTCCTCGAATTCAACTACAGAAAATCGAGCCTGGGCATGGGGTTAACAATTCGCCGGAAAATTACCGGATGTTTGATAATAATAAATCTTTCGAAATGAGAATCTACTTGAAGCAATCATGAAAATCCATAAGAAAAAGAAAAATCAAGAAGACATACGAACAGATCGGAGACGACGATGAACGTACAGGAAAAACCCTAGCAGCCCGACGGGTTTCTCTCTTCAAGTTTCAGATACACCTGGGTTTTCGTAAACTACGGAGTTGTGTGTTAAATGTCCGACGAATTTAGATCGGACTCCTCCAAAGTTTCGAAATCAGTAAACTAACCCAACATTTTAGCGAATTCTTATTTTCAACTCGAGGAAGCCATGGGCCAGCTTCATTGGGCTTGTGGCCCAAATATCAGTCCAAGCCCAGCCCAGCCCAGCTCCAATTTAAGTCCAGCCCAAAATCATAGCTTGGGTCAGTTCATTTGCGTCATTTTTTTTTATTCTTAAATAAGTAAAATATTAATTTTTTTCCAAATATATTTTGTATTTCGCATTCAGCTTCTGCTCCGACATCATTGGCCACGCCAGAATCGGCACCGCCGCCGCCAAACTCTCCATTATCGAGTTCCACCCGCAGTGGCTCAGAAACCCCCCGATTGCGCTGTGGAATAGAATCCCGATTTGGTCCACCATCCCCCTCACAATCAACCCGTTTGACCCAATTCCTTTTGGTGCACACCAAGTGTTCGACCTAATGACTAGCACATACGGTCACCCGGAATCCTCCAATCCAAGCGCCATCGCCTCCATCTCGGCGTCCGTCAGCACCGCCTGTGACCCGAACGCTGCATAGATCACTGACTACGATGCCTCCGCCGCACGTCCGTCGAGCCATTTCATCAAGGAAACAGAGTTATCGTCCTTGTGATGATTGGTGGTGCTTTCTCGTCCATAGAGAAAAGTAGGACCAACACACCAAATTTTCGCCCCTTTCGAGTAAAAGGACTCCAATGGCGAAATAAAGTCGATTTCGAGCTCGACAAAGCTATTGGCAATGACCCCCCAACTCTGCAATTCAGCCTCCCCTGCCTCGGCTATGAATTTGGCGAACGGGTTGCTGTCGGTGTTCGACGACAAATTGACGTCGAGGACATCGGCGGCAGTTATATTAAACGACAGATTCGGCGGCAGTTAAATTAAACGACAGATTCGGCAGAAGCCGGTGGATAAGAGTAGAGATAGAGGAAGCAGAAGCCGTGTTATCAGCATTGGCCATAATGGCTTTGGTGATGAGAAATGGCACAACGCCGGTGGCATGGAAGACCAATCTTGGAACGCCGAAGTCTTGGCAAATGCTGGCGTTCCAACCAAGAAAGTAATCAGTGATGACGCACAAAGGGAGGTCGCCGGAATCCGCCATGGATTGGAGGAGCTGTTGAAAGGGGTGGTGGCAGTGAGGAAAGAGACGAAGAACTGCAGAGAAGGAATTTCAGAGAGGTTTTGACAACGGCAAGCTTCGGGGAGGCCATCAATGGCGGGGAAATGGAGATCGGCGAGGGATATGAGAGGGATGGTTTGGATTCTGGGAGAGATAAAGCTTGAATTAGCTGGGACTGTGACAATAGTGACTCTTGCTTGGTGTCGAGAGAGAGCTATTGAGAGGTCTATCAATGGGAAGGTGTGGCTGTGAGACATGAAAGGGAAGACCACGACATGGGTGTTTGGTGATGAAGTCATTGATGGGTCTGTCTTTCTGCAATAACTACGACGGCGTAGGAGGCAGAGGATGGTGAGAATACAAAAACTTGCTCCTTATTTATATCAAGAAAAAAATAATTTAACAATTTATATTATAGAAACACGAATAAAACCCCCACGATTAAAACATTTTACATTCAGAAGGCTTCACCTCCATCGTAATAGACGCCACAAAAAGACAAAAAATAAAATAAAATAAATCAGATAGTGATAAAGCAAACAACCTATCCACAACCTGATGTACAAATTATCAACGTGAGTATAGTTCAAGTAGTGGAAAGTTCATAACCTTGACTCGGTTGCAAATATGATTATATAACTCAAGCCTCAACCTAGCCTGAAAAAATGGTGCAAAGCTTGCTGCTTGCTTTTTCTAAAAGCTGGAGAGCAAAATTTTGTAACAAGAATTGTTGTCTATTACAATCTGAAAGATGGTAAGGTTTCTGAGTAAACAAATTAATGGTCTACACTTCCTAATAGACAAGATTGTGTGATAATGATTTGATCCAGCCAAACAATCTGTGGGATTTGGTAGGGAAAAATGGGGGAAATCCCAGAAGTTTGGATGAACAAAAAAAATTAAGTCATCTGCCTACTCTAATGATAGTAAACCTGTAGACTGAGGAGCCTAATTATCTATGGAAAGGAAGGGGGAACGAACCTATATATGATATGAACTCCATTCTTCTTTACTTCAAATCAATTATGGACCTGGAAAAGGGTGAAGGCAGACGAAGATCAACGATCCGCATTCATATATATAAAATATTAAGGTTAAATTATAAATTTGGTTCTTAAACTTTTAAATTTATATTTAATTGATCCATGACCTTTCATGACCTTTCAACTTTGTGTCTAGTGGATCGTGAAGTTTAAAAAATATTGAACATGTTAATGATTGACTTGCGAGACAAATTTAAAAATTCATGTCTATTGAAAGTTTAAGAAGTTTAGAAAAGATTAAAAACAAAAGATTTGCGAACAGCTGAAGAAAAGTTGAATAACTTACAAACTGGACTGCTCAAACTACAAACGCCACAAGAAGTGCATGTAAAATGGCCCAATAGAATATCATCCCCAGTCGTAATGCAGGTTGCCGCATCAGTGCTCGATCACAAGAAACCCTGGAAAAATTGTACACGAAATCATGTTATACACTTGTTCAGATTTACATATTTAAGAGACTGAAAAGAATATCTGTATGCCCTACCAAAGTCCATCGATCATATCTGTCGCACGTCTCGAGAATTTTGGAAAAATTCTTGATGAAGCTAATGACTTAAATCCATGCACTGCAGAGGAGGAGGAGGAACGATAGTTAAAGCAATAGGTTCATAGAAGCAATCTGGCATCAAACGAAAAGGTCGAAAAGCAAGAAGATCATAACCACGTTAGTTTACAATTTTACCTTTATCGTCATCTTCGTCCTCTAATCTATTACTACTGCTAGCAGGATCCATATCTATCGCGATTGCAACTTGATCGGTATTGCCTTTGCGCAAGCTTCGAACTTGAGGTATAACAGAAGTACTGCTTGCCCAATTATTGATCTGCGCAAGAGAGAATAATGTAGAACTTTTCACAAGGACGATAATAATAAGGTATGGGATGTTTAAAGTACTTCTATTTCATAACAACAATGTAACTTAACATTACCATCCATATGCAAACTAAGCAAACTTTTCAGTTGATATAATAATTAAGGGGAAAGTGAAATGGATTAACATGCAGGAGGTTATTTCAACAAAACCATGCAACATCAGAGATGGCAAGAAACTATGTTTGAAAGTACAATATAGAACGAAATCGGCTCTTATTCTAAGCATGCTTTCTAAGTAAACTCCACTCAACAGGATGTAAGAAATAAAAATACTATACTCAAAATAAGAGAAAACGGTACCGAAAACCTTACCAACGGTTCGGATTCAATGATTTCAGGGCCCACACTGCTCGCTCTATTACCATCTCCAACATCTTCAAGCAAGTTTAATTGCAATTCCTTACATTTCAGTTCTTCTACCTTATGCTTCTCAGCCAGCAACATTTCGTCCTTCCTCTGTGATGCTGCTTTTAGATCCTCAATTTCTTTTAGGATAGATGTAATCTTCTTCTTGAGTACTTCCTTGCATTCATGAACTTCGTTTTGCTGGTCGTCATGAATAATATGAGACAGCCCCACCCGAGTTTCCATTGTGTCAAACCATGTTATAATCTCATTGATATCCTCTGTACTTCTGTTGCTTGTTTGGGTTACAGCAATAGCATCATTGGTACATCTAGTTACCTCTTGTCTCAGAAAAGAGATTTCACCATCCCGATCTTGCAACTGTGCTCGAAGTTCTTCAACCTCAGTTAAGAGACTTTCGGATAGGTGATGAAGCTCATCAAATTTTGTCACTGTAATTGAGAGCTTTTTCATGAGCTTCCCACGACTAGTTTCGGTGCTCTCAAGTTCCTGATTCTTTTGTTTCAAGAATTTTTCCAGCTCCTCAATCTTGTTGGTCAAACCTTCCATCTGCACTTCCTCCTCATCAAGTGCACGCATTAGGGCCTCAATTTCTGTGGACATCATGCAAAGCCAGCCTAAGTATTGACAATCTTATGAAAGTGGATTATGAAGGACTTAAGCATAATTTAACATACCTTGGTCTTTTGCTGCAAGCGAATCTGTGAGCGACCTGACCCTCTCTCTTAACTCATCTGAGATAGAAAAACCATCTTGCATCTCCCTTAATCTCTGCTCCAGGACCTTCCTCTCAATCTCCATCTGTTCCGTTGCTTTCTCTAACTTATGTACCTGATCTTTTGAAGCTTGAAGATCAATTGAATATCTAGTTGCGCTCGCTTCCGCTTCCTTAATTTGACCGACAAGGTCCATGCAAATCCTTTCCTTCTGGATGTCCTTCTCCTGAAGCTCTTTCTGCAGATTTGATATTGCAACCTTCATTTCTTTTACACTACCATCAAACATTTCAGCTTTCAAACCTATAAATTCCCTCACTGCCCACAGCAACCTGTCAGCAATTGTCCGGACAGATTCCTCAGACAATAAATGAGTTTTTCCAGAGCGTGAAAGTTGATCAGGTGTCATGGAGATAATATCCATTCCCAGATTTCCACTAGTCAAATAATTTCCCATTAGCTCCCCTTTTCTTTGGTCAACTTCCTTAATTGTAGATATGCATGCTTCAAAAAGCACCGCAATGTTTCTGCATAAGATATCTCCTTCCATTTCTTTATCTTTTGCAACGGACTCACTCTGTTGCACGTCCCACTTTAAAGCTTCGACCAACTCTTTCTGAGAATTCACGTTACTATAAAGTACCCCCAGCACCTTAGATAGAGAATCGGATTGTTTATGGAATGACACAGAATGCCCATCTATCATTTCTTTCAGAGCACCAATTTCCTTCAACGATTCTTCCAGGTGATGCGCAATGAGACTGTGTATATCCGTTGAAACATTTTCATCCACAGGAGAATTAGAGTAGGAGTTGAACCAGGAATCCAGAGCAAAAAAACTCCCCTAAAAGAAAAACAATCCTAGTCATTAAGTCTGAAAGTACAATAGCCAAAATAGAATATAAACTTTTATTATTTACTATTTACATATTTAGTGTAAAAGTTTCCATCAATTAATTATGTTTATTTACATTGAGAAATAAATGCATTCTGGAAGAAAGAGAAAAGAAACAAGATTATAGCAAATTTAGAGTGTTATTCTAAACCTATGAGCTGAGTTAAAATATTGGATTTAATAGTGTGTGTGTGTGGGGGGGGGGGGGGGGGGGG
>NW_019268524.1:2269105-2308620 GCF_002738365.1 Cucurbita moschata
GGGGGGGGGGGGGGGGGGGGGGGGGGGGGGGGGGGGGGGGGGGGGGGGGGGGGGGGGGGGGGGGGGGGGGGGGGGGGGGGGGGGGGGGGGGGGGGGGGGGGGGGGGGGGGGGGGGGGGGGGGGGGGGAGTCATTAAGAGAGGAAAAGGTAAATTTACAGAGTAACCAACGTACCTTGTCCTTCTTAAGGGCACCAGACACAATGGAAGGAGAAGGATTGACATCAGCCGGACCATTAGCCTCAGTACACGACATAATAGCAGCTTCCAGATTATAAAAAGCATCCAAATCCTTGGACAAAGAATCGGCAAGTAAGTAATTAATCTCACGCAAGGCCTCCTTTTGACGTTCAAAATTAGATTTTAATCCCATAAATTGAGAAATTTGGTTCTTTTTTTCCTTTAAGTGTACATTAGATAAATTTTCAAGTTCTGAGAGAGCTTCAAGCTTGGAAGTCTCTGCTAAGTCTCTTTCCTTGGTCAGTACAGCAATCTCATCGGAAGCTTTCTCTAGCTCTTCCTGGAAAGCATCGTTTCTTTCCTGAACTTCATTTAGTTCTGCAAGAAGTAACTCGGCTGCTCTTCTGGATTTAATCGACTCTTGTTCAGAAGAAACCACAGCTTCACGCAGATCAGAGCATAGTTTACCAACTTGTTTCAGTTTCTCAATAGGATCATTTTCGTTAGCATCATCGTTAACTTCAATGTGCACTAAAGTGTTGGTAATTGAACTCAATATATGTTCTTTTTCCAGCAAACTGCTCTCTGTTTCGGTCAACTGATTCCTCAGAGACAGATTCTCTGATTCCAATGCCTCCACCCGTCCTGAATAAACAGAGAAATTCTTAAATTTCTGCTCATAACTAGCAAGAGTATTTTCCTGGGACTTCATCTTAGATCTTAGATGGTCCAACTCAGTGGTCATCTCTTCGATGGCTTGTTTTAGACTATCTCGTTGTTGAACCAAAGACTTCCCCTTTCGAACAGCAACATTTAGCTTCTCTCTTATAGACGTTGACTTCTGCTCTTCCAGATGAAGCAGTTCCTGCAACTCATCCTTCTTTCTATCTAAACTTTCAACCTTAACAACTAAAGACTCATGCATCTCCATATATTGATCCCTCTCCTTTGTCACAACCATTAATTGATGCACTGCATCCTCCAGCTCTTTCTTGTGATCATTTATATCATTTTGCCAACCAACTTGTGTATCTATGCTTCTAGGAACGATTTCTTCAGCGTCAGGTCCATTGGTAGCCCTCCCAAGCTCAACGTTCCCTAAAGAAGATGCTGTATAATTTTGAACTAGCTTCATCACCATCAATTCAAGAGATTCAATACCGCTACCAGAAACCAAATCATTCATGTCCATGTCTCGCAAAGCATTACTTACCAAAGCCTCCAATTTTAATATTTTATGCTCAGTAGAAATTATTTTATCCTGTATATTCCTTGATTCATTTTGTAAAATTATAATCTCAACTTCATTCTCAAAAGTTACGAATGATAGATGCTCATTATGATCATAGACTATTTCCAACTTCTCAGAAAGTTTCTCTCTCTCAAGCATGACTGAGTGGAGCTCGGCCTCAATGCCAGAAATTTTCTTCCGTGAATCATCCAGATCTGCAGTTAACAATCCACAATGGTTCTCCAAGTTATTGACCCTTTGATGGAGAGAATCCCTATCATGACAAGCCTCTGTAAGGGATCTATGTAACCATTCAATTTTATCTTCTGGCTCTATGGACCGCAAGTGTGAAGGAGTATCAATCTTTTCTAGAAGCTCTTCCCATCGTTGCACTAAGTTATTCCTTTCCATCAATGACTGTTCAAGCATTTCATTTTGTTCAGCTAACCCATAAAACTTTGTTTGAAGCTCCTCATATTGTCTTATCAAATCATCTCCAACATTTGCATCCGTCTGCATTTCATCTTTCCAGCCATCTGTAGTGACAAAATTAGCATCAGAACCTGAACCTCCCGTGACCGAACTCCGCTGATCCCCATCTGTTTGAGGCAAATTCTTGCCAGTACTTGACTTGGCTAGCCAATCAACCTTCTCGATTATGTCTGTTGAATGAAAATTCTCGGGCAAATCTAAAGCATCAAGAATCTCATCTATCCTCTGAAGGACTGAATCTTTAAGAAGGAATGATTCTCTTAGAGCAGTAGCAGAATTTCGAATGTACAAAAGCTCAGATTCCAGTGCTTCAACACGCTCTCCTGCCTCTGAATAGGTTTTAAGTTTTGTTTCAGTCTCAAGAAGTCTATTGTCTTTCATCTGTAACTCCTGCAAGCACCTCTCCAGTTCACTAGAAGTCTGTGCTAGTGACTGCTTGAGACCATCCCGTTGTACAATCAAACCTTTTCCCTTGGCGACAGCTATGCTTAGCTTCTCTCTGATTGCAGACACACGCTGCTCTGATTGTTCTAGTTCATTAAGTTTATCCTTTAATTCGGATCGTGAAGCCATTAAAGCTTCCTGTGCCTGGCTTAAGCTTTCTTTTAGAATAACAATTTCACCTTCATGACCAAGAATCAGGGTGCTCAAGTCATGCACACTTCCCTGCAATTCGGTCAATTTCATCATCGCGGAACCATACTCTTCTCTAGATAAGCCTAATCGCAACTCAGTATCCTTGTACTTCTGTATAAGCAATGATATGATAGATTCCAAATATAAAGCAGGCATTTGACCACAATCCCCCTCAGTATCTTCAGGTAATAACACACCTTGGACATCTTTGATCAATTTTTCAATGCCAGTAGAATCAAGGCATCTCTTGCTAAATTCAACAAATTCTACAGTCCTATGTTCCAAATCTAAGCGAAGTTTATTGTTTACAGACTCAAGCTGCAGTCGCTGAGTAATACAATCCTCCAGTGGCTTGATTAACGCCTCAAAGCTGCTGTAATCTAAGGGATCACCCAGCATCTTGATTTGCATGTTCATGTCACTTCCACCGACTGATTCACAAGAAGCAAGATAAAGTTTTTGCAACTCACCAAATATCTTATGCAACAAATCAACAGAGCATTCGGTCCTTCTAAACAAATTATCATATTTTTCATTTACTTCTTCATATAACATCCTAAATGCTTCACCGTCAGCAGCAGTAGCTTGAAGTCTCTCTCTCAGGTCATGAATCATTTTGACAGCATCTGTAACGGAGGAAGCAAGGCAGCTAGGCAATTGGTCATTAGTGCAAAATTTGATGGCTGAAGTATCAGATTTCCCTAACGACTCATCAAGCTTAGCAATTATTTCAGCAAGCTCCAATGAAAAAGAGTGCCAGTCCTTCTCAAGTATAATTGCCCTTTTAATTGCTCCATCCTGCAAATTGTCTAGCTGATTACATATCAAAGAAACCATCTGATTTGAGCTTTGATGAAGATCACATAATTGACACTCCAACTCAGTAAGTTTTAATTCATATCCACATAACCTTTCAGCAAGCTCACAATTAGAATTTTTATGGTGCACACCTTGTTGCCTTAAAGACTCATTAAGAATTTCAAGTTCATAGATCTTGCCATCAGCATCATCCACGTGATGTTTCAAGCATTCAAATAAAACCCCATGCTCAATGTTGGCTATCACCAAATCATTACTATGGTTCTTCAAAGCCTCAAATTGATCCGTGAGTTCACTCAATGTTGATATAGCAACCTTTTGATGATCACGCTCTCCCTTGAGCAACACACTAGCATTTTCAGCATCAATAACCACTTGACGAAGCAATGCTCTCAAATTGTCCACAAATTCATTTGATAACTTATACGGATCTGGTAACTGAATTTCATCCTCCACCTCATTTTCTTCAACATTTACCTTTGACTCAAAGGCTTGAATCAGTTTTGAAACAGCAGGAGCATCCATTTTACTACCTGACCTGCTAAAGGAGGCAGAATTGGACTGCAACCCTTTGATTTCCTTCTCAAGTTTCTGTAATATAACATCTGCTTCCTCTAAGTGTCGACCCAAGATTACAAACCCAAGAGAATCATCAAAATTTTCCTGTTCAGTCACTATGAAGGGTTTCCCAACAGCAAGAACAGAAGTTTCATGCAAATTTTTCTTGAAAGTAGTTTGGTAAGAATCATTTTCTTGGGACTTATTTTCATGATGCAAGCCAGAGTCTGCATTTCCAGCCTGATCCTCATCTTCTCTAGATCTCGTTTTTAGAGACAATATTTCACCACAAAGTTCTTCAACTTTCAATTTATGTATATCAAGACTGCTGCTGAGAAATCCATTGTCCTCGGTGAGTTGTTTAACCTGCATTATTGCATCTTTAAGGTCATCCTCAAACCTTACACGTTCCTCATGTTCAGTTGACAATCTCTCATCAAGAACAAGCAGCTCAGATCTCATTTTCTCATTCTCATGTAACAAAAGGTTCTTGTCTTCTTCAAGCCTCACCTTATCCTCGGTTAACAGTGCAAGGTTATTGATTAAGTTGGTAATTTCTTCTTGTTGGGTAGCTACCAAGCTTTTACAATTGGCAAGTTCAACTGACAATGTCCCATTCACCTGAAACAGGTGTTCTCTTTCTTCTTCGTGCTTTATTTTTTCCTCTGCTATTGAAGACAAACTCCCCATTAACTCAGAATTTTCAACCTCCAGAGCCGCCTTCAAACTCTTGAAGCTACTCAATTCTGATAATATCTTTTCATTCTCACCGATATACAACTCCTTCTCCTCGGCTAGTTTCTTTTTATTTTCGTTTTCAAAGGTGATAATACCATTTAATCTTTCATTCTCCTCTTCTAACACTGATACCAAATGCTTGCAGTCATCCAACTCCTTTTCCAATCTGAACATATCTCCATGGAACTTTTCAAAGCTAATCTCTGTCTCACTAGCTCTAGAAGAAAGCTTTTGTATCTCAGCCTCTGCAGCTAGCAGTTGATTTCTGAGCTCCTCATTTGCAACTGAAACATCCTTAAGTTCAGATCTGCAATGCGAAAGCTCATCCACAAGGGTATGATTCCTCACAAGAACTTCATCAAGCTTTATTTGTAGTTCATTCTGTTCAGAAATTTGAAAGTTGAAGATATCTTTCGAGAAACTTGTTACTATCAACTCTTCTTTCACTCTCTCCAGTAAATCAAGAAACTTGCTATTTTGTCCAAATGAAGAAAAGGTCCCCGAATGTGCATAAGTTGTGGTCATATGTGCATTATGAGAGAGAGTATCTACATGTCCCCCATCAGAAATTTTCACACTTGTTTGTGAAGGACTTTCATGGCTTTCGGACTTATCTACACAATTATCTTCTGGCATATATTGCACTTGAGACCTACTTGAATGTATCGTATCTTCTGCATGAACCTGTCTAACTTCTTTCCAGTCATTTCTACCACTACTAGAACTATTCTGCATACCTAGTTTTTCTCCCGTACTAGAAATTGAATAACTGTTTGACTCGGTTGCGGCACCAGATACAGATGCCACATCTGCTGTAATAATCTTGTCCCCATCGCAGCACGTGTCTATAAAAGTAGTCTCTGCTGTGGACTCATTCATGCCACCAGTCTCTACCAGATTGTCTTCTGCAAGCTCTGTTCCACAGAGTTGACCAGATTGCATCAAACCATCCCCTTTCATGCCTATCAATCAAGATATAAGAATAAATTCAATTATATGGACTTTCACCTGGTTTCCCTGACTCATACAGTATATCTGGCAAATCATAACTAAAATACATTAGCAAATAAGTACCAAAGAATAAGAGGCCAACCTACATCTTCCCTTGCTTGTGACAAAGATGCAGACGACGAAAGCAATAGCTCTTCTCCCCTGCATCCACCCCATACTTCAACTATTTTTTGCTGTTGCTCCACGGAAGCAGAAGAAATTTGGGAAGAAGATTCAGAGGAAGACAAATTATAAATGTCATCATTATTCCCTTCAGCATCAGGAGCAAGGGAAGGTTTGGAGGATCTACCTCCAGCAGACTCCGCATTCTGGATTGGGTGATCATAGTCCTCCCTATACCCTACTTCCTGCATTGGAACCTCTGCCTGGTCAATTTCAGATGTTTCGGCTAAATCCATCTCTTGCTTAACAGAAACAGTAGAATGATCGACCTCAGCGGCAAAAGAAAGTTCTGTAGAAGGAGATGCTGAAGAATCTACGGTATCCGAACTGCAATCAATGGCAGATGCTAGTACCCCATCAGTGGAATGACTCCCAGATGCAAGTACTCCAGTAGTCGCAGTGTCTGCATCTGCATCATGCTGTTCCAATTTACTTGTATGTTTTGATGAACTTCCTTGGCTACCTCTGCCCTTATAATCCTTCTTCTTGCGGAATTGCTGGAGCTGATAAATGAGAAAATAAAGGGGGAGAAAATAATAAATTTCAGTTTTGTATAGCCAAATTGGTAAAGTGACTGCGTTTTTTTCCACTTCAAGGAGACAAAGGTCCTTTCAGGTTAAAAATGATAAATCTCGATCAAATCAATCTAAAAATACCACTTTTTTAGAACTTTGACACCCAAAAGTCTCCAAATCTATTGTTTCCATTGTGCTAGAAACTACTACCCAAACTTACAACAAATAATAATCCTGGAAAATAAATGAATCTACCAAATAGGAATTACTGGGAACCCAAGAAAGGAAAATAAGTGCATAAAAAGTAAAATATTACCGTCCTTAGAGTAAGCAGCAAAATTTTGTTTCCAACCTCAGTTTACATTAAAACTCGAACAAGATTCAAGACGTGCTATGAAATTAATAGAACGAATTTTCAGTTTCTTGACATTATCAACTACAATAATGTAATATTTCTACATTTTCCCATTCAACTAATCAAAGAGACACTTAACGTTTATTTAAAATATACAAACAAAAGGAACACAAATTCACCTTCTTCCTGCCTGCCGCGAGCAGTTCGGGACGATTCTTGTTCTTGTCCATCCAATCCACTCTGTTTTCTACCCCCACATTTACTTAAATAGTAGTCACCAGTGAATCATTCATCTTTTTCCAAGCACAAAAACTCTGCAGAAACAATATTTCCCATCAGAAACTCACAGTCCGAAAACGGCGCATTCACTTTCAACACCAATAAAATAATCCAAAGGAAAAAACACGAACTAGTTCGAACTGCCGTCTATAACTATAACCACTACAATTCAAACACAAACAGCTATCCACCTAAGCTATATTCAAGAGTCGCAAATCCGTTTAGCTAAACATTCTACAGTATTCTCGACAAGGAAGCCGCAAAGCATAACGCATAAGCTCCAATACCACAGAACTGAGCGCAAAGAAAATCGAGACAAACAAAAGTAATGAGAGGAATCGAAATGGAGAAGAAAACGAACAGACCTCGATTGTAATCGCCATAATCAAATAGTAATTGGTGGTGCTGTGAGATTGAAGAAGTTCGAGATAGCTTTGGATTGAAGGAAATCGTCGCCTCCGTTTCACTCTCCTCTCTGTAATGCTTTCCAGATCTTACGCTAGCTTCACTTTCGCGGGTGAAACGTAGAGCCGATGGACAGAGAAATTGTAATAAGAAATGAAGAACAAAAAATAAAATGTTGGTTTGTCTTGCCTGTTTGGTTCGCCTAATGCCTATAATATACGACGCCGAGTCGCATTAATGAGTCGTGCCGAACCGGACCCAAATAGTCGGTGCGAACCCGGTTTAGTTTCTCAATCGACAAGCACGTGCGACTCTTTTCTAGGGCAAATGTTTTTGGTGCTTCTCCAATTTAGTGTCTCCCTTCTAGAAGTTTGGATTTAGGTATTCTAACCTTATTTAATTATACATTTAATGTTTTTTCTAAGTTTAATATTTACCATATTTAATTCTTAATTTTGAACCTAATAATCTTAATATATAAATTATTCGAATCATACTAAATATAATATTATTAAACTATCTTCGAGATTTAGTAATTTTTTTTTTGTCTACCAAGTGACTGTTCTTTCTTTAAAATTTTATCAACTCGTGTTGTATGCAAATACATCATCGATCGATTTTAATATGTCGCCAATGAAAAAATATGATTGCAATGGAAAACTTTACTGAATCCCAACACATGAGTTATATGTCGTGATATTAGGGTCAAAATGAAGCCAAACATACACTAAGATCATAAGACTCGTGTTGAACAAAGCAAGTAAGACTCTTTGTTCGAGTCGATCGGGTGTAGTGTGACAATGAGTCCAATCCATAACTGGTAAGACTATCGTAGCAAACGTGAACCATACGAACCAGCCAGCTTCAACTGAGTTCAACTACGAGTCTGCTCCGCTTGAAACACTAACTCGTTTCCAACCAGTAGAAATGGTGGGACCCACTTAAGCAGCAGCACAGTATAATTACTCTTTTTTTTTTAATTATTGTATAAACAAAATAATAATAATAACAACATTTTAATTTAAAAATAATATATCGCCTTACGTAACCCAAAAGAAAGGAATATTCTATAATACATAACTAGCTTTACACCTTGTAATAACATAACAGCTCATTACAAAAGGAGTCCAATACCATTGTGCCAAAACCCAGGCCTGTCTCAGCCCACTAAGGTTAGCAAACTGGCCCACTAAGGAACCTTGATTTGTGGTCGGCTAGGCCTTTAGAGGCCCAATTAGGATGCATTCACTGGGCTTCATATTATGGGCTTTGATGACGTGGCAGCCCACTTCATGGATCCATACTCTCTTAAGTTCCATTTTCTTTTTAACATGGATCGTTTTTTATATTTTAAATAATATTTAATATTTTTCTACAAATTTATCAAATATTCGAGTCGTGATATAATTAAATTTACTGCAGTCCACGAACTTGGACTTTTGAGTCGTTTAAAAGCACGTTTTATATAAGGTGGTAAGTTTAAAATGGCGAGCAAAAATTTATTGCGTTTGAACCAAAGTTCAGAGACGGTGTTAAAAGTTGGTGGGGCGTGAAAATTAAATTAAATTAAATAATAAAATTTCACTACTGTGAGATATTTGTAGCTGGAAATATTGACAGTTTTTTTTAACGTGGTATAATTATATAGACATGTTCCAAATTTGACCACGACATCACATATTGAATTGGTCAATTTTACCCTTTTGTCTTTTTATTCGTGGAAAATATTCATAATAACCTTCCGTACATGCTTGACTTGGTCAACTTTTATTCAAATATTTAAATTTTATTAAATTTTAACGTTCTATCAAATGACAACAAATATAAAGAATGTTTCGTTTTCTTTTCAAGCGACATTACGTTCTCGTTGGTATACCGCTCGGTATCTAGCTTACTGGTAGATCAAGAATATCTAGTTGCTTGTCATCTTAGCTCGAGCTCATTTTCGAAAATAAATTTATAATTTCACAAATTATCTATTTTAAAATTTAATTGGACAAAATTAAAAAAGAAATTAAAGTAAACGGTACCCCTAAATAAAATATCCACGTTTCCTAAATAATATTTGGATACTCAAAATTAATGAGATCGATCTTTTTTATTCAAATCAGACGGCTGATAAGAGAGTTATGATTGGGAGGTGTATGGGCACGAGTGCACGGGATAAAATTCCATTTTTAAAAATCGTATAACGTATTTTTTAAAACTCATTGCAGGGAGATTCTCGCGGATTACGTTCTTTAATTATTTATTCAGTATCCTTATCTGAAAACAATTTTAAAACGAATTATAAATATCCGAAAATAAATTAAAAATAAATAAATAAAGAATCAAATCCACTTCCGTATCAAAGCTGCTCACCTGACTCACCTCGAATAATAATAAATCCTTTTTTTTTTCTAATTAAAATCATTATCATTTCATATATTATAAAGTCAACTTGAAAAATCCCATAACTTATTTGGTAAATTGTCATAAATTTTTATTTAATTTGGTTATTAACTTTCGGTATTAATTGGGTTATTAATTTCGTAATTAATATTCTTAATTTGGTTAAGTATTTGTTGAGTGAAATTTGTGTAGTATTGTATTTGTTGAGTGAAATTTGTGTAAACTTTTGTTAAAAGACTTTGCAGTGTGAGAGTGAGATATTCAGTTGTAAACACTTTAATTATTAAGATTGGTTGCTATTTGTGAATGTACGGGAAATTTCTTTCCGAACCACGTAAATCTTTGTCTATTTGTTTAAATTCCGTTCGTGGGTGTGTGAGTACATTCGATCTTGCTTCCGCTATTAGTACAACAAGTGGTATCAGAGCATTGAGGGTTGTAGCATTTCGACCCACGACAAGAATCTTCATACCAAATGTCCAAACAATATGTTATGATACTCAATTGTTGTACCAATAGCGGAAGCAATGTCAAATGTACTCACACATCTACAAACCAAATTTAAACAAAAAGACAAATATTTACATGGTTCAGAGAGAATAAATTCTCATACATTCACCGAGTGGTAACCAATTACTATAATCAAAGTGTTTACAACTGTATCTCTCACACTCTCATGCTACAAAATCTACCGAGTCAGAGTTTTTTAATGTCTGAATTTGGTGTGTTTTTACTTTTTTTTTACTTTTAACTTTTTTTTTTTTTTGTTTATTTACCTTATTAGTAACTATTTATCTTGGTAGGTGTTTAAATTCGATGTTCACCACCTATTGATAAAATATTATTATAACCATAATAATTGTATATACAAAACATTATTGACCAGGACGTATTAATAAAAAAATTATTGACCAAATTAAACATTAGATGTGCACTAAAATCAAATTTAATATATTATTTAAAAAATATTAATCGACCATAGAGGATTGGGTATAGGATTTTTATTTGTTATTTAGTATTACCAATTAATATTCTTTCATCATTTCCAATATAATTTATTTTATAATTTTTTTTCTTTTTTAGTTTAAATAAATAAAAATTCAATCGGCTTGATTAATCGAATCTATTGTTAATTTTAAAATACATCATTTTATTTAATAGATATTTTAAAAATGAACCTTTTATTTTTAGTAAAAAATCAAAATTAAAAAATTAAATAAATGACGTCGAGCTCATCATTTAGGTTGACGATAAAGCTAATATGCGCGAAGGCTGACTTTTACTCACTAAAAAAATCTTGTCCGCGAGCTACTCCATCTTAGTAAGATTTAGATGTGTTCGTGAATTGAAAATTATTTTAGGTTAACAAAAATTGTATGAGTTGAACCTAAAAAATGTTTCAGTCAAATTTCAATCCACAAACACATCTAGGTCTTACTGCGATAGAGTAGCTCGTGGACAAGATTTCTCGATTGAGTAAAAGTCAATCTTCACACATATTAGCTCAATCGTCAACCTAAATGATATTACATGTTTTAATTTATATTTTTATATCCGAGAATAATTCTCAACGACCTCGTTTTTGTATATAGACGATTTTAACCTTATCTTCATTAATTAATTACGTGTGAAAACGAAACCAGCCTTTCTTGACGCAGCTTGCGTTGAAAATGAGTAAGAACAAAAAAAACAATAAATATAATTTAATGTTTTTTTGTTTAAAATAAAAGTCGTCGTAGATAAGTCAACCACATGTAAATATTAATTTAATTATGGAAATTAAGAGAGAGAGAAAAATAATAGGAAAAAAAAGTGGTGGAGGACATGTTTTTGGTATTTATTGCAATTAAAAACAAAGCAGTTGGTTATTTTATTTTATTTTATTATTATCGTTATTTATTTATTCCGATTTAATATTATATTTATTAATTTCTCTCTTGTCCAATTTGTGTTATAACCCATTTAATTTTTTTTCTCCAAATTTAATAATAAAAAATAAATTGTAAATCATTCTTAAATTAGACGAGTTGAATTAAAAAAAAATTAACCACAAATAAAAAAATCAGTATTAAAAATTTGAACAAATAATAATTAAAAAAAAAAAAAAGCCTCCATTCCCACTGCGTTTAAAAGTCACGAGCTGACAATTAAATTAATAAAATAATGACGACTAAAAAATTAAATTATTAATAGCAATTGACTCGATTAAAATGTAAAGTTAATTATAAAAAAATTAAGTTAATTAAGCAAGTTGTTAATATTTATTTAATATTCTCATGTTACTCCTAATCCCTCAATTAGGTCAAAAGGTTTCCAGAAAGTTATGGTTTACTTTATTAAAAGTTGGAGTGCACCACATAATTAATTTATTATTTAAAATAAAACTCCGAAATATTTTCTTTAATTGGCACCAGCTAATTTCCATACTCTTTTAATGTCTTCGACACGTGGCGGAAATTTAAAATGTACCACCCAATTATTAAATGCTAAAATTAAAAAGTCGTGGTCAACTCTCTAGGTGAATTCCTACCGTTGGTTTCCCGATTGGATTGGACGGTTCTCGTTTAACGTATTGGATTCTCTATATTTTTTTTTAAATTAAAGAAAATTAAAATTTAACTGATTAAAATAATATTTTTCCTAGAAATTCCGCTACTAAATATTATAATAAAATTAAAATTTTAGACTGAAAAAAATAATATAATAAAGTTTGGTCAACATTTGGAGTTTAAATTACGAGAATAATAGAATAGCTACACGTGATCCCCACTTTTGGTCAGCTTTCTTTATCAAAACACAGTATGGTTCGTCGTTTTGCGTAATTTTATATATCGGCAATTTCTCACGATATGGACGATATTTGTTGGTTCATAATGGACATATTCTAGAAGATTGGAATTTTCAAAATTCCAATATCGAGTAGGGCAAAACGCACAGTTTTATTGTCAAATCTTAAAAAAAAATTTACAAGTCGGGTAATTTTAAAATATTTATAATTTTTGAAAGGGATGATTTTTTTATGTATATAATTCTTTTTTTTTTTTTTTCATTCCATAGTTGCCCCACTCTGTACGTTCTTTGAACAAATCCTGACCGTTGGATCAAGAATCAGGTTTGACTTCCAACCTGCTTACCCGGTCATCCGGTCACCTCGAGGGCCATTAAATCATCCCCAACCTCCATCCTTTCGCTTACTTTCTCCGAATACTAATCTTCCTCTTCTCTTCTTCTTCTTCGATGATCTTATTCTTGTAGTTGTTCAGAGTTTTAATCGCTCGGTTTTCTATTCGATTTTCTTCAAGTTCTCAACTATGGCGGTCGATCTGATGAGTTTTCCGAAGATGGATGATCAGATGGCTATACAAGAGGCCGCATCGCAAGGATTGAAGAGTATGGAGCATCTCGTTCGTCTTCTTTCTCACAAGCAACCTTCAAACCATGTCGATTGCTCTGATCTAACTGATGCGACTGTTTCGAAGTTCAAGAAAGTGATTTCGCTTCTCAATCGGACTGGCCACGCCAGGTTCCGGCGAGGTCCGGTATCTAATTCGACCTCTTCCTCGTCGTCTGGTTCAGTTCCTCAAAATCAGGCGATGAACATCACTCCTACTCCGTTTACTTCATCGGCGACGGTTTCTGCACCGTCGTTCACCGCTCCAGTCACCGTCGCTCAGCCACTGACGAAGGTTACTGCGGCGGCGAACTTTCTCCAGTCGCAGCCTCAGAGTATGACTCTCGATTTCACTAGGCCGAATATTTTGAACTCTAACCCTAAGGGAACCGATTTGGAATTTTCTAAGGATACCTTCAGCGTCTCTTCGAGTTCTTCGTTTATGTCCTCTGCTATTACCGGAGACGGCAGCGTATCCAACGGAAAATTAGGAACCTCGATCTTTCTGGCACCAGCTCCGTCTGCTTCCGGCGGAAAACCGCCACTCTCGGCGCCGCCATACAAGAAGAGGTGCCACGAACACGATTATTCCGAAGATTTGTCCGGGAAATTCTCCGGTTCTACCTCTGCATCCGGCAAGTGCCATTGCTCAAAGAGAAGGTACCAAATCTAATTTCACGTTCTTCAAGCTGAATCTAACTTTGAAAGCCAAACAATCAAATATTTCTGTGATTATGATATTCGTAAGAACAGAAACCCTAAACAAAGAACAGAGTTGAGTGGGAAACGAGTTGACTCGTCCGAGTCGGAATAAGGGTTAGTTAGCGAGTTAGTAGGCACGGCACGCGTGATACTGACACGATTTGGTGGTGGTTTAGTAATTTAGAAAAAAACATATATATATATATATATATATCGAAATTCCAAAAATTTCACTTTAAATTTTCAACTTGGCATTAAAGTAGTTTTGTCTCGTTCTTTCAGCCTTTAATATTGACCGTTGACTTAAAATCACGTGATGGACCCCACCACCTTCCCCAACGACTGGTGTATCAAAGATTTTAATAATATTTTCCGAATTCCAATAAATGTTGACCGACGTCGTTTTCTACAGGAAAAACCGTATGAAGAAGACGATCCGAGTCCCGGCGATTAGTTCCAAAATCGCCGATATTCCACCGGACGAGTACTCATGGAGAAAATACGGTCAGAAGCCGATCAAGGGATCTCCATACCCACGGTGAGTTAAGAACAGCAACTCCCGCCGTGTACGGTGGCGATTTATTATAATTTTACCGATTTTAACTCGATAATTTGTTATATTTTCAGTGGATATTACAAGTGTAGCTCGATGAGAGGATGTCCAGCGAGGAAACACGTGGAGAGAGATCCAAATGATCCAGCGATGTTGATTGTAACGTACGAAGGAGAGCACCGCCATACACAGAGCTCCTTGCCGGAAAATATGGCCACCGGAGTAGCTTTAGTTTTTGAGTCAAGTTGAAGTTCAAGCTAGAAGAAAATAAATGGAAAAAAGAAGAGAAATTTTGAATTTTGACTTCATTTTTTCTCTTCATGATGATTGTACATTACGAAAAAAAAAAAAAATTGTTAAATGGCAGAAAGAATCTCTATTCTATCTGCCCAGCGCGTGGCTGCCGGAGTAGAATTAATTTGATTTAATTAATTACTGTCGTGATCTTCTTTTTTAATTGGTGCGTTTGCAAATATAAACAAAAGTTGGGGCGAAAATGCAAATTTGAAGAGATCGGGGGGTTGATTCGTAAAAGTCTATGAAAAGTCAAAAGATGGGGGAATGGTGGTCAGTGACAGGTGAGAGGTTGTCAATCAATCAATTTAAAAATTGGTGTGTGGGGCCCGAAATTCTTTTATTATTATTTTTTTTGGAGAATTAATTATAAAGTTAGATTTAAATAATATCCATTTATTTTTTTGAGAACTGAAAGTCTTACTTTATTGAATACTTTATTTCACTTATTACGAAAATTGACTTTTTTTAAGCATATATTCAAAGGGCCTTACAAATTAATCAACTTGATGGGATATTGATGTTTATTTATTTATTTATTTCAGACAGTTTTGGAATAAAAAAAAATATAATAATTTCAAAAAAGTCAAATAAAAGGGCAAAATGGTCTTTTGACCTAATTGGACCATGACCCATCTTCCACGGCGATTTGATTGTACAAAACGAGACCCAGCACCACCCAAATCAACAAATCCAATCTCTCACTTGGGAAAAAAAAATGTTTCAGATTTGGTCCTTTTATTTCAACAAAATTATCATTTAGTCCTCACAATTTTGAAAATTAGAATTTCATATACATTTAAATTCATATAAGGTTTGGACATATTTTACCTAATTTTTTTATAAAAAAAAATATGAAAAGAAAAACAAAAACCAATGGTTCAATACTATCATCTCGTGCTTCTATCATATTTATGGACTTAATCTAAATATTATATATATTATCCAATAATGGCCAAAATCATGATTGTTTGTGGAATCTTTGATGCTTTTTATCATTCTTATAGTCTATTCATATGAACAGAGCTTTATATGATAGATTATTATCCACTCTACTCTTATACCAATCCATGCTTTACACCTCAAAGTTAGGTAACCCCTCACCCAATCCATCGACCGACCGATGAATCTTTGTTTTTAATGACACGTTTATTTAGTTGCATTACAAAAATATCTATGGTCTGAGGTTGAAAAGAGAGAGAATGTAGAATGAGCTCAAAATTTGAATTTGAATTTTACTGGTTGAGTTATCATCCAAATAAACAAGTGATTTGTCATCTATGTACACACCATATTTTGTTTATTTTTTATTATTTCTATAAATAAGTCTATTAAAATATAATATTTGGAGAATATATTTAATAATTAGTTATGGAGTATATCTTATATATTTTTTTTCTTTTATTTTTTTGGAATTTATGGGAGTTTTGAGTTTATCTTATTTACAATATTTAGTTAGATATATATTTTCCCTCATTTTTAGATATTAGTTGATAGTTTGTTTTCTATTTGAACGTTGTAAACATTAACGAATATCATACTTTCGATCTCAATTCTATTTCTATTTCTCATTCTTAACAAAATCAAAATAGAAACGATGCAATCCGCTCGAGAAAAAAATTGTGAAAAAACTTTTATAAGAAAAGTAAGAAAACGAAACAATTACTTGTGATTGAAAGTTGTATGAAATACATTTTAAGATTGTTTTTCAAAATTTCAAATATTAACACCAACATAAAATACATATTTTTAAATTCAAATCTCTCGATAGCGCTCGAGTACATAAGATAAAATATAAATAAATTAATACCATGTGCAAATAAAATGATCTCAAGAATATGGAGGTTAATAAGCGTGTAAAAAATTGATAGTTATTAACTACATTGACAAAATACAAGTAACTCCGTCTTTTTTTTTCATGGAGTAATCTTAAATTATATAATTTATAGGCATAAAATAAAAAAAAAACTTTTTTTAATGAATATATTTTGAAAATAAAAAATAAAAATGCATTATGATTCATAAAACCCTAATAAAGTAGGTAAATTATATGAAAGAAAGTTGTTAGAGTTCAATTTCCAATATATATATATATAAATATATACATATATTTGACTATTCACACCTATTTATTATACACGAGCTATATTTGTTATCATTTTAAATAATCATTTATTAGTCTATTTTTGGTATATACCACCATTAAAGTTTATACTCCCATTCATAATTTCTTATAATAATATTTTAAATTCACAAGAAAAAAAAAAAAAAAGACTTAAAATGCAAATATCATAATTCCACGTAGATATATAATCCCTAATAATCTGCAATCGGGCTCCACTATCTCGTCTCCCAAACACTCCGCTTCCTTTTTTTAAGGTTGCATTAATTTGTTATATTTGTGGGTACAAAATGTTTGCTTCTTCCTATCCATTTATGATTTTTTTTAAAGTTTAATTACAATTTAGTATTTAAATATTTTTTATATCATGTAATTTTGGATGATTAAAAATAGTTTTTTTAAAATAATAAATAAAAAGTGGTTCAAAAAATAAATTAATAAATATTTGAGAAGTAATTATAAAAAAAATCATTTTAAAGTGATTAACCAAAAATACTTCAAATATGTAATAAAAAGAAATTTTAATAATTATAACCATGTTTGGATATTAAAAAATAGTAATAATAATTTCAAGTGGAACAGTTTTTTAGCTATTTTTTTTTCTAGTTTTATATATTTTTTTTATTTTTGATTTACTTAAAACAAAAACAGTTCACAGAGTGATAGTCCCCCCCTTATCCCCTTCTCCCTCTCTGTCTTCCTATCTTCTCTCTCCCTATCAGAAAAGTCGGTACCAATCTGCCGCCGGTTGATGACAACGAACCCTAACCCTTGGGCGTTGCCGGCGAGGAGAAGCAGAGCGGAGGAAGGTTCAGAAATCTCTACTGCGACGGACTTGATCTCCCGCCTGTGAGTGATGGAGGTTTTGCTCGGTTCTCCGACGTTCAGCATCGAAGTCCCGTTGGAGAACTCCTCCGCCGTCGCGGAGACTCATAATCGGGACGGGTCGGGTTTTCGCGAGTCCGGATCTGGTAGTTCGATTGGGGAAAACTCGTCGGAGTCGTCGTCGATTGGAGTTCCCGACGATGATTCCGACGACGATGAGGTGCAGAGCAAGCCAAAGGAAGGAGGATTGCTCGGATTGGATTCTCTCGAAGACGCTCTTGTAATCAAGTGAGTTTCTCTATCTCTATCTCTTCAATTTTCACTCTCCTATAACCTAGAAATCGAAAATTGAAGCCGAAAACGGCGATTGAACTCTAAAATTTCCGATTAATCACACGAATTAGAGATTTAATACTCTTTAATGTGATGAAATTCCTCGGGGGGATTGGAATTGTAGAGGTGGCTTATCGAGGCATTTCTCGGGGAAATCGAAGTCGTTTGCGAATTTATCAGAGGTGATTCAAGTGAAAGATTTAGAGAAGCCGGATAATCCTTTCAACAAGAGGAGAAGAATTTTAATGGCGTCAAAATGGTCGAGAAAAGCCTCATTCTACAGTTGGCGAAACCCTAAATCGATGCCTCTGCTTGCCCTAAACGAAGACGAAGAACAACAACAACCGGCGGAGGGTTCCGATTCAGAGGAAAGAAATCGAGAGAGCGATGAAGATGATGATCAAAACGAACGAAGAAGACAAACCCTAGGGCAAAGGTACCACGATCGGAAGCTCGTTAATGGCTTCAAATCAATGAGCTGTTTTGATCTGCAAGAATATGAACAGCAATAACGCGTAGTGTAATGAAATCGTTTGGCCTTTCTTCACTTATTGCTCTGAACAAAAAGAAAAGGAAAAAAAATATATATATATTTTTCTATTTTTCTTTTTTCTTTTTATGTTTCATGAGTCCATGTAGATAAATTAATAATATATATTGTGTGTGTATATATATATATATATATATTTCCAAAATTCAAAGTGTGCATGAAATGAAAAAATATCCAAATATTTAGAATTAAAAAATGTATTTGGAAAATTATTTCTATATTTTTATTGTTTAATTATCTAATTTTAAAATATATTTTTAAATTGTGTTTGTTTTATCTCATTTCTGTCCAGTAAATTTTAGCATTTAAATTATTAGTCAAATTAAAAAATATAAAATAATTGTTTAAATATGTCATGCGTATTCACGTGCCTTGCCATAATCAATTTTAAATATATGTTATGGGCAAATTAGTACATTGGGCTTGTGGGCAAAAAAAAACTCACCTTTCTACGTTTATTTTATTGTTTTAATATAAAATGTTCACATAAGGGCAAATCAGTAAATTTACGGTGGTTTGAAATATATTTTTTTTAAAAAAATATTTGTTCCTATTGGGCTGGGCCTTGTAGTACCCACATAACTAAAGTAAACTGGGCCAGGCCTCATCCTAGATAATTGGGCCCACGGGCCCAGCCTAATGATACCGGACATTTACCGCCAATTTTACGAAGTGTCGTCCTCTTCTTCTTTCTCTCTTTCGCTCCCATGGCCGATGGTTAGCTTCTCTGTCTCATCGGCACTCATAACCACCGTCGGAGAAGATGCTACGGGTCGCCTCGTTATTCTATCCTCCATTGGCTTTATGCTTATCCGATTCCACGAACGTATCTTCTTGTCCGACTCCTTAATGCACGGCAACTGCCCGGCCGGGAAGACTCTCCTCGGAGTTCTAATCTCAAGCGGCTGACGTCTCTTGTGGTCCTACTCATTCGCCGGAAGGAGCTCCACAAGGTTTTACTTGTTTATGCTGTATATTTACTCTAATTTTTACTCAACTCGACTGCTCGTTTTTGGAGTGTGAGGAAAAACACTAAGGACTTCGTTTTTTTGCTCATGTTATTGCTTGCGGTTGTATGCGAAGTTTTAATATCATGCCGCGTCTGGACTAAGGGGAATCTGTTAGTTTTCTTTCTCCTCTTCATTCTCAGTGTTGGTAGCGTATGCGTTCTTATTAAATAAAATTATATGGTTTCGTGTAACGGATTTGTGTGGAAAAATATTTCGACGTCAGAAACTATGAGTGACGATTTCTATTGAAGTATATCCTTCTCGGAAATTGCATCAGTTTTTGGGTTTGAGTTTCGTATTGTTCTTTAATTTCTCAGTTATTTGAGATGATTGAAATTGCGAAGAGACTTTATGGAAAGTTGAATACAATTTTTATGAATGCTGTCCAGGAAGCCTGTGCTCACTGCGGTGATATTGATTTAGCTCCGAAGAATTCCACTGAAATGTCCAAACCAAATAATTGTGGAGTAGACAATGTCAGTTATGGCACGCTATTGAAGGTAATAAATTAAAGCATTCTAAGTTTTAGATTCCTTGATGCATTGTCGTTGAGTCATGTGGGAAATCCGTCATTGTGACAGTTGTATGGGAGAGTCGTGATTAGTTCTTGTTCCAGTTAAGTCTCAGTCTTTTCTCTGCCAGGGCTAGGGAGAAGCTAGAAAAGTTGACTAAGCATTTTGATTATTTGAATCTGTGGAAGAAGGTACTGCTATTGGAGGTCTAGCACTGTCGGCACCACTTATTATGGTCTTCTAAATGCTTTGACTGAACCAGGCCAGTTTCTACAAGAAATCATTTCTTAAGCTGCTTACTCAGCGGTTACTGTACTTTATCTATGTTGGATGATAAAAGTCTCACATCGGCTAATTCAGAGAATGATCATGGATTTCTAAATAAAGAATACTCTCTCTATTGGTATGAGGCCAAAGCAAAGCCATGAAAGCCTATGCTCAAAGTGGACAATACATCGGCTAATTCAGAGAATGATCATGGATTTCTAAATAAAGAATACTCTCTCTATTGGTATGAGGCCAAAGCAAAGCCATGAAAGCCTATGCTCAAAGTGGATAATATCATACCATTGTGGAGAGTCCTATTCGTCTAACAATCTGCACTACAAAGCTCATAATAATGTCTCCAGTCCTGTAAGTTCAAATGCTTTATGGCAGCCACATTTCAATTGGAACAATTAAGCGTTGCAGTTAAATTTGGTTGATAGTGTATTAGACTTATTTTCAGTTGATAGTGGTATTAAAGAGATTATGGGTGTGTATTTTAGTTTCTAGTTAGTGTTTATTTGGCTCGATAGATTTGGAAGCTTTTCTATGAATGGTAGTATTGATGTGCAATCTCTTCAACGGAGAGAAGTTTCGGGCTTCTTTATGGTCTTTGTAGAGGAAAATATAATCTCAAATGTTGGATGATAAAAGTTCCACGTTGGTTAATTTAGGGAATGATCATGAGTTTATAAACAAAGAATGCTCTCTTTATTGGTGTAAAGCCTTTTGGGAAAATCCAAAGCAAAGCCATGAGAGCTTATACTCAAAGTGGATAATATCATACCATTGTGGAGAGTCGTGTTCGTCTAACATTAAACAAGTTACTACCTATTTGATACTGTTTATATCCATCAAGAGCGATGCATATACCTTTGTTGTTTTACCAGTCTGACACTGTATATTTCTTCTTTAGCTACAATGGATGCATATAAGCTTCCAAATTAATTACGTTCTCATAGCCATAGGAGGATATTTACTCCCCACTGCTCATTCTGGTCTGACCCACAATAATTCATGCATGTTCTGAAGTTTCCTTGAGTGGCTCATGCTCCTGTGGGTACCTAGAGCTACAAGTTTGTGCACCTTGATTCACTTTTCAGACATAACCCTTCCATTCATCAATTGTAATACATTTTTTCTTTAGGGTTTTGGGATTCTGAAAGATGTCCATGTAGTTCACAAGATTGTATTGGAAATGAAGTCTTGTCATGATTTCTTGATTGATTGAACAGCATACACTGAAATGATTGATGCTTTGCTCAACTGTGGCTGTATAGACGGTACGTCATGTTTATACATAACTAGTAAGCGGCAGGATAGGGATTGAATTGTACAGATAGATAATTAGTTTATGCAAATAGACAAATGTCTTTAGTTGAACTGTACAGGATAGAGCAAATGTCTTTATGCATAGCTCTTCTTGGTTTTTGGTTGGTGTGGGGTATAGTTTACATGAACTTTTGAGCATTTTGTCTATTTGTTTTCGTACCTTTAAAATGTTCCAATTGGGTTAACATGTCAAGCTAATTAGTTTATTCTAACTGTTAGTAGCATGATGCCAAATTCTACCCAAATATCCTAGTGAAGCGACTTTTGAGTATTTGATGATAGAAATGGAGCTTGTTTTGAAGGCAACAATCAACATGTTGCATGATAAACTTGGTCAGATATTTGTTAATGTTCTTACTGAAGGATGAAGCTAAATTTGAACAGGATTTCAAGGCCTGAAATAAGCTGAGATGACAACACAAAAAGCTAGAAGATGGATGTATAGTGTCGCAGTTTGATCCAATCGACGAGGAAATGACTTCTGGAAACTCAGTGAGGAAGATACAGATGCTTGGAGAGGGGAGGCCCACATGGTGATGGTCATTATTTATGAGTGGGGGCAAAGCCACATTACATTCATCCAGGTACTGTCCTTACTAATCCTTAGCTCAATTAAAATCTCCAATTTGCCAATTTCTTTCATCCTCGTCCTCGGGTCACAAATGGTATTAGAGTTTATTAAGAGGATATTTTGCCGTGAGAATTGGTTAGAATATATCTTAGATATTTAGAAAGTTGTTAGTATAGATTTGATTAACCGTATATTTTATTTATTTACCAGATTTAATTAGATATATATTTTTCTATTTTTAGGTATTAGTTGATAGTTTGTATCCTATTTAAACGTGGTAAACCTGAATGAAGATCATACTTTCGATCCCAATTCTATTTCTATTTCTCATTCTTAACATGGTATCAGAGCACCGATCTTGGTGTTCTTAAATATCAAAATTTCCTTTATGGCGGAATCAGCCAAATCTAGCTTCAAAATTTCGGATGTTGATTTAACACATCCGTACTATATTCATCACTCTGATCAGCCAGGATATTCACTTGTTCCAATCAAATTAAATGGAGCAAATTATCAATCCTGGAGGAAATCAGTTATGCATGCTCTTATTGCCAAGAAGAAAATTGGCTTCATTGATGGCACAATTGAGGAACCGTCCCAAGATGCAAATTCAACCGAATTCGAACTCTGGAATCAGTGCAACAGTATGATAATATCTTGGTTAACTCATTCCGTTGAAGCAGATATCGCTAAAGGCATTATTCACGCCAAGACAGCTCATCAAGTGTGGGTTGATCTTCACGATCAATTCTCACAAAAGAATGCTCCAGCAATTTTTCAAATACAAAACTCGATAGCAACGATGTCACAAGGAACCATGGCACTGTCAACATATTTCATCAAGCTCAAAGCACTCTGGGATGAACTGGAAGCGTACCGCACACCATTTACCTGTAATCAACGTCAAATACATATTGATCAACGCGAAGAAGACAAGTTGATGCAATTGCTCATGGGGCTCAATCAGTCTTATAAAACGGTGAGATCTAACATATTGATGATGTCTCCATTACCTAATGTGAGGCAAACCTATTCATTACTTGTACAAGAAGAGATGCAGCGTCAGGTAACTTCCGAACCTACTGAGAAAATCTTGATTGCATCAGTAGTGCAAAAGAAAACAATATATTCAAAATTCGCCAAGGACAAATTGTGTGAACACTGCAATAAAAGTGGTCATACAATTAATGAGTGTCGAATTCTTAAGTTTCACTGTAAGTTTTGTGATAGAAGGGGCCATACAGAAGATCGGTGTCGACAGAAAAATAATTCTGGAAGGACAAGACAAGACAATCAACACAATAACCGTGGATATCGATCATCTGCAAATATGGCCGATGTTTCACAGTTGAATACAGAAGAACAGTCACCTAATTCCATTCCAAATTTTTCTTCTGAGCAATTACGACAGATAGCACAAGCCTTATCTGCAATCAATCATCACCCTTCTGGTAATTCTGACAATCACATCAATGTTGCAGGTTTGTTTCCCATATCTACATTATCTATTAACTCTGCGAGTTCTAATTCATGGATTCTCGATAGTGGAGCTACGGATCATATAGTATCAAAATCTTCTGTTATGACTGAACCAAAGGCTGCCATCATGTCTACAATAAATTTGCCTAATGGAGAGACAGCACGTGTGTCACATACTGGCAATATTTCCCTTAGCCCTAACCTTAAATTAAACAACGTTTTATGTGTGCCTTCGTTCAATTTAAACCTAATGTCGATCAGCAAACTTACCAATAACTTGAAATGTTATGTCACCTTCTATCCTGATTCTTGTGTTATGCAGGACTTGGCTACGGGGAAGATGATTGGCTCGGGTAAACAATTTGGAGGTCTCTATCATATTTCTTCATCTCCAATCAAGTCTTCAGCTCATCAAGTATCTCAGTCATCTGATTTGTGGCATTTACGCCTAGGTCATCCTTCCTTTTCTCGTTTTAAATTTCTAGCTGATCAATTGCATCTTAATAATGCGAGTTATTCTCATAATTGCAGTATCTGCCCGTTAGCAAAACAAACTAGGTTGTCTTTCCCAAGAAGTTCAATAACAACCCATTCTGCTTTTGATCTGATACATTGTGATGTTTGGGGACCACATAAAATTCCTACCCATTCCGGTTTGCGTTTTTTTCTCACTATTGTTGATGATTTTACTCGATGTACTTGGGTTTTTTTAATGCAACATAAGTCAGAAGTACATCATTTGTTGATGAACTTTGTTAAATTCGTTCAAACTCAATTTCATACTACTATCAAGATAGTTCGATCAGACAATGGGACTGAGTTCCTATCTTTGCAACCATTCTTTACTTCTTGTGGTATTGAATTTCAGCGCACTTGTGTCTATACTCCACAACAAAATGGAGTCGTAGAACGCAAGCATCGCCATATCCTAAATGTAGCTAGGTCTCTTCTTTTTCAGTCACAGGTTCCACTTAATTTTTGGGGAGAGTGCATTTTAACGGCTGTTTATCTTATAAATAGAACGCCATCACCATTATTATCTAACAAGACACCCTTTGAAGCACTCTACAAACGACCACCTACATTTCATCATCTTAAAGTTTTTGGTTGTAAATGTTATGCAACTATAGTACATCCTAAGCAAAAATTTGAACCTAGGGCAACTCCTTGTGTTTTCGTAGGATATCCTTGTGGTCATAAAGGTTACAAGTTGTATGACATGCAATCTCACACATTCTTTATCAGCCGTGATGTCAAATTTTGTGAAGATGATTTTCCTTTTTCATCAGCTTCACAAACTTCGACATTAGCTCCTTTGACTCCTGTTGTACCACTTCATGATCCATCCTACTCAAACATCCATCCTCCACCTTCACCTCCTACTCCTCCTTCACCTCCTACTCCTCCTTCACCTCCTATCCCTTCACCTACTACTCCGTCGTCTCCTCCACCTTCTCCAGATTCGCCCACTAATTCCAATCCTATCCCACCTGATACATCAGCTCCACTTCGACGTTCTACTCGTACTAAACAGCCTCCAGCTTGGCATAAGGATTATGAGATGTCTTCTGGAGCCAATCATTTAACCTCTAGCTCAAGTCCCGGCACTGGCACCAGGTATCCCCTTCATCATTACCTTTCATTCTCTCGTTTTTCTCCTACTCAACGTGCTTTTCTAGCTCTTATTACATCCCAGACAGAACCTAAAACCTATGACGAGGCAGTTGGCGACCCGTTATGGCAGCAAGCTATGAATGATGAAATTGCAGCTTTGGAACGTAATCATACATGGTCTCTCGTTCCTCTACCACTTGGTCATAAAGCTATTGGTTGTCGTTGGGTGTACAAAATTAAATACAACTCTGATGGTTCTGTTGAACGTTATAAAGCTCGACTAGTAGCAAAGGGGTACACTCAGGTTGAAGGTATTGATTACACAGAAACATTTTCCCCTACAGCGAAACTTACTACACTTCGTTGCTTACTCACTGTTGCTGCTGCTCGAAAATGGTTCACCCATCAGTTGGATGTTCAAAATGCCTTTCTCCATGGTAATCTAGACGAGGAAGTTTATATGTCTTTACCACCAGGTCTTCGCCGACAGGGGGAGAATACAGTATGTCGGCTCCATAAATCTCTTTATGGATTAAAACAGGCTTCTCGCAATTGGTTCTCCATATTTTCTACAACTATACAAAATGCAGGCTACACTCAGTCCAAAGCAGATTACTCTTTGTTTACTAAGAGTAAAGGTACTTCTTTCACTGCAGTTCTAATCTATGTTGATGATATTCTGTTGACAGGCAATGATCTTGAAGAAATTCAATATCTCAAGACTAGTTTACTCCAGAAATTTCTTATCAAAGATTTAGGAAATTTGAAATATTTTCTAGGCATTGAATTTTCTCGATCTAGAAAAGGAATTTTTATGTCTCAAAGGAAGTATGCTCTAGACATCCTTCAAGACACAGGTCTTACAGGAGCACGTCCAGACAAATTTCCTATGGAGCAAAATCTGAAACTTTCTTTAACCGAAGGAGAGAAGTTGAATGATTCAAGTAAATACAGACGGTTGATTGGCAGATTAATATATTTGACCGTCACTAGGCCTGACATAGCTTATTCAGTTCGTATGCTTAGCCAATTTATGCATGAACCAAGAAAACCACATTGGGAGGCAGCTCTTCGAGTTCTGAGGTACATTAAAGGCACTCCTGGTCAAGGACTTCTACTGCCATCTGAAAACAATTTAAGATTACAGGCATATTGCGATTCTGACTGGGGTGGTTGTCGAACTTCCAGACGATCTATTTCTGGGTTCTGCATTTTCCTCGGAAATTCAATTATTTCTTGGAAGTCTAAAAAGCAGACTAATGTGTCCAGATCATCAGCAGAAGCCGAGTATCGAGCTATGGCAAATACTTGTTTAGAGTTAACTTGGTTAAGATACATTCTTCAAGACTTGAATGTTCCACTGTCCGAACCAGCATTATTATATTGTGATAATCAAGCAGCATTACATATAGCAGCCAATCCAGTTTTTCATGAACGTACGAAACACATTGAAATAGATTGTCATATAGTTCGAGAAAAATTACAAGCTGGAATCATCAAACCGTGTTATGTTTCGACCAAAATGCAATTGGCAGATGTTTTTACTAAAGCTTTGGGAAGACAGCAATTTGACTTTTTGAAGGACAAGTTGGGTGTGATCGACATACACTCTCCAACTTGAGGGGGAGTATTAAGAGGATATTTTGCCGTGAGAATTGGTTAGAATATATCTTAGATATTTAGAAAGTTGTTAGTATAGATTTGATTAACCGTATATTTTATTTATTTACCAGATTTAATTAGATATATATTTTTCTATTTTTAGGTATTAGTTGATAGTTTGTATCCTATTTAAACGTGGTAAACCTGAATGAAGATCATACTTTCGATCCCAATTCTATTTCTATTTCTCATTCTTAACAGAGTTAGATACCAAACGGTGTTCTAGCGAGAACGCTGGACCTTAAAGGGATGAATTTTGAGATCCTATATTGGTTGGAGAGTGGAACGAAACATTTCTTATAAATGTGTGGATGGATTGTAAGATCTCATATTGGTTAGAGAGTGGAACGAAACATTTCTTATAAATGTGTGGAAACCTCTCCTTAGCAAACGCGTTTTAAAAACCTTGAGGGGAAGCCCGAGAGGGAAAGCCCAAAAAGGACAATATCTGCTAATGGTTGGGGCTGTTACAAATAGATTAGTTCAATCAAAATCTCCATTTTGCCTATTCCTTGATCTTCTTTTTCCGATGATCAGCTTCCTTTGATCCCATCTAAAGGTTCTAGAAAGTTACATTTTTGGAGTTTCTCTGATGGTCATCAGATTCTAGCTTCAGATTTTGATTTAACTCAATATTCGTTCCTAGGAGCTTGCTAGGGTTAACTTCGTAGCTTATTTTGAAGACCCTATCTATACAAATATTCATTTTTCAATAAAATTTTATCTTTGTCAATCACTAAGTTGATTAAAGCCCAAACAATGGTTGAAATTACATATATATATATATATATATATACAAATTGGATTCTTTTGTAATTATTATATGGAAAAATTGAACCACTTGATTTTCCATAACAAAGTGGAAATAGCTCTAAAATCTCTCAAACTTTTCAAAACTTCCTCGAAATCCACTCATGTTCATCCTTGTCCCTCCACCTTTGTCTCTTCACCTTCTTTTAACTACTGATCAATAAAGTCTATATAAACCAATCTGAGGGTGCGAAACTCTTTCCTACAAAATTATAGAAATAGTCATTCCATTTCTCTATTCACTACATCATTGAAATATATGTCTTTTACACGAAGTACATAAAGTTATCAAGTTAAGATTCGGTGAGACATTAATAAGATAACTACCAAATTTGTAAGTTAGGTTAAAGGTCAATGGAAGGGTTAAAGCTTGGTATTGAAGGGCCTTATTATTGGACATTATTTTCCTCAAAGATGGTGGTAAAAGATTATTGTGTTTTGAGAACTTTATTGAGAACCTTTCCCTCTCAATACATTAGGTAATAAAATCATGCTTAAGTGGACCATCTCCCTTCCACAAAAAGAATGAATATTATAAAATGGTCACGCTCTAAAATGATGGCAAGGCATGATGTCTTGGGTAAAAAAGTAGGCCATATTTGACCATAGTTTTTACTTTTCTATTTATTTTATTCATCTTATTTGGTTTTTAGTTTTAGCCCTCCAATTTTAATTTGAAAATTAATTATATGGTTTTAAATTGCGTTATTTCGTTTTGAATAATACATTTTAAATTAGGTTCAAACGTACTTACCTACATTTTTTTTAATTATTATTTTTAAATATTAATTTTTTTTAAAAAATAATGCAACATTATAAGGAGATAGTGGTGTAAATTACAATTTCATTTTGTAATTTTCTTTTTTTTGGATAATGATATTGCAAATTGAACAATTTATGGTTATTCTTATAATTTTCGTACAAGAATTAATAATTTTGAGGACGAAAGGAAAAAAAAAAAAAAAAATTATCTGGACCACAGGGAAGGGGTAGTGGGCCCAATACTGCGATAGCTCACTAAACGGGCTGCTGAGGGCCCATTAAAGAGGGCATCAAAATGACGCTTATGCCCCCCGAGCTGGCAACATTATTTTTCGTTTCGTACCCATCTTTTAATTTCTTTTCAATAATTCCTGCCACTGACACCGTAGTAAAATCGCGTAAAAAAATGATGGGTTGAGACTTTAGAATGATCCTCAACCGTAGATCATAGGCCGTACAGAGCACTCCGATCCGACGGCTGATATCGCAGAAACCGCCATTTCTTTGTTCTTGCTGCTGCTGAACGTCACCATTTTAGTCTTCAGTTGAGCTTCTAAGAAAAGAATCTCTCTGTATCTGTATATTTAACACACTCAAGATCTCCTCATCTTTTCCATCTTTGATCATCTTCCCTTTCTTTCTTTCACCGCCATTCTTGCTCGAAAGTGAAGGTGAAGAAAGCGTCTTCAGAACGTTGATCTTCATCACTCGGTCTTTTGTCCATAATTTTTCCAGAAGAAGGTGGAGACGTGGTAGATTTGAAGTTCGGTGCTGCGATTCTAGCAGGTTCAGTTTCTAAAAGCTTTCCGACTTTTATGAAGTTTTTTGGTGTCTTTTTGATGAGTTCTGTTTTCTTTTTGTTTTCTTGAAGTAGCCAACTATAAGTGATCCGAATGTTTTTTTTTTTTTGGCGTCTATATCAATTATGGCAATTTCCTTTTGTTTGGTTTGTTCATTAGACCTTTTCCACTCTTCCGTTTCGGTTGATTGAGATGCATTGTAGCCCGATTGCCTTTAGAACAGGAACATTTTCTAGATAGGAATCGAGCAATTCGGTCCGGGAAAATCCATTGAGATCCACAATCCATGAGGATGGATTTTAACTTACGTCCTTCAGATTCTTCTGCTCTGTTCTTTTAATGGCCTTTCCTTCAGAAATATTACTTGAAGAACAGGCATTCGGTTCCTTTTGTGCACTACTGTTTGAGGGCATTTCCATAGTTTGTGTCTTGGATATTCAAGTGGCGGTCCCTTTCTAGTTGTTCTAAATGAATTTGGGATTTCTTCCAATGATTTGTAGTTTTTTGATTGGGTATCTTCTTTCGAGTATTATCCAATATCCATTTTGTATTGTTATATACAATGTTTTGGTGAAGTCAGCTGATTGTTCTTCCTTACTCAATAATTCCAAATGCCTGCAGTTCTAGATTGTGACAGAAGTACAGTTGGACCTGTTAAAATGTTGGTTTTCCCAGGTTCAATTAATCATGATCATATATGGATTTAGCCTGGTTTTGGACCTTACTACTTTATCCTGTGCATCTTATTTATGTTTGTTTAACATCAAAAAAGTTCAACTCACAATCATGAAAATGTCGCTCTAGGTCGAGTCGATATGATTGAAGGGAAAAAAAGGGTATAGAAGGAAGACGAAGAAAAGCTTATTTCAAACTGCATGACAGAGTGATACATCAGGTAATCACTACTTTCTTCCCATCGAGTCAGAGAGTATGAACATGATTGAACGGAAGGGTTCTGATATGTGAATGTCTTAATGGGTGCAGATCTGGTTAAGTGAAAAAGTAAAGGCGCTTCCTGCACTCAAGGATATAACTTAGCAAAATTTCAAGTTGAGATAATCAGTTGTTTAGCTTTTTGCTGAAGAGATTTGAGGTAATCTTCATGTTCTCCACAAAATTTTTGGGAGTAATTTGTGGTTTTCATGGGTTGCTCCTCATTTATCTGTCTACATTTGGTAGTCTTACTGCACTCTGTTTTTATTATCTCTGTATTATGCTATCCAAATTTTCTTGTTTTGTTCTTTCTTTCTTATCCTTTTACCTTTTTGCTTTAGTTTAATTGTTACACTGATATCTCATATGTTCCTTAATTGGTGCAGATTCTAGCTTTGTAGACTGCAAATAGTTTCTGATGGATGAGTATTCCAGTAAAAGAGTTCATATGGGAATTGTTTCTAGGAAGGGACCTGGTGTAGTTTTGAGGGATAACGTGAAGAACAGGGATCAAAGTAATCGATATGGCAACCGACTTGGCTGCACTGGTAGGATATGCACCACTAGTGGTGTACAAGTTGGCTGTTCGAATAAAACCAGCTCAAAAAGGCCATTCCGCAGCTCAAGCGGTAAAGAAGTTGTTGGAAGTTCCTCAAAGAGTTCCTCTGCAATCAGAAATCTCAGGAAATCCTTTCCAGAGCCTTTTGCAAAGCTATCATCTAAGCTTGAAACAGATTCTTCTGAAAATGATAGCATTCAAGATGACTTGGAAGAACTGGAGTTTATCTCACCTCCTGTATTGTTCCATACAGGGCTTCAAGTAAAATCTGAAAGTTCATTGCCTGCTAATACTTCGTTGATGGAAAGGGGAAGTTGCAGTACAGACGCTAACACCGAATCTAAGAGAAACTCTGTTCAAAGATTTGAAGTGGACAATCAAGATTCTCATGCATCCATGCAACCTAGAAGTCTTTGCCAGACATCAAATGGTGGTAACAGTAGGTACAGTTCAAGAAACTTCCCTTGTGATTCAGTATCTGAAATAATTCCATCAGATGGTTCTTTGCTGGAGCGAAACCTTGTGAGAAGGAAGAATGTAACAAAGAAGATGATATATGATGGTGAGAATAGTTCCCATTCTCGTGGAAAGAAGGTGGGTGGAACTTCCCGGGGGCAGAATTGTGTTTCCCGGCACGGCATCTTTATTTCTGATCAACGACCAGGTCGAAACGTATTTCACAGACAAAATGTTCTCTCATCATATGGGACTCGAAGTTTGACAAGTGTATGTAGTGGGGCAAGGCATTCATATCAAAGCAATAGTGATAATCTGTCATCGCAGGATTCACTAGCGATGAATTCTTGGATGCCTCAATCTAATATCTCCAGCTCCTCAAATGCTTTTAGTTCACTTCAGTCATCTTCAGAATCACACTCCAGGCACCGCATGATTTACCCCGAACCAGAGGATTATAGTCAAAGTATACATGACATTGGACGAGCCACCCCTACAGAAGCCGATATTTCCAGCACTTTGACAAATTTGAACAGTTTTAGATGCCACAATGGAATTGCAGAGGTAATAGTCTTCTTAAAACTCATTTTATGGCCCTGGGAAAGAGTTGTCGCTTAGTTATTATACAATTTTCAGGTACTATTGGCGTTGGAGAGAATTGAACAGGAGGAAGAGCTCACTTACGAGGTGTGTAGTCTTTTGTTTTCTCTTGGTTTTTTATTTCATTAAAGAATGAGCTGCTGACTGTTATCTTGATTTTTGTCTTGCAGCAAGCCATTCTTCTGGAGACGAGTATGTTTCTCAATAGCCTAAACATCAATGATCAGCATAGAGACATGAGACTCGACATTGATAACATGACATATGAGGTTAGCACTTCTCGAAAGTAAAAGTGCAACAGCCCAAGCCCACCACTAGCTGATATTGTCATCCTTTGGGCTTTTCCTTCTGGGTTTCTTCTCAAGGTTTTAAAATGTGTCTATTAGGGAGAAGTGTCCATACCTTTATAAAAATTGTTTCATTCTCCTCTCCAATCAGGGGATCTCACAAAAAATAAGTTGTAGTACTTAGCAATATCTTGTTATTGTTCTAAGTTACCTAGTGGACTGTCTGATTTATTTTATGCTAAGAGCTGCAGCATTTATCACTTAACAGTTTTGATGAATTATCGGTACTAATTTCTCTTCTCTATTCTGCTTTTAAATAGGAACTTTTAGATTTAGAAGAGAGAATGGGGACTGTGAGCACAGCACTGTCTGAAGAAGCCCTGACAGAATGCCTTAATACTAGCATTTATCAGTCTAAACCAGGAGGAAGAGCAGCCACGGGCTCTATCGAGGAGTTGAGCGACATCAAATGTTGTATTTGTCAGGTTCCCTTTCCTATCCTTCCTTTACTACTATGATCTTGATTGATTTACGACAGAACGACAGATTTAGTGTCTGGTATGAAAGAGAGCAAATGTAAAAGTGACTTAAAAATCCTCTTTGAGACTAACATGAGTAACCAATGCATACCTGGTCGAAGAAAGGTCGAAGAAAGGTCGAAGAAAGGCCTAAGAAATTCAAATTATAGCTCTCTGTTGCCTATTTCCTTTGATCTTAGCCTGGACAATCACCTTGTTCTTGAGGTCATTGAGTTTCACTTATATTGTAATCTACAGATATGGGCGAGTGGACGAGATTATTAATCACGTAACATACCAAGAAAGTGATCTCTTCCAACTTTTTGCAGGATGATTGATACCTCTAACAGAACTAGGATAAATTTCTTGGTTTGCCAATTATAGCTTTAAATATTTTGTCAAAAACTCTTTGCAGGAAGAATATTTGATAGGAGATGAAGTCGGGAGACTGCAATGTGAGCATAAGTATCACGTAGCTTGTATTCAACAATGGTTGAGGTTGAAGAACTGGTGTCCTATTTGTAAAGCATCAGCAGCCAGCCAGCAGCTTCACCCTTTCAAATGATATATAGATAACTGCAGACAGATAGTGTGCCCACTTTCTTCAAATTTACAACTCTCTGTCTGCAACTTCATGTTTGTTTGTACAGAATAGATTTGTTTCATCCCAATTGACCAACAAACTCAATCAGTTTTATCTTTACTCTCAATTGAATTGTGAATCAAAATTGTCCATAGGTTGATGCTTTTGATAAAAGGGTCTCTGAAGTTGAAGCTCGACTTGTTTCAATGCGTTTGATAATAGGTCTCTGTGCTTGTATTATTCATTTAAATTAGTTTGATAAATTAGTTCGACCTATAGAAATCATTTAAAGATTATTCCAATTTGAATACAATAAAGGGACAAACTTCAGGGTTAGAAAATCATAGCAAAGAAGAGCACATATGGGAATCAACGATTAGACATTAGCTTAAGACTGCGCTGAGTTCAACACTTCCCTTTATGGGAGTATAAGAGACTGCATGTAAGGTCTTCATAGACAAGAGTGAAGCCATCCGAACAAGTTCATTACCAAGGCTCCTGTCAATTCAATCCAATCCATTTTACTCTCCCCAATTGGCTTAGCCACAATTTGAAAAACGAATAAAACGATGAACAAGAATATGGGGGCTTCAATATAGCTTTGACTAGTCAAAGTATAAATCCCTACACCTCAATGTTCCGGCTATTTACAAAATGTGAGAAGCAGTTCAATAATCATCCACTTCCGAAAGAACTCAAAAAATTTCTCAAAAATCCTACTAGATCTATTCGTTCTTTTTTCTCTTATAGATGGTCAGAACTTCGAGTTCAAATCCTATTGAGAGGTTCACTAAAGATCAGAAATTATCGAAGAAAGAATAAGCTGTTTCTTTTGTCACTTTCAGACGATCGTTTGAGACAATCTTAAAAAGAGCGACTTCTCCATCATTTGAATATCTCATTAAAGCATCAAAGTCTACGTCGATACGAGTCAATCAAACCATTAGATTTGCTTACAGTAACTTCTTTTCCTTCCTTTGAGCTATCAAAATGCTTCCTTCATCCCACAAACAAAGCAAGACAAATTAACATCAAAATTGACTTACATGATGCAGAAAGCATAGACATAGCTGAGTGAGTGAAATGAAACCAGAATTTGCTGCATAGAGCAACATGATCATCCTGAACACCAAAAGCGAACACAACATATAAATGGGAATCAAGAAACAAGATAAAACAAAAACTAGGATAGCATAGCTGGACAATATCAAAATTTTCAAAGAATTCTGATTACCTTTAAAATAAGCATGCCACTGTAGGTATGTACAGCAAGGAACAAAGACTGCAGTTCTCTGCGCCTAGAGAACACAAGTTTTCAACGGATTATACCTGATCTAGGATTGTGAGATCCCACATCGGTTGGGAAGGAGAACAAAGTATTCTTTATAAGGGTGTAAAAACTTCTCCCTAGCATATGCGTTTTAAAAACCTTGAGGAGAAGCCCGAAAGGGAAATTCCAAAGAGAATAATATATGCTAGCGGTGGGCTTGAGTTGTTACAAGGTTCATTTGACAGGGAAATAGAAATTAGATTTAAGAACATATAATTTAAACGAGAGAATCATCTCCTCGAAAGTCTTTTCTTCCTCAATCAGAAGTCTTTTCTTGTATCTTAATCGACATCATAAAAGTACGTAACGTATTTTTGAAAGTATGGACAGAAATAGAATACTTCTCAATTGATAACAAAGTGAATCATCTCTTAGCAGACATGTTATCTTAATTTTCAACTATCCCTAGTGAATAGCTTGTGCCATTAACATGATATAAGTAAAGAAGGAAAGATACCGTGTCGATGAGATATGAACTTCGCCACGTCACCGTGATTGCTTCAATGATTCCTTCCCTTGTGCATTACAAACTCTGAAGTTCTTTTTTCCAATGACACAGACTCAAGAAGTTTATAGTACTCGGCAATAGTTACTTCAAAATAATATGAACACACGTTCAGCTAAAATTGAAGAATATACATTACTGACAACAAGCACAAGCAATATCATAAGAAAATTGTGAGGCAACCTCTCAGAAGAACACTAATCAATTATGATCAGCCAAAGCACTTGCGATAAAACAACAGAAAACCACAAAATCAGGTGGAGCTAATTTCTATTTCTCGGAAGAACAGGTGCTTTTCGAGTTAAAATGGTCCCGTACTTTTGTCTACTACAAAGTTCAATCATGACGTTACCTTTTAATGAGAATTGTCCCCATCCAATTCATCGTGGCATTTGTAGAACGTTGATTTGTTCGGTAGCAAGCGGGATATCCAGTTGCAGAGACCTCGAAATCAGGCTGTGCTGCTCCTGAGACTTGAACTTCTCCCACATATACATTCACATTTATCTAAAGGGGCAGATCGATTTAGAATATAGCTAGTTTAAGTTAGAAGACAAAACATGATTATATATTGAATAATCATATAGTTGAAGATGAGACCAATCTACACAACGCATTGAAATGGATGTTAATTTGTTATTGATATTGAAATCCCAATAAATTCTCAGATTCTAAAATACATACAGCACCTGAAGCTCTCACCCAGGTGTTCCATCTTTCACCAAACTAATTGACAGTATCCCTGCAAAACTTTTCTGATTCTCTCAAAAATAAGTTACATGAAAAGGCTAAGTTACAAGGTAGTGGCAAATGGGGCTAACATGAATGCTAAAAATGCAACAGAACAACCTTTTTTATGGGCATTCTGGCTGAAAGCTTCCCCTTTTCTAGTCGAGTTAATTCAACTTCCTAAATGGAGCAGGCAATGGGCAAGGGACTCATGTGCGGTCGGAGGTTCCCCGGGTTGTTACAATATTTTTAGCATGGAATCTTGGAGCCTGAACCCAATGGGAGTGTGATCAAGTATACCCCAGCAAGAAGGGCTGAACAGGAAGACATCCCAGGTAAAATTTAAAGTCCTTTGGACCTGAACAAGACCAGCCAAAAGGATGGCTGAGGATAAATAAAGCCTTTGCAACTGCTTATTTCTCAAAGGCACGCATAGAAATTTTCTCCAACATCAAAGGCCAATCTTCCCCAAGCTGCTTTGGATTGATCTCCATAGCAACTTTGAAATCGAGCAATGACGCTGAGCATTCTAAACTCTTTTCCTGCAAAACTTCAGACCGCCCGTTGCTATTCTGTACGTGTTGGTGGTTGCTGGGCCGCATACCATTTATAACCTTCCCTTGATTCTGTTGCTTCTGGATAGGGTGCCCTGTATGTTCAATTGTAGACCTTGATCTCACCAACTCAAGGCAAGACTTGATCAATTGCTTCAGGTACACATCCAGAGTGTTATTCAAGATGTTGGGACATTCTATAGAAACACCTTCAAGCCCTTGAGCAGTTGCGATTTGCTCCATTCGTTTTCTCACCGTCTCTGAATCAGACAATCCAATACTGTCGTAACAACTCAGAAAATCACGGCCACTGCCACTACTACCAACTGGCAAGGCCTTGCGTGCCCCACCTACACTAGCTGAGCAAAAGGGAAAACCAAGAGGTGGAAGTAGAGGACCTCTGAGGATGCTTAAGGGATCTGACTGTTCCACCTCGTCTCTATCTTCAAGAACAGCTGCTTCTGTTGGATGTATTCTTGGTTTTTCTGATGGCCGCAGAACTGCTCCGTCTATGTCATTCTCAGGTAGCTCAGCTACTGCTTCAAGATGCTGTACCGGTCTCTGATAGTCACACATGTTTACGTTACCATTCTCTGTAATAACTTTGCTGCTGCTATCTTCAGTACCAGATGATTGATACGAAAGACATGTTATTTTTCCATTCGGACCAAGCGGACTCGGCCTATCCCTAAACTTTCCACGTAAGACAGATCTCCCTTTCCGTGGGGAAACTGGAAGAACTCCATTTGGCCAAATTGGCATAGCCTGATTCTGATTCTGATTCGGAAAAGTAGATCCATTATGTTCAGGGCCATCTTCCCTGCAAGGTGAGTTGTTTGAAGCTTGTAGCATAGACTGTGCATGTCCTGACCCATTTATTGGTGGTGGGGTCTTGGCTACACATGCATTCTTCAAAATTGACCTTATCAATTTATTGTGGAGCTGAATATTCTCCCTTCCAAGCACACGGACGCACATCTTATCAAACTCAAACTTGCTCAGTTTCTGACCCAGAAATCTGCTCAAGTAGAAGAAGTACCGCTTTGACTTGTCATTTCCAAGTTTCTTAACTATCTGAGCTTTCAAGTCGCCTAAATCAATTCTGGAGCTGTGCTGAGGTTGCATTTCTCCAGAGGGCGGTTCATACACTGTAAACTGTAGCAGCTCCAAACCCCAGTCACTCAAATTGAAGCTGAATTGCGGTACTGTACCAATACAAAAACCCCCCAGAATTTATACTTCCACGTCATTCAGAACAAATCAAGTCTCAGAGGCCACACCATTTGAGTGGGGAGGGGGTAGGGGAGGAACAGTACGTGCACGAAGCATAAAGGGTAGGTTTATTTATAGCAGCCTGAAATCATAATCCCAGCAATGACTGAGCAACATTAAATTTGAAAGGAAGAATTCGGCATCAAGAACAGAGCCAAGAAGCATTAGAATGCAAACTCAGATCTATATTCCCCAAACCAAAACCCTAGAGATCAAAGCAACTAAAATCACTAAACCCCTCAAAGAAACAAGAGAAAAATCAAGGCGAAAAAGGTGTATTGATCATCGTACGAAATCAAAGCCCTAAGTCCGAATTGGAAAAAGAAAAAAAGTAGAAGCGGAGCCGGAAAAAACGAAAAAACCACATACCTGGAAGAAGAACGGAAGTGACGCGAATTGCAGCAGAGCAGGAAAGAACAAAAGAAACCCTGGTCCGTTGAGCGCAATTGGGAAGTTGGAAGTAGAATGAAGGAGATCAGTGAAGTGGATGAGGAAAAGGGAGATCAGTGGAGAACGAAGAAGAGGAAGAGGAAGAAGAAGAAGCAAGAAAGGGGAGAAACATGGAAGAAGAATCAGAAAGGGAAAGGGGTTTAGAAGGGAAGGAGATATGTATGTATGTATGTATGTATGTATGTATGTATATATATATATATATGCATGTATGTCATGTATGTATGTCATGTTATGTATGGAAGCTCTGACCTGAACCAAAATAAAACTTGCTTCCAACAATTGCAGCGAACAACCAAACTTCAGTGACTCCGTCTTTGCCTTTCAAATTTCCTTAACAATTCATTTTTTCTTTTTAACTATTTTATAATTTTATCTTAAAAAATATATCCATAAAACTTTTTAAAAATTCAATAATATCTTTAAATTAAAAAAAGCTCGGAGATCATTAATATTTTATTTTAAAAATATTGAAAAAAAATATCGTGTAATTAATAACTACAAAAAAAAAATCTTTTCAAAATAATATTAAAATATTAATAAATAATCTGTAAAGTGTCGATAGACAATTATATATATATATATATATAAAGATAAAAGTGTCCGGACTACTCTTAAAATTTATATTTATAAATATTTATATAAAGATACAGGTAAATGTATTTTAATTTTTTTTTAATTTAGAGATATTAATCAACCTTTTAAAGTTTAAGATCTAAAAACAATCGTAACAATATTTTTTTTAGTTTAAAAGATATTTTTATTAATTTAGCCTTTAAAACTATTTTTTTTTTTATAAAAATATTCTTAATAAATTTAAAAAAATTAGAAATAAGTTGAGTAATATTTATAAATAAATAATTTAATTTTTTATTTTTAAAATTTGTAATAAACGAAAAATGTTATTAAAATTATAAACTAAATTGTTAATTTTTAGGTATTGAAAATTTATTTTATAGTTATTTTTTCCTTATTTATTCTCTAATTTCTCTTAAAAATAAATGATTGACTTACCATATATTTATTATTTTTTACACGATCAGGTTACTCATTTGAATCAGATAATTTTAACATATTTTGAGATTATCCAATATAAGATTTTTTTATGCCTAACTGCGACAACTGAATAAAAGAGAAATACATGAATGAATCGATATCAAATCTGAACGAGAGGGATCTCGAGTATAGAACAGCTAAGAAATGCTTAATAAAATCGAAAGTGCATGTGAGTGGAGACAAAACGTGCTCATGGACATGGATTGTTACACTATCACACATGTCTTTAAAATTGTCGTTATTGAGCTACTGAAAATATATATATATATATATATATATATATATATATATATATATATATATATATATATATATATATATATATAT
>NW_019268524.1:2309915-2313488 GCF_002738365.1 Cucurbita moschata
ATATATATATATATATATATATATATATATATATATATATATATATATATATATATATATATATATATATTTATGATGATATATTTATAAATCCACTTTCAATCACATAAAATTACTCAATAAATTTGACTAAAGTAATTTAAATTATTATTACTACTATTATTATTTAAAAGTGCTCATAGAAAAATTATAAAAAGTAGGTATTTTTTAAAATTAAAATGGAAGAAAGTTATTGGTTAAACAAATTGCATTAATAAACATGATTTGCACGTGATTGTGATTTAAAATGTTGAAAACTCTGTAGAGTCTCCACTCACCAGGCCCAATTTCAGGCCCAAGTTGAAAGAGTCATTCAAATTGGGCCCTTGGGTCGCTCAGTAATTAGAAGATAATTGGGCCTCAAGTCAATCAAACCACCAAAATTTGGGCTGGAATTTTAGCCCATTTTGATACACAACTTAGGCCCAACAGAAGGCCCATTAAGTTGATTTCACAATAGATAGTTCCTCTTTCAACTTTTCTTTTCGGCTTCTGTGTCTGCTAGGGTGAGGTTTTCATTCACTTATAAACAATGCTTCGTTCTCTCTCTTCAACTAATGTTAGATCTCACACTATTGACAGTATCGTTTTCTTATTTATCCAAGCTCAAGTGTTTATTAAGGTGGATTACAGGTAAACTTAGAACCCATTTTATTTGAACAGTACGAAACCCGAAGGAGTTGGATGCAAGTGTATATGAGTAGCAACCCCACCTCAATTCTTTTAATATTGACTTTTAGTAGACTGCACGTACTTGTAGTAGACTGCAAAGCCATCATCAGATAAAAATTCAAACTTTACAAATGATTAATCTTTAAGCAGTTAATCATACGTTACTAACTTTATTAAATTGATAAAATAAGATAAAGAATGTGACGTACATAAAACCTACCTTAAAATAAAATAATGTAGCTTAGTGGGATATGACTGAAGAAGTAGTGGAATATGGATGAAATTATAATTATTAATATAGTGGAATGAGTCCTTTTGTTTTTGTCCTATATAACTAAAGGCTTGTTTTGAAAATGGCCCATCAATTCTTTTCATTTACTTAATTACTTGTTTTTTTTTTTTAACTATTTACCTTTAGAGCTGTCCCATCCTAACTGATTAACTCAACTTTTTAAAAATTAATTTAAAAAAAAAAAAGATGCTTTTTACTCACATGCAATGCACAAACAAATGATTTTGGAGATCTTTTTTTACCCAATTGGATCAAAATTACCATATCTCTTCTCTTCAATTTTGAGATAAAAGGGGTAAATTCAATTAATTTGAGGGGTAAAAAATAAACAAAATTAAAACTTTCATTATCAGCCCAGATGAAAAAACACGGTAAAGAAAAGAAACAAGAACACTTGATTGAGATTCGAATCACTTCACAAGTAAAATTGATAATGTCAAACTTGAATGATTCTAAACATGCAATTTAAACTCATTATTTCTTTTAAAGTTTATAATGCATGATTGATGTGTTCGTTCATATCATTATTTCTTCGGTTAATTTATTTTTAAAAGGGTTTTTGGATTTTTTTTTTTTTGAATTGGATTAAAAATTCAATTTTTTCCAAACAAAATTTAAACACGGATGACAGCTCAAAATTTAATTTATGTATTAAAAAAAGAAAATAAAAAAAGAAAAAGAAAAAGAAAAAGGGGTCAAAAAGGAAGAGACCTCTTTAGCCTCCATCCCCAAATTATATATAAACCCCAACAATGATTATGTTTCCAAACTGCAAATTCAAAAACTTGAGGCCCCAAAATGCAAATTCAAGACTTTCATTTTCTCCCCTTTTTTCTTCTTCTTCTTCTCTCAACTGGCTGTTTTGCTAAGCTTCACCATAACTATTACCATAATTCATGCCCAAATGTTGAGTCCATTGTGAGAGCTGCAGTGAAGCAGAAGTTTGAACAGACGTTTGTTACTGCTCCCGCTACTCTCCGCCTCTTTTTTCACGATTGTTTTGTTCGGGTATGGCTAAATTCTTATTGTTCTTTTCTCGAGATTTGGTCGAGTTTTGATCGAGTTTTTTATGAGACAGGGCTGTGATGCTTCTGTGCTGCTTCATTCGAATAACCACACTTCTGAGAAAGACAATGCTGAGAATCTTTCGCTCGCCGGAGACGGGTTCGATACTGTAATTAAAGCTAAGGCTGCTGTCGATAGCGTGCCGGAATGTAAGAACAAGGTGTCTTGTGCTGACATATTGGCTCTTGCTACTAGAGATGTTGTAGCTTTGGTAAGTTGGTGTTGTTCGTGTATATGTAGTAACTTTTGAGTTGAAAATAGACATAAGAGAGTAGTTGTTGTTATCGTTGTCGTTGTCATTTTGTAGACAGGAGGGCCGTCGTATGCGGTGGAGTTGGGAAGGCGAGACGGGCGGATCTCGACACGAAAGAGCGTTCGACACCATCTTCCTTTACCTGATTTTGGATTGGATCAGCTGAATGCCATGTTTGCAAGACATGGTCTATCTCAAACAGACATGATTGCTCTCTCAGGTACACTAATGATTCACTAAGCTTCCATTTTGAGGAACATTACTAAGAATTTGTGTTGTTTTTAGGTGCACATACAATTGGGTTCTCACACTGCAAGCACTTCTCCAAAAGGCTATATAGCTTCCACAGCAAAAACCGAATCGACCCGACGTTCAACCCGAGGTACGTCGACGAGCTCAAGAGGGAATGCCCGAGGAACGTGGACCAGAGAATTGCTGTGGACATGGACTCGAGGTCGTCGTTGACGTTCGACAACGTGTACTTCAAGAATTTGCAGATGGGAAAAGGGCTGTTCACCTCAGACCAAGTGTTGTTCACAGATAGAAGATCAAGGGAAACAGTGAACTTATTTGCTTCCAACAATTCAGCCTTTGAAGAGGCTTTTGTGGTTGCAATGAAAAAGCTTGGGAGAGTGGGAGTCAAAACAAGAAACCAAGGGGAGATCAGAATTGACTGTTCTTCACTCAACTAAATTAATAATAAAAAAAAGAGAATTTGTTTAAATGGATTCTCGTTTGCACGAGTTTGTTCGTTAATAAATTACAAGTTTAGTCTCTAAACTTTTGACTTATTTTGAATCAAATTTATGTCAAATAAACGAACTTATTAGATATAAAATTGAAAGTTTCCAAAAGGAGTTATTAGAGAGTTCATAACCATAAGTTTTTGAGCTGGCAGGAGACCAAGACTCTGACTGCATGCCTGTTGAAGAATAAGGTGGTGACTCGTAGGCAGTGGCTTGGTTAAGGGAATCCACTGGAGTCGTAGCGAAAGCGAGTCTTTATAGGACAATACTCGTAGGCAGTGGCTTGGTTAAGGGAATCCACTGGAGTCGTAGCGAAAGCGAGTCTTTATAGGACAATTTCATATTTAACCGTAAACCGTAAGGTAAGTATTTTTGCTTTTTCACTTTTTAGAGTGTGTAGGCAACAAGCTGAGGGCCCATTGAAAAGGGTTGTAGTTGTTTGTTTGGAATGAATGGCTTTTTTTTTTTTTTTTTTTTTTTTTTTTTTTTTTTTTTTTTTTTTTTTT
>NW_019268524.1:2313931-2356369 GCF_002738365.1 Cucurbita moschata
TTTTTTTTTTTTTTTTTTTTTTTTTTTTTTTTTTTTTTTTTTTTTTTTTTTTTTTTTGTAATAATTAATTTATTTGAATAAAGTGGAAAAAGAAAAAGAGGCACAGAAGCAACCACCTCACCTCAATCAAGTAGGAATGTCCTAATAATGCCTTACAAACTCAAGTGATAAAGAATTAATTCATTTTTTTTCAACTCAATCCCTTTAAATTAATATTATAATAATAATAAAATATAGCTAAAAAATAATATATATATTAAAATAAAAGGGGACAAATTATTTAAAATAAAAGGGGGGAAGGAAGAGGTGGCAGATCACATGGAGAAGATGAGGTTAGTTAATTATATGATTAAAAAGAAAAGAAAATTGAGAGAAATGGACAAAATTATTATTATTATTTTTTTTTTAATATTTGTTAAAATAAAGAATTGGAAAATCCTATATTCAGTAGTAATTAATTATATACACAGAAGAAAAAAATAAATAATTAGAAAAAGAAAACATCCTGTCTGTCTGCGTTGGCAGAAGATAAAAAGAAAATGGCTACAATTATTGACTACCAAAACTAACAAAGTTAGAGACAAAGGATGGAGGCATTGCCATTGGAATCGGTTGTTAGACAGTGTAATGTTGATTAATTGTGTCGATGTCCAGTCCTTTCAACTTCACCACCGACTCCACCCGACCTTTTAGAGTGTGCAACTCCCGCAACCTATCCACGTCCACCAATGTACTAGAAATTAGTATCAAATAGCGCAGACTACGAAAAACTTCTCCCCTTGAGAGGCATTCAAGTAACACTATAGTGGTGGCATTGCTCAAGGAAGATGACTTGGGGTAGTAGGTCGTACCTTGCGATTTCAGCGCGTCGTCTGGCTTGCTCGGCGATTTCGGAGAGCTCCCCACAACTGTTCCTATCAGAGAGAGCGTTGTTGGATTGAGGTAGTTGAAGACCATGAATGGTTCTTTGTGTGGTTGCCCATTGTGCTTCTCTCTCTTCTTTCCCGTAATCTTTCTTGGTTGTGAAAGCAGTCTATCATGAGGGAGACACAACAGGAGAGGAAGTCCATAAAAACTCGAACAAAAGAAAGGTAATCAAACGGGGCTAAGAGTGTGCCTACCTTGTTCTGCAAAAGGTTGTTCCAAGCCCTTCCACTAAGAATATAGCGAATGGTAAATTTGAGGATATCAAGAGGGATGTAAGTTATCAAACTATAAAGCCAGATCACACCAGCCCATCCCCACCCGGTGCCTTTTATTCTTGCAAAATCCCAGCTTGCATACACTGCTATTAGTGTTGCTACCTGTCACGTACCCGAAAACGAGTTTCGTTGCTTGCTTAACCAGTTGAATGAGCTAAAATGCTAAGAATAAAGGTTTTTACTTATTGTTCTACTTACCAGCTGGGCAACTATGAAAGCGCTCACTAAGAGAAGTCCGGGACGTTCCACGAAGGACCAACTTCGAGACCTTGTGACGAAGATAAGGGCCTGACTCACGATACTAACTTGTAGATACAATGCTGCCATCATTCTCGGGTTGTCCTTCCTCAGGGATGCTACGTAAAACTTGTTCTGCAAAAGGAAATTGGAAATACAAACATGACACAGGAGAACAGAGGTACGTCACAAGAACTTGAACAGATATCCAGTGTGGATCATATAAGACTTCTTTGTTCTTACCGAGCAAAAGTCGGTGTCTCGCACGATCCAGAAGAATAACACTGTCATCAGAGCCAAGTATCCTCCCAACACAATGCCAGTAGCAAAAATTTCCTTCAACTTCCAACTGTCGGGCTGTGGAGAAGGCTTAACTCGATCCTTCGAAATGGTCATGATTGTTCCTAGAAACACACAGTATACAAAAAAAGTTAGAATTCCTGATCCATTCAGATAATAGGAAAGGCAGTGGATGAACCAACATTTTTGGTAGCCATACCATCGTTTAGAATAGCTATAATCAGAACCATGAATGGAGCGAAATCAAATTTCCAAATCAAAGCAATCAACAGAAAACCAAACTGCAATGTCAACAGAAAGAAATGTTAATCCCCAGACCATATAGGTTGATATGAACATTAAATATTTCAATCTATTTTCATTATAGTTACCACTATACGGATGGTGATGGAAACTGCATAAATCTGCAAAAAAGAAAGAAAAAAAACGATGAATGAGTTGGAGTTGTGTAAGTAATCAATTAAAACCGGCTGCATCAAAGTATAAACTAACCGTATAATTCTTCATCCTCTGGAAAATAGCTCTACTGGTCAGTACTGCACTGATAATGACGCTCAATCCTGGTTCGGTGAGGACGATGTCAGAAGCGCTCCTAGCTGCATCAGTTGCATCAGCAACAGCAATGCCAATATCTGCCTTCTTTAGTGCAGGGGCGTCATTGACACCATCTCCAGTCATTCCACAAATGTGCTTCTTCTCTTGTAACCTTCTCACAATTTCATATTTGTGTTCTGCCATATGCAAATAAGCTTAGAAAAGCTATGTGTGGCAATGCATTTTGTGTTGGAGAACTTTATAGCTAACCAGCAAGATGGAATAAAACAATAGGGCAGAGATAAAACATGAGCTTGCATATATCGATATGACAAAGATCATGGGGAACTCAACTCTATTATGTGTGCAAACAGAAAATTAAATTAAGGAGAAATGTAAAATTAGCCTATCGGTGTCTCGTCCCTTCACTTCACTCATCTATTGACCTAAAAAAATCCTTAAAAAGAGCTAAAGTCGCTATAGTCTGTGCTCTCACTCGGCAAGTAAGCAGCAAGATTCTGTCTTGGGAAAAGTGCTAAAAACAGAGGAGTTCCCTCACTACTCAATATATATATAGTAGATGGCGGCCATAAAGGCCGGCCTTCTTTCCTTTATGAGTTTGATAAAAAGACTAAAAAACAAGGGGCTTTTCAGCTGCTCTTTCTAATCTTCAATCATTATAAAACGATTATTTCCTGTTCTCTAGCAGTCAATGCTATTTAAGTTTAAGGGAAGTTGCAGAACCCACCTGGAAATACACCAGCAAATCCATCAGCCGTTTCAATCAACTCATCCACAGGAAGGGTGTCTGCTGATGCATCCCTGTCTTGACTAAGTAATGCAGAAGAAGGGTACATATTTGATCCCATACCAAGCCTCCGACCGGTTTCCTTAGCAATAGCCAGTTGGTCCCCTATAATTAAGGTATCATTCAAATGCTATACAGAAGAAACTGTTTGTATGTAACACAGGAAGTGTAAAGATAGTGATATTTGCTTTGCACATACCAGTAATCATCTTGACATTCACTCCAAGGTTCAGAGCCCTTCTGATGGTTTCTGCACTATCATGCCTGGGAGGATCAAACAGAGCTAACAACCCAACAAGTTGCCATGGATCTCCTGGACTTTCTTTGGTTTTCTCAGGTACTTCCTGTGGATCAGTAGTTAAATAATAAGCTTGAAGAATAGAGCTTGCTATTATTGATCATTCATAACATGAGTGAAGGTTAACATTTGAAAACCTGTCTGGCAACACCCAATGATCGGAGTCCGCATTCAGCAAACTTATCAATCACTCCATGAACTTTCTCCCTGACGGCTTCATTTGAATTGCAAAGATTTAAGATCTATTTCAAACAAGGAAAAATGAGAAATCAACAAATCCTTATAAACTAACTTGCACCAGTCAAGAATACAAAGACAAACAACTTTACCTGCTCTGGAGCACCTTTGCTAACTCGGTGCCAGCTATCGTTGGAATCAATAAAAGTGAGAGCAGTTCTCTTATCAACAGGGTTGAATGGAAAAAAATGAACCTCTCTAATACCAGCTCGTGCCTGCATAATTTTGTCATCAATATATAATGTAAAATTCTGATTATCAAACTTTTGCTCATTTTTAGAAATCATGAACTAAAACTACACCTCTTTTGGATCTGCCAGCATTCCAACGATAGCAGCATCTATGGCGTCCTGATTTTCGGTCCTAGAGGCCCTTGCTGCAAGAAGAATGACATGTTCTTTATCCACATCCCCCACAAAGACTTCGGTCAAGGATTGGTCAACAGTGAGCCTATTCAAGGTTAATGTTCCAGTCTTATCACTGCAAAGGACATCCATGCCAGCCATCTCCTCAATGGCAGTCATCCGCTTGGTAATTGCACCTTGCTTAGAAAGACGGTGGGAACCAATGGCCATGGTGACAGACAAAACAGTGGGCATGGCAATAGGAATTCCTCCAATCAAAAGAACCAGCAAATTGTCAATGCCATCCCTATATGCACGATGTTGAATTGGGTACATGACTATGATCTCAATAACAATTCCAATAGCAATGGAGCAAATACAGAAGTTCCCAATGGCAGTAAGAACTTTTTGGAAATGCCCAACTTGATTGGTGCTGTCCACTAAATGAGCAGCTTTTCCAAAGAAGGTATGCACACCAGTGGCAATCACTACTGCTTCGATTTCTCCCTGTTTACAGGTCGACCCCGAAAAAACCTCGTCCGAAGGGTTTTTGGTAACCGGGAGGGACTCGCCAGTTAAAGCAGATTGATCAATCTTCAAAGGGTCCCCTTCAAGAAGACGAGCATCAGCAGGGACAATGTCTCCCAGTTTGATACTTATTATATCTCCTGGAACAAGCATTGCAGCATCTTGCTCACTCCAACGACCATCTCTGAGAACCTAGTTATATGTACCACACAGTGACAAAGATAAATAAGAAGAAATCAAGCAACTAATAATGATGTTTTAGTATGCTCTGAACCTTAGTTCTGGGAGCAAGACCGGCCATAAGGGCTGCAGCTGCATTTCCTGCGTTGTTTTCTTCAAGAAAGCTGATGGTTGAGTTGATTAAAAGTAGGGCAATGACTCCCACGCAATCCTGCCAGTCCGGAGGCCTTCCGCCGCCGTTTGCTAAGACAATAGCCATTATAGCCGCTGCTTCCATGACCCAAGAGAGAGGGTTCCACATAAACCCTAGAAATTTCAGGATTTTGCTCTCCTGTTTCCACACAAAAGGTACTCTAAATCGATTTGAAACAACTCAACCATTGTTCGAAAGAAGAACATAGAAATTTCATAGTAATGAGACCTTTTTCTCTTCCAGTTTGTTCGGTCCGAAAACTTGAAGCCGATTGGCTCCTTCCTCTGAACTGAGACCTTCTTTTGTGCATTTTAGCTTCTCAAACACTTCGCCGATTGGAATATGTTCCTGTAAACACAAATATGAACATAAACAAAGCGTTTATAATCACGAAGGCGTCCGCATGGCGAAAGTTGTTAAAGTAAATCGAATCGTCACGTAATTGATCAAATCGAGGAAGATATTCATGAAGAAATCTCTACTATTTCCGTAAAATTTTCGTATGGATATAAAACGCTGTCGTTTTACAACGCCTTAACGGAACTCCAAATATGAACCAAAGAATCAGAATAGCCAAAAAATATCAAAGCCCTACGTTCTTTCTCACAGTTCTCAGTCACTGGAATTACACCAAACGATCACTACGTCGCAGATTCCAAATTCTCATCACTCATCACAAACAAAAATCCTCGAATTACTGTTCGTTTTTTCGATCAAACGAAAACATGCAAAAACAATCCGCCGCCGATGCATGCAAAACTCCATAATCTCGAACAATCAGAGATTGATCGATTCGATACAAAAAAAAAAATACAAAAGACAGTTACGATCGACGTGAAGATTCAATCACATTACGAACACCGAGCGATTATCCAAACATTATGATCATAAAGGAACCAGAAAACAGTGAAGAAAGAAAAAAAAAAAAAAGAAGAAGCAAGAAGAGAAAGAAGTACCAGATCGACGGACTCGTTGCGAATCTCTTGGAGAGTGATAGGATTGGCCATCGTTGTTGATGATCAAGAAGAATGTGGTTGGTGAAATTGAGTGGAAACTAAGAAGATCAAAAGGCGGTGATTTAATATAGGGGAGGGAGGATCTGTGGATTCGTAATCCGTAATGGAATTTAGAAATATACGAGAATTCATGATCAGAATCATTATGAATTCTATTCCAAGTGCTAAACGAGAATCAAGATCTTCGTTGACGGAGCAAAAAATCCCCTACCTAATTTACCCACGTGATTAACTAATTTAACTTCCAATGCCAAACCTCTTATTAATTAATTTATTATATTAAAGCTAGGACTAATTAATAATTTCATTAATTAAAACCCTACATATATAATTATCCACTTCAAGTTTTGTGAGGGTCTTAATCGTAAATATTAGATCACATGGCTTAGAATCTAATAAATAAATAAATAAAATCTACCTTAGAAAAAAAATAAGTTGAGTTATATTGATTTAAGATTTTTATTTTTAAAAAATTAATGAAATATTAGATTTGATTTTAACTTGAAATTGTTAGACGAACACGACTCTCCACAATGGCATAATATTGTCCACTTTGAGCATAAGCTCTCATGGCTTTGCTTTGGGCTTCCCCAAAAGGTCTCACACCAATGGAGTTAGTATTCATCACTTATAAACCCATGATCACACCCTAAATTAGTCGATGTGGGACTTCCATCATCCAACAGAAATACTCGAGCTTATTTTGATTATTTTGAGAAGATAATTATATATATATATATATATATTTATTATCAAAATAGAGAAGATTTTGAGAGAAATAAATAAATAAATAAATTCACTTTTTTAAATTTCAATCGAGATAAATTGAGATATATATTATAGAATTTAAATATACTTCATTGTATATGTAAATGAAACATGTGAATATAGTTAATTTTATAGAGTTGTTTATTGGTGAACAAATTGATAAATTTATTAATTAAAATTTTAAAAAAATTGATAAATAATGAAAATTGATGAAACAAGATGGACGTGGTAATGTTAATAAACGATTTTTTTAAAATGAGAATCTTAAAAAATTCGTGTATCACGAGAATATCAAATTCTTCTCGGGTGGCTCCCTTAGGATACCCACCTAGAACCATTTTGATGGTTTATGTGTGTGTATATATATATATATCGATTTAAATTTTAAACTCTTATAAGCGATTCGTTTAAAATGAGAATTTTAAGAAACTCGTGTATCATGAGGACATTAAAATCTTCTCGGGTGGTTCCTTAGAATGCCCGCCAAAAATCAATTGGATAGTTAATATCTATATACATACATGCATATATATCTTTTTAAATGAGAATCTTAAGAAACTCGTGTGTCACGAGAACATCCAAATCTTTTCGGGTGGCTCCTTAGGATGCCCGTCAAGAACTATTTTGATGGTTAAAAAATAGATCAAAACCGCTTTACATAAAATAATAGAGAAAAATGGGAGAATGAAATACTTCTGACATTAAAGAAAAATCGGTACTATCTATTTGATTTTAGCGTTTCTCTCTAACTTACGTTCATCATTTATATCTAAATAAGTTTTACGTACATGTGAACGTTAATGCATTAACGGTTTTAAAATGAAATTCTAACGAACGATAAAGCAACTAATAGGAGAGAGACAAAACATGATAGAAAGGCCTAGATTTGAGGAGCCATTTTTCCACAACTTAAATACACAAAGCTTCCCAAGTGTCGCTTATTCAAGCTGATTCTATGATCTAGCTCTATACAAGATCCGTACAACTAATCAAACTACTCATGATACAAGAGCCTTGTTTTAGCTATGGTCAAAGGTTTTTATGTCCGATATTAGGTTCCAACACAAACTACCTTCCTGTTTTTCCCTCCCTTCAGTTTCTTCGTCTTCCTCGTCGCAGATACGCCATTCTACTCGTCTTCTTCCCCGCTGCTACGCTGCTTTCTGTACTTGGCTTCTCTACCGTATTAACGTTATTACCAGCATCGTTTTTTTCCTTGCTACCATTATGGTTTCCTTCTGATACATCTTTACCAACATGGTTTCCATCTGATGGAACTTTATCGGCGGTGGCATCAGCGTCGTTCGCATTTGGGACCTCCATGGACACTTCACTTAGTTCGCATCGTTCCTTAACAGCCAGCCCTTTCGCCTCATGGTCGTGACCTGATGAATTGCTTTCTTCAGCTATCTTCTTGTCGACATGGTTCTCTTCTACAGCAAGCTCCCCAGTGGAACTGCAATGGAAGAAAAGAAAATCAGCTATATGCAGTATTCGTTTGGATATAGAAATCGAGGGAGATAGACACCGAGATACCTAGGTAACGACGGAAGACCGTTGGCCAGCCCCGCAACTTCATGGACTGTAGAGCATCCTCTCTCATCTAAACTTGAATTTGATGCTGCACAGAAAAGTAAATACAGTTTACTATTTAATTGTTAGTGAAGCATATACTACACTACAGGAGCTGATCATAGATCTTTCTTTTTTTCGATCTTTGATATTATACATTTTTATTTTAATGATAATGAATATCTAGATCAGCCTGTTTTTTGTAACAGTCCAAGCTCACCGTTAGCAGATATGGTCCTATTTGGACTTTCTCTTCCATGCTTTCTCTCAATGTTTTAAAATGCGTCTGTTGGGGAGAGGTTTTTACACCCTTATAAAAAAAATGTTTCGATCCCCTCTCCAACTAACGTGGGATCTCATAATTCACCCTCCTTCGGGGCCCATTGTCCTCGCTGGCATACCGTCTCGTGTCCACCCCCTTAGGGGCTCAGCCTCCTTGCTGGCACATCACCCGATGTCTAGCTCTAATACCTTTTGTAACAGCCTAAAGGCTAGCAAATATTGGCCTTTCTGGGCTTTCCCTTCTGGGCTTCCACTCAAGGTTTTAAACGCATCTGCTAGGGAGAGGTTTCCACACCCTTTTACAGAATGTTTCGTTACCCTCTCCAACCAATGTGGGATCACTCTCATAAATCCTATAGAACTACAGCTTAATCCTACAAACATAGGATAAAACTATTACGCACCTTTCCTCTCATTGGTAGGATTGGTTTCAAAATCCTGCAAGGAAAAGGCATAATAGAACTGTATCAAGCATCTAATAAAATCAGTACCATTCTACTCAGACTGAGGTGTTAGCGAACTTTCAGTAGAACAGGCAGAGTTAATAACTCTCAAGACAGCCAAATATGTATAGATGACGGCCGAGAAGTAATTTAAAAAAGCTGGTAGATATCTAGTCTTATTTACGTATAGCGATACCAAACAGGGCGAAAATCACCCTACAAGCCACCCACAGCCAATCTAAGAAGTGGTCACATCCCCTCCCCTAGATACGAAGTATAAAATTTAACGAACTGGTTTTGCAATTTGCCCCTCCTATAATGTACATTTGCAATTGGAGGCCTAACAAAGCCCTTTTGGGAGTCTGTTACCTTATCCTGTTGTTGAATAATGCTGGCTGAGCCAAGTAAGCAAGCTCCATTTTCTGGCATATCTTGTGTGATCTTTGACTCTGTGAGGTGCAAATGAGGGTCACAATGTTCAGGGACTATCTTTTACAAATGTAAGTACATTGTTCAACTCGCAGAAATGCATACCTGATAAGTCATGAGTGACAGAAATGTCTGCAGACCAATTTATTGATTTATCTATCGACTGTACAGCATGTTGCGTTTTATCTTCACTGTGAATTTTCGGATAGTCTGAACGTGCAGAACTCAAATTACCTTTGTAGTCTGAAGCAAATGAAGACCAATCAAGCTTGGCTGATGAGCGGGATCTTAGCATTTCCTCGGTTGCTTTTGATCGCACGCGTCGTATTTCCTCCTGGATGTTCCATGATCCACTGGCAGGAGATTCCCTTTTGATCTGCACCCCAATGTCAACAAACAGAATCACAGATTGAGAAACTCAAAAGTATTTATCAATTAAACTTTCATATGGGGGTCGTGACTTGGAAGACGATCATACTAAAAAATTGTAAGATGGGGAAAATGTTTTGGAGAAGCATCGTGACTATAGTTTAATGGATAAAATGGTACCTTAGATGAAGAAAGTGGGTTTCCACTAACTGAAAATGATGTTTCTTCTTTGAAGAGCCGTAACCTTGATGGTGAAGGAGACTTAAACTCAAAATTATTCGCAGAAGGAGAGGCCCATAGAGGGCGTTCTCGCATGTATGATTTGGCTACATCTACAAGTGAACCCGTCTCTTCATCATTAACCTGCAGCAGCATATACTTCAATATTCCAAGAAGAAAAACCTATATAAGGACACATACCAACTCTAAATTTTGTATTAGAGTATTATAGTATTATCATACCAACTCTAAAGAAGAACAAAATCATTGAGAATAATATGGAGTGTAAGAAACCACTAAAGCGTAACAATTAGCAAGAAATAATCAAATTTATATGTGGCAGATAGGATGTTCATGCGTACAAATAAACCATTTGCTCAGAAATGGAGTTACTTGACAAGTGAACTGAGGGGAATGTTGAACTGTAAGTGTAATGTAAACAAAAGTTGATCCATTACGTGATTATTCATATGCCATTCAAGAATAACAAAAGAAAAAATCACCAACCACTGGCAACATCGTGGAATTCAAGGTGCATGGCCCATGATCCAATTCCAATGGCGAACTAGACCCCAATCCTAATCGTTTTTCATTCAACCATGCTTTCGCCTCAAGAATTGCTGTGCTGCAGACTGCAGACCCGCCATCATCTGTATCAATTTGTACACGATTCATTATTTGCATAAGATAAAATTATGGTTTACTGGAAATTGAAAGATCAGTACCACTATCAACTGCTTTGTTTGAAAGCTCAGTCAGCCGCCCTGCAGCCTCTCCTTCAATGCTTTGACATTCTACAACCCTTGATTCAATTATCTGAAATAACTTGTCACGCTCTGCCCTGCTTGAATGAAAGTGATGAACAAGAAGGCACTGGTAACAAATAATTGAAGGCTATCATCCAAGTGTTAGTGACCTAACTCAATTTGTTGTCATTTTTCACTCATGAACTAAACTATTTAACCATGAGAACATCAATCATTGAACATATTAAGGATTTAAGTTTGAAGGAGAACAATAACTTATTTCAGCGTCTATATAAACTGAAACCATAGCATTCATCAAGATAAAAGAGCAAGCAAGCTAGTAAAACCAAGATGAGCATTGTTAATCATAGAAAACAAAACGGAAATTCTCTTTTTCCAGTTAACTAATAGAGAACTACATAAGAAATGTCTAGACCAAATTATTGTTCCAGCAGAACAATGAACAATGAACAAGTTCCAGCAGAACTCCTCAAAAAATTATTGTCATACCTAGAGAAGGTTTCCTGCATCAGAAGCTGTTCAATTAGACGCTTGCCATCTTTCTTCTCTGGAGGAAAGTCCCTAAATGAATTGACCATCTCTGTTGTCCCGCTCTTCCAACATAAAAATATCAATCAGACACACTGGTGTAGTCTATTTAAATCAAATACCAAATTATCCATTGTTTTACACTTTGATTTTGTCACATATAATTTATTTATATGGATAACATGTTGAATCAAGAATAGATCTTCCATAAATATATTTTATTGATTTGTATACCCACATAGCACTAGTGAACCCTCAAACCATCAACTCTAGTACAATCCTAGATCACTTAATTATGAAAATTATTTCTTTCAACATAAAAAGAATTAAAATAACAATGATGTTATTAAAACATGAAATTACAACACCCAATTAGCAAGTCTGCTAGAAAAATATTGAGATATTTCTTATATTGCCTGATAATGAGACAAACCAACTAATTTAAATTTTATGAGAAAACACCTCAACAAGTACATGATTTAACATCTAGATTGTTTACCTTCTTCACTCCATTTCCCTGGAAGTCACGATTGTCATCATGAACATCATCTTCGACATCATCCTCTGTTAAATAAGATGCAATACATCTTTAAAAGAGACATATAAGCAAACTAGAAGCAGAGAACTTTTTTTTTTTTTTTTACAAGAAACAATGTTTTCATTGAGAATAATTGAAAGAATACAAGGACATATTTAAAAAAAAAAAACGTCACCCAAAAGAAGGGAGTCTGACCATGCCTACAAGAAATGAATTCAGTCCAAAAACATACAACTCTCATGTCAATGATGATACAATTTTGTTCTATGACAATGACCAAACCAATATTCAAAACATATTTAATGTAGTAAAGTGATTTGAGATAGCCTCAGGGCCATAAATCAATTTGGAAAGGTCATGTCTGAGAATCTTGAGAATGCCAGCTTCAATGTTGTTTTCTCTTACACACCTCAATGCCATGGGCCACAATTCAATGGAAAAATGGTTTGAACCAAGCAAGCTAGTATTTAAAGACTCCTTAAGTACATCTTGATGAACGTTCAAATTTTCTGAAGGAAAGGAAACCCGAATTGAATATCCAAGTTCAATTCCTCACCAACTCTTACAATTGTCGAGGCGCTAGAAAGTTTCATTTCTCTTCACAAGGTTTCCTAACGAATTTTGTACTTGTTCTTTTGTTGTAATTGATTTTAATTGGGTGTACTCTTATAAGCTCCCTCGGAGTGTATAGATTCTTGATTGTAACTTTTCACTAAAACAACCAAAATGCTGCTTCTTGTTCTAAGATGGATCAAACTCCCGCAGACATCATGACATGACCTTGAAATAGAAACCCAGGGCTCAAAACTAGTTTTTGAAGAACTAGCACATTTCAAATGTAACCTTAAGGCTGGAAGCCTGGAGTTACACTTTTAAGTTAATTTTTGAATTCTAAGTCGTAATATTGCAAACACACGAGAAAGATCGACCAACTACGTACATGAAAGTAAATTAGGCATCCTAAATGAGAATCAATATTACTGTAATCTAAAATTTCATGAACCCATGCCACAGCATACCACCCAATTTCAGCCTCCTTGACCATCTTACTGCATATACTTAACAGCAAACACCATAAAGTTTACCATGAGTTGCTTACTTCTTTTCTAGTACTTCCTCCATTTCCCATCCACATTCAAACTCCAAACTACATTTTGCCCTTCTTGAGCTCGTCCCCAACTTCAGTGTTCTACCTACTTCTCATTTCCTCAAAACAACCTTACATTTCGAAGCACCACAACCATATTAGTCACTCCTAACCATTAGTAAAAAAAAAAAGCTACTCTATCCACATAGTTCTCACAAAACATACACAAAAATTCAGTTCAAAGTAAGCCAACCTGAATCACTGTCGGAGGAGGAGGAGGAGGACTCGGAAATGAAGACAGAAGAGAGAAACTTTCCGGCGCCGGAAGCAATGGTGAGAGTGGGCGAGAAAATGAACCTGGAGATCCAACTAGGGTTTCCTCCAGGGCCCAAATTCGAAAGTCCAGGACGTTCATAAGGAGTCTTCCTACTCCAAGCTCGCTTAGCTCGAACAATTTTCCCGCCGGTTCTTGACCCTCCGGCTTCACGATATGCAGGAACGGACGCCATGGAAGAAGTTAAGAGTGAAGATACTTTGTTTGCTCAGGCGAGAGAGATTTTCCAGTTATGGAAGGTGAAATAGCCCACTCCGGGGTAAATTGAAAATTGACGTTTTGTAACACTGAAAAGACAATAATACCCTTTTTTCTATCTTGATTTTGTACTTCCATAAGGGGCTATGTAGTAAATCAGTATTTGGCTTTTGAGATTTGATGTTTCTCTATGGTCGTGATTTGGTAGATTACTTCCAACGGTAATATTTGCATAACTTTAAACGTTTCTAAAGAAAGATTTTATATTTTTATATTAATATCGCATTAGTTAGAGAGGATAACAAAATATTTATTATAAATATATATAAACTTCTCCTTAGAAGAAGCGTTTTAAAATTGTAAAGTTGATGACAATACGTAATAAGTTAAATTAGTCAATATCTAGGGACTCGAGCAAGTACAAATGGTATCAGAGCCAGACGCGAGACGGTGTGTCAGCGAAGACGTTGGGTTCTCAAAATGGTGGATTGTGAGATCTCACATTGATTGAAAAAGGGGCTTGGACTGTTACAAGTGGTATCAGAGCCAAACACAATGGGTGTGCCCGTTGATGTGCTAGCAACGATGCTGGGTCCCCAAAAGGTAGATTGTGAGACCCAACATTGGTTGGAGAGGAGGCTTGGACTGTTACAAATGGTATTAGAGCCAAACATCAGAGATCCTACATTGGTTGGAGAGGGAGCTTGAGCTATTACATATGGTATCAGAGTCAAACACCAGAGATGTGCCAATAAAGACGTTAGTGTGTCAACGAACATGTCCGTCCCCAAGGAATAGATTATGAGATCTCACATTGGCTGGATAGTGACATTTAAAACCACGATACTAATGGCATAAGCAACGGACCAAAACGATACGTATTGTTACATAAGTACATCCAATCAATTGAATATGTACCGAAAAAGAAAGTAAGAAAATTTATACGCAAATATTTGAGCATTTCAGAAGGCATTGCACCCCAAACACAGGCGCTGTGGCTCCTTAATCAGAGCCCATGAGATCAAGAAGAAGCCATTTGTATTTCATATTTCCTCATGATTGTCGTAGTGTTCCGATACCATCGAGAATTGGTGTCCGTAGCCGTGGAGTTCTGTGAACTACCAGACTTGGTTTGTTCTGAGCTGCCTGAAGAACCACTAGTGCTCCCCATTCGCATTGGATTCAAATACTGAAAAGGCTTAGGCGGCGCCACAATATCCACTCCTCCCTCCAACATCTTCACCACCGCACTCATCCGCGGCCGCTCATCCGGCGCGTCCTGCACGCACCACAGAGCCACCACGCACGCCCGGCTCGCCTTCTCCCTATCCCCCTCGCCAATCCCACACCCAACAACCAACTCATCCAACACGCCCTTTTCAAAAGCATCCCACACCTTCTCCGGAAACCAATCAGGATTCCCAGAATCAGTCACCCCAGCATTCCTCTTCCTTCCAACGATCTCAAACAACACAATTCCAAAGCTATAAACATCGCACTTATGCGACACGCGGTAGTTCGTGAGGAAAAACTCTGGCGCCGAGTATCCAAAAGTACCTCGAAAGCCGCTCATCGACACGTGAGTGTTGTCCCTATTGCAAAGCTTGGCAAGCCCAAAATCACCAACTTTGGGGAAAAAGTTGGAATCAAGAAGAATATTGGCTGGCTTAATGTCATAATGAATGATTCTTTGTTGACATTCCTCATGCAAATAAGCAAGCCCTCTTGCAGTCCCAATGGCTATATCATGCAATTTCTCCCATTCCATGGCTTGTTTTCTGTCAAATAAGTACTTATCCAATGACCCATTTTCCAGATACTCAAAAACAAGCGCACTCATGAAATGGTCATAACAAAACCCATAAAGCCTAACCAAATTGATATGATAAGTTCTGCAAATGGAACCAACCTCAGCCATGAACTGTTCTTCAGCTCTTTTGTCTGAGCTTTTCTTAAGGACCTTCACGGCGATGTTGACGCCGTTCGGGAACTGGCCTTTGTAAACCTCTCCGAAGCCACCGGAGCCGAGGCGAGTGGAGTAGTTGCTTGTGAAGGAATAGAGGTCTGGAGCGGTGAATCTGACCGGTTTTTCTTCGGCTATCTCTCTGAAGAACTTCTCCATTGTTGGTGCATCGGCTTCCCAGATAACAGGGGGAGGAAGAGACACATGAGGTGCAGGTGCAAGAGGAGGAGCTACAGTTATGTTCCTTAATTCTCTTACAACGTCTGGTGTAGCTTTCTTGACAAACTTGTATAGACATATGCCAATCACTCCAAAAACCAACAACGAAACCACCGACCCCACCACATCTGAAAATCATATAACAATCAACCGACCTATCTAAACAAATCAATCTTTTGCTATACACACACATATATATATACACGTACAACATTCGTTTCAACCAAAACGCTATCTCGTAAATTTGTTTCCTTTTCGAATACAACCGATTTTTCAGTTGACATGAGAGTTATTTTAAAACAAATTAAAAATTAAAAATTAAACTTTTAAAAGTTTCTAACCTCGTTGAGACCCACCATAGAGTTTTAAAGTATTTTGTGGAGTTTTTAAATTTTGTTGCCAGTTTTAAATACACATAAACGGAAAGTAAGAGAAATAGTGAAAAGAAATTTTTACTCCGAAATTCTGAACAAGATTATATTTCTCGTCTTTATTCTTGTATAAATCCATATGTCTCATATATATATATATATAAAAGCATGCAGATATTGTATTATAATATTAAATTGAGGAATTGAGAAATTATGTTCAACAATATAGCATACTTAGATATATAAAATATTATTAAATTTATTATAATAGAGATATTATATAAGAAAATGAAATTTCTCTATTAAAAAGTTATTAGAAACTGAATAAATTATTTAAAAATATATATATATTAAAAATGAAAGAAAAAAGAAAAGGTCCCAAACCCATCCTCCAATCCCATTCCCACTCGCGGATATAAGAAGCATAGTTACACAAACCTTTTTTAAAAATTATATACTAATCTCAAACGAAACGGTTCATTCGATTTTCAGAACTCAAAAAATCATTCCGCGCATGATAAACCTGAAATTACTGACGAACAAGTAAAAAAATTTAGAAATACTTACAGAGAATAATCATGGAATTGAATGCCTTTTCGGGGCTAGTAAACGACGAATCTGGTGGGGAGAACATCCAATCGGATCTGATAGAAACAAAAGTTACTAACACAACTCAGATTTGCGATTCGTAACTTTATAATCAGCCATTAAAATCAGTAGAATCGCAGATACTTACTGGCATAAGAGAGCTATTTCGATCATTTCTCCTTGGCTAGGGTTCCGAGAGTGAGGATTTTACAGGCGATTAGCTCGAGAGAAGATGAAGGATTGAAGAACAAATAGATTAGAAATGGACCGATTCGTGAGGGATTTGAAAGTTACTAACATAACTCAGATTGCGATTCGTAATTTTCACAATCAGCCATTAAGATGAATAGAATCGCAGATACTTGCTGGCATAACAGAGCTATTTCGATCATTTCTCCTTGGCTAGGGTTCCGAGAGTGAGGATTTTACAGAGGATTAGCGATAGTGGAGAAGACGAAGGATTGAAGAACAGGACCGATTCGTGAGGGATTTGGTTCTTAAAAGAGAAGAGAAGAGTAGAATCGGAAGTAACCTTGAATTTTCCGTGCTTGACTAGACTCCTCCGTTTGCGATATCTCGAATTTGACATTTTCCTTACGCGGGAAGATGAAAGATGAAGTTTCGCGTTGCGTCCTTTCTTCTCAGACTGCCAATGGGACCAACTGGCGTAGCTAAATGAAAATGACGTTGAGTTGAAACTCTTTCGCTAAAATTTGGCCTAAATTGCAAATAAATAAACATTAATTTTGTAATTTGCTTATAAAATATCAATATTTTTCGAAATTCGATACTCGGAATGCTTTGGGATTGAGCCACCATTAGTCGAAGAAGATGTCGACCAACCCACATGGCTTGCTTGACGAACGTTGGAGACGCCGTAAATTGGTCCGTGAACACCACAATTAGTCTTCTCTCTTCTGTCTTACTTCAGGTGTTACGACAACGTTTACCAAACCCGAACAACTATTGACCACTAGATTCATTGGTTCACTTTTCCTTTGCCCCAACGTTCGTCTTTCTCAATCTTAAAAAAGTGGCCGGCTCGAGATGGAAACCCAACATTAATATTTGATAAACATTTTTAAAACATTCTTAAAAAATAAAAACAAACGGTTATAATGTTAAACTAAAAGGTAAATCTATTTGAATGTCGCTTGTTTCACGTCCTAGTCATTATCAACAATTTAACGTACTTCTATGTTAATGATATTTTAAAAATATTTATGAAAAGCCGGTAGTAATTTAGTGTTGCTCTCAGCGATATGAATATTTAGATATGAGATTTTAACGTTGAAGATATTTGACTTAATTATTTTAATTTATTTGACTCAATAAATTTCTAAAATGAATAATATCAAATAGGATTAGAACATTGAAGGGATAATATAATTAATAGGAAAAGGAATTTAAAATTTAAAATAATCATAATAATAATGCATATTTTTCGAAGACTATGGGTCAAGGTCGACATAATGTAATTAATGTAATAAATGACGAGGAGAGAGAAATTTTAAACTAAAATATTAAAATTGGAAAAAGTCAATGAGATACAGACAGCTTCGCAGAGTCACGAGCTGAATTAAGGATGATGTGGGTTCCTTTGATTTTTTATTTTTTTTTATTGATTTATAAATAAAATAATTATTAAAACAAAATCAATTCATAAAAAAAAATTAAGAATTTACACTAATTTAAGTTAAATTGATTTTTTTTTTTTTTTTATAAATCTCAAATTTCAATTGATTTGGTGAAAAAAAAGTTAAATTAATAATTAAAGTTTCACAAAATTTAAAATATATCATCAATTACAAAGGTTAAATATTCTTAATTTTTTTAAAAATAAGATCGAGAGGGATTGTAACCTTACTTTTCGGACGGGTTGAGTTGACTAGACAAAAAAAAAAAAATATCAACCTATAAATCGAACCAAATTTTCGATTTTTAAAAAATTGAACCAAACTTAAACGGAAAAAACTCTAACTCAACCCAATTTTTATGGTTAAGTTAAATAGACAGATTGGTCGAATTAACAAATTATATGAACCTAATAAAAATGATTGTTAAATGAAAAATTTAGGATGTCAAATTATGCTTACCAACAATATTTCCACTAATCAAATTGGATGTTTTGTTTTTTTTTTTTTTTACAAATATTCTTAAAATTGAATTCATATTTTAAAATTTGCTAATTCAAATGATAAAACAACAATCACAATTAAAAAAAATCCAGTTACCTAACCAAAACTAAAATTGCTATGTAGCGGATTAATAAACATCCTCGTGTCATGAAATCCAAGCTTTATCACTTCCATATTTTATTAAAATTCTATTACGAAAATCATTCTTATGAACACACCCGTCGATCCAAGCATAACTTATCGAATAAAACACGTCCCTCCGTCTAGAATAGAATATAATACACTATAGTGCCCTACTATAAACACTTCTAATAATGCATAATAAGCAAAATGAAGTACCTTTTTCCATGGCGAAAACGAAAGCTTCTTCTAAGAACTTGCGATCTGTATTTCGTACTTCTTCATTATTGGAGTAGTCTTCTTGTACCAATATGAGGCACTGTCTTCATTTGAGGTTGAATAATCTGAACTGCTGCTTATTTCTTGTAGATTCGATCCTCTACTGTTCCTTTTTGGAGTTGGATCCAAGTACAGAAATGGCTTTGATGGTGGCACTATTTCTACACCTCCTTCAAGCATCTTCACCACCGCACTCATCGGTGGTCGTTCGTCGGGGCAGTCTTGAATGCACCACAGAGCCACCTCGCACATCCGAATCACTCCCTCTTTATCATCTTCAGCATACCCACATCTTCTAACAAATTCAACTAATTCACCCTTTTCCTGAGCCTCCCACACATGTTGTGGAAACCAATCCGGGTTCCCAGAATCAGTAACACCCCCATTCCTTTTTCTTCCAACGATCTCAAACAACACCATTCCGAAGCTATACACGTCGCACTTGTGGGTTATTGGATAGTTCTTTAGTAAGAACTCCGGTGCTGAATATCCAGGCGTGCCACGATAGCCAGTGAGCGACGTATGTGTGCTGTCCCGGTTGCAAAGCTTGGCAAGGCCAAAATCACCAACTTTGGGAGTGAAGTTTTCATCCAACAGAATGTTTGCAGGCTTTATGTCGTAATGGATGATTTTCTGTTGGCATTCCTCATGCAAGTAAGCAAGACCTTTAGCAGTCCCAATGGCTACATCATGTAACTTCCCCCAATCAAGTTCTTCATTTTTGGCAAACAAATACTTATCCAGAGATCGATTTTCCATGTACTCAAATACCAGTGCACACATATATTGGTCATAACAAAACCCATTAAGCCTAACCAAGTTTATATGGTAAGTTTTCCCGATCGTTCCTACCTCGTTCATAAATTGCTCCTCCGCCTGCTTTTCCGAGTTCCTCTTCAAAACCTTCACTGCAATCTTCACTCCATTTGGGAACTCTCCTTTATAGACCGTACCGAATCCTCCTGCACCGAGTGGTGTCGAATAATTGCCTGTGAAATAGTATAGTTGGTGAGCAGTGAACCTTATAGGCCTCTGTTCCGCCATTTCTTTGATGAACTTTTCCATTGTCGGTTGATCGATTTCCCAAACCGGAACTGCATTTGGGGCAGTTGAATGTGCCACATTTGATGCAGATGAAGCAACTGCATTTCGCAACTCTGTGACAATACATTGCTTAGCTTTCCTAGCAAAGCAGCAAGAGATTGCACCAATGACAATAAAAATCACCAAGGTCACTACTACAGCTGCAAGCCAATGTTTTTGTTTAAGGTGGTGATGAATAGAAGTCTAACTCGTGTCAAGTATAATGTTTCGTATATTTTCACAAAAAACAGTGATAAGGGGTACTCACAGGTAGCAGTTGTGCTAGAATTGCTGCTGCTATTTGTATCTGGTGAGTAAACGACCGACGACATTATGAGGAGACAAGTTGATCGTTACCTTACGACACAAAAACATTTGACAACAAAATTAACCACAAACCAGAATAGGACAACAAACTATTGGACATCTGCAGTTCTTCGTGTTCATATTTGTTTCAAATTATTGGAGGTATGAAGACTAATGTTTCCATTCTTCCAAATGCGCAATCAACAATCAGATCGAATAAATACAGAGGAAAATATCTGGTATCTGCAAACTGAATACTGCTAGCTGAAATGCAAAACATCAACCTATGCTTGAACATCTCTCTTATCTGAACAAACATTAATCTCTTTTTCTACGTGCAATCAACAATCAGATCTCTCCCACTAATTGTTCTAAAGTTTGTTGGCTCTTAACATACCTATCTGAAAGGAACCAGAAACTAAAGGATTAAATCTCTCCCACTGATTCTTCAGTATTCCATTCCGATCACAACTCCTCACTGATTTTCTTACTCATCAATTTGAATTGTTGATCAACTGAACGTTATGCCGCAAACAACAACTAATTTGATCAAATTTTGTGAAGAAAAACAAAGCCATTACAGTGAAAGCAAACAAATCCAGTCATATTGCTCAAAGAAATTCGGTTGGCTATCAAGAGAGTTACACTTACTTGGTAGTAAAATCAGATGAATGTTAAATCTTGTTCATGTACAGCAGCTTCTTCCTCCTATGTTTTTCTTCTTTCGCCTTACCATCTCCTACAATTCGAGAGTATTTTTCTTAGATAAAGTAATAAAAGGGGAACGACATTTCGAAGAAGATCCATTCCCAAGGCCATGGCTTATCCCGTCACAGTCGCTGTTCACAAGTCAAATCCTACAGAAATTTAAAGCTCGGATTTCTCGCCAATATTTCCACATCTCATTCAATGATTTCAAACCAAGACAGGGACGGACAACATGAATAATCTGTGTAATTAATGGACAAAAGAAGACCTAATATATCTACCGACGATTGAAACTTCAATTTCAAAGCTGACCGACTGAGTCAATCTACTCAGTTTGTGGCGTAGACCTGCTGCACCTCTTCCGGAGCTTCTTCCGATGGCGAATTTCATCTTAATGGGGCCACTGAGACTGGGAGGACCCGCCATGGCTGCCGTCGGCCCGACCTTTGCCGCCTGAACTTGCAACTAGACTCGTTTACACGTTGAACTCAATAAATACCCACCGAACCAGAAGCTTACTCTAAATCTTCTCAGATTAAAAAATATAATATAATAATATATTATTTCTTTTCCATAATTATTTTTAACAATTTTTATTACATTATTTAATTGGTTAATTTTAGGTAACTAAGTATGGTTAGTATTTTTATTAAGTTAAATTGTTAAAATAATTTTAATTAATCAATTTTTATTGATTAATAAATATATTAAGAATAATATTTTTTAAACTTTTAAGTTTATTTATTGAACTATCGTCTTAAAAATTATCTTCAAATAAACTAATTTAATAAATTTATCTATTTATCAAAAAATTTTAAATAAAATATTAATAGTTTTCAACTAGAACAATCGTATTTTTTTTAATTTTATTTTAAGTTAAAGTAAACTTTTGAGATTTTTTTTTAAGTTTTAAAGATATTATTTAAAAAAAAATGCAAAATAAAAAGATTTTTATTAATTTAGCTAATTAATTATTTATTATTAAGCTGTTTTTCTACACCATCACAATTAACCTTCCACCTCAAATACGATCACGTGTTAAACGGTGCGTTTTGTATTTTTCCTTTTCATATATTTTTTTTTCGGAAACAATACTTTTCTTGCTTGGCTATTAATTACGGTTTGAAATTAACCCGTATAAAAGGAAAATGCCAGCTGGCGCCAACTCAGCCTTCTTTAAACGAATCATTTCCCTTCTGGATTATCTGCATAATTTCTAATTAAACCAAAAAATAATAATTAAAATTTTGTTTAATTTGAAAATTTAATTCGGCCACCGAGATCATGGACTCCTCACTCCAGTGTAAGCATGGGACGATAAAGAACACTATATATATATGGGAACATTTGACTTATCTCTTCCGTCTGCCTTCGCCTGAAATCCGGAGTGGATCAGGGAACGGGAACGAAAGCGACTTTATTGTTCTTTTGCTACTCTCGCTTCCTCATTCGATTCTACAGGTTTGCTTGCGTTGTCTCTTTAATTTAATCGCTGTTCTTGGTGAATAGTTGTTGTTGATCTTGCTGTTATTGGTGAATAGTCGTTGTTTATCTCGCTGTTGCTGCGAGTTTTGGCTATTGGATTTTGTTTTGCGGTAGAAATCGAACAAGAGTTTCTTGTTTTAGGTTTTTTTAAGATTATGTTTATGTTTTTAGGTATGATTATGATATCTGTGCTGGAGCTGGTTTTCTGTTGTTCTACTGTTTAGAGAATGTACAGGGAAGTTCTTCATTTGTTTATTCGATTATTCGATTGTTTTTGTCTTGCGATTGTTCCTCGGTGTGTTTGATCCTTTTCTTTTTTCCTGTTATGTTGTTAAATGAATTTGTTCGATACTTCTTTTTTTAGTCAGAAGAGATCTCGAGTTCGTTTCTCTTGAGATTACCGTAATTGAGCTAAATTTGGAACTTTTGTTGTTTCTTACACACTTTAAAATCTTCATTCAGTCTGTCTTAGGGCTCAGGGATCGAGCTATTAGTTTTCATGTACAGTATTTTCCTTTGTTCTACCTTATTATTGTATCATTGACCTTCTTTGGAGTGTATAATCTGTTAGATCACGTGATTAGAGGAGAAGCGATTGAGGAGGCTGTATTTCTCAATTTAAAATAACGTTATCTTGCGTATTTGACATACATTAAGAATTTAGAAATTTTATATTCTGTAGAAGAAAAAAGTTGTGTTCTTCCTTTTGCAATCATCACTTATTCTATTAGTTCTACCATTTTTTCATCAGCATTAGCTCATTCCTATTGTGTTTTATCATTCTGTCTTCCTTTTTGATTTCTGAAAACTGGTTTTGTTCCCCAGTTGACGGTAACATTTAATCCGAAGAACAATGGCCGTGTCTGTCAAGGTGATGTCTCTTATTGTCGCTTGTTTGGGCGTGATATCCTTCCTATTTGGAGTCGTTGCTGAGAACAAGAAGGTAAGCATCTGCAATCTTCATAAACAAGCATATCATATTGGCATCGAAGATGTTTGTTCATTTGAAATTGAAATATTAAACAGCAAGAATTAAGATACCGATTGAACTCTGGTTGAATTGTTTATCTTTTGTATATCCTAGATACTCTGCATCTTCCTTGGACCTTGGATTGATTACAGACTTATATATTGTAGGCTGTAGATGTAAGTTTTAATATAAGATATCGTTACATGCTTAATGTGCATCAACTGTATGTTGCAATTTCGGGGGCATATTGGTGTTTAATTTTGTATGTTGAACTTATGATGCTTTCCCTTTGTCATCTGAATAGCTTGTTGATGTCCTTTGCTATTTTACTGAGCCATACTTGATCCCACCGTATTCAATATCATTTAAGTTAATACGCTCCTATATCTCAAGATTTTTTCATACGGCTTTCCACATAATTCTATATGTATCTATGAGATCGAGTATGAATTAATGGTCACTTCTTGAATTTGAACAGCCTGCATCTGGAACTCCCATCCCAGGCAAAGGCCTTGTTATCTGTCAATACCCGAGCGACCCAACTGTCGTCTTAGGATATCTTTCCGTTGCATTTCTTCTTGCTTCTTCAAGTGCAGGATACTTCTCTCTGTTCTATCCTTACTATGGAAAATCCGTTCCTCGAGGTGCCTTGTTTAAGAACAGCAGTTTCTCTATTTTCTTCAACATTGCTCTGTAAGTTCTCTTTCCAATGCACTAAAAATATTAACTTTGTAGTATTCATTTTCATTATGGTTTGAACATTATAGTTTCAGGAAAATTCTGCCTTTCTCTTAATTACACATCACAAATCATTACTTATTTTATTATGATTTCCTGTGGATGGGTAAGCTTATGAATCAAGATTTCTTGCATGCTTTTTAGTTTAGAGATTATGATGTTATCCATATCCGTATTTGTTATGAACAATCCTTTGAATCTTTATTTGTATACTTATTGTGAGATCCCACGGTGGTTGGGGAAGAGAACGAAACATTATCGGGCGTGGAAACTTCTCCCGGCATACGTTTTTTAAAAAACTTGAGGGGAAACTCGAAAGGGAAAGCCTCACGATGACAATATTTAGACTGCAATGACGTTCACTTTTTTAATAGCCCCGGAAGTAATTTGATCTTTTCAATAATTTCCCATAATTCAAGGAAGTAAAAACCATAATTCTTATTTTTATTTTGTTATCAAACTAGCCCTTGATATTCTCAATTAACGTACATTTAGGTGGATTTTTTAGTAGGATATAATAAAACAAGATCATATAGATTTTGATGCACCCTCTCTATTTGCAGGTTCACAACCGGATTAGCTATGACTTTGCTCGCCTGGCCTACGCTCACCGAGCAACTTCACTTGTCTCGCAACGTTCATTACGATCTCGAAACAGCATGCCCAACTGCTAAGACAGGTCTTTTGGGTGGTGGTGCATTTCTCTCCCTTGATTCATCCCTCTTTTGGTTGGTTGCCCTGATGTTAGCTGGAAATGCTCGAGAAGACTACTTTGATGAAATAGAAGAAAATGGAACCAGTGCTCAAGCTCTTCAAACGAGCGCATGAAACTTCTTTACTCGGTAATAATAATAATTCAGTCTCACTTTTTACTTGTCATTAACTATTAAAGCAAGGACTTGTATGTGAATACAGATTCGTATAGTTAGAACGTTTCTCGTAGTGTATTTCATATTCAACTTATAATATTGTGAGTTGTTATTATTATTATTATTGACAGTAAGATTATTAAGTTCTTGCCATCTATTTCATATGAATAATCCAAAATTAGCTACAATGGCTTATTTTTTTGAATTATCAAATAATAAAAATTAAAATATATTTTTACGAATTAAAATTTAAAATTAAAAAAAAATTATTTGAGTTGGAGATGTAATTTAATGAAATTATAAAATTAAAATTATTATTGAATAAAGAATATAAATACACGCGTTAGGTGAAAATTTTAAGAATAATTATTTATTTAATAAACGTGTCATTTTCATTCCCCTTGACTTTTGAATCCGAATTTATTGGTGTCATTTTCCAAGTTGACTTCTAAATTAACTCAGAATTTTAAATAAATAAATTCAATAATTTTCCTTAAAAGTTTCTAATTTGGAGAAGCTGTTTGATTCCGCCACTATATTTGGATTGATTAAAAGAACAATCACCACACAAATAGCATTATAAATATTCGACTATTTTTATTTTATTTTATTTTTATTTTTATTTTGTTCAAACTATAAATATTGTAGTATCCACTCCGCTCTTCAGTTTCGCCTTAACTCCGGAATAAAGCTCTTCGTTCTGCCTTCAGGTTTGCTTGCATTTTCTTTCCCCCGGATAATTTCCAGTTCAGATTTTCCGTAGAAGTAGTTCATGCTTCAGGTTTTTAAGATTGTTCAGTGTTTGTTTGGTTGTATGATCCTGATTTATGCGTTGAAGTTAAATACACATTTCTACTGTTTGCGATGAGTATATTCGAAGATTTCATTGGATTATTGGATCATTCGATTTTGTTTGCTTTTAGGTGTCGCGATTCTCCTAAGGATACAGTATTTGTTGTTAAATTAACTCGATGAATCCTTTTTCTTTTGGTGACGCAAAGATGTTTCTGTAAGGATTTGCGTAATAGCGATCGATAAGTTTGGAACGTTTTGATGGATTTTACACTCTGTTTGTTGATTTAAGCGTTGAAATTTTTAATGTTGTTTGATTAGAGAGGAAGCGATTGGATCTTCTTGTTGTTGTATAAACTCCTTCGTAGTTTGGAGAGTAGAATCTGTTGGAACGTATGAATATGATTAGAAAAGATGAACACCTTTTGCAATCATAACTCGTTTTAATAGTTCTACATCCTTTCCCAACATTAGACCATTCCTTGTGGTATAATTTATGTTTGGATCATCACTTCTGAGATCTCATTTTATTCCCTGTATAGGTCTCACTGTTATCAATTATCTGGAGAATAATGGCTGTTTCTGTTAAATTGATGTCTCTTACTGTTGGAACTTTGGGTGTAATATCCTTTATATTTGGAATCGTTGCCGAAAACAAGAAGGTAAGCATCGGTAATCTTTGTAAACAAGCATACCGCTTTGGCAGTTATTCGCTTTATAATATACATATCTATTCAATATTGATTGAATTAGTCTATGAGATCCCACGTCGGTTGGATAGGAGATTGAAACATTCTTTATAAAGGTGTGGAAACCTCTCCCTACTAGACGTTTTAAAAACTTTGAGAAGCTTGAAAGGAAAAGCCCAAATAGGACATATTACTAGTGGTGAGCTTGGGTCGTTACATAATCCCTCGTCGTCTATGTGTGGGAGCAGTTATATGAAATCTATGTTGGCTGTGGATATGGTAGTCAGTGGTTTAATGGTCACTAACTTCTTTTCCTGTCTTTTCATGGATTTGAGCAGCCTGCATCTGGAACTCTCATCCCAGGCAAAGGCCTTGTTATCTGTAAATATCCAGGCGACCCGACGGTTGCCTTGGGATTTCTATCTTTTCTGTTTCTTCTGGCTTCTTCCATTGCGGGATACACCTCTCTGTTCTATCCTTACCAAGGAAAATCGGTTCCTCGAGGAGCGATGTTTAAGAATGGTAGTTTCTCTGTGTTCTTCAACGTTGCTCAGTAAGTTTTCTTTTGGAGGCACTTCCCTTTCTCTGACTGTTAACTAAATCATTTTAGCTTTGTATTATTTATTCGAATGAATGATGTTACAAAACGATGCCCCAATACATTATAGTACATGACAATTCTGCATCTTTAGCTACCACCCGTAAATGTAGGGGAATTTTTTCTCTTTGAGCAACGTAAATCTTTGTGTCTCTTTGTTTAATTTCTGTTTGTGGGTACATGAGTGCGATCAATCTTGCTTCCACTTCCACTTCTGCTACAACAATTGGATATCATAGTATTTTCTTTTGTCGGCTAGGAACAGTTTACACATCACAAATCATTACCTTTTTTCGAAACATTTCTTGTAGAGGGGTCTATGCTTGTTATGATTTCATTCGTGTAGCTTCTACAAGGCATTAAAGTGTAGCACATATTGAAGCACCCTCTCTATTTTGCAGATTCACAACTGGGTTAGCTATTGCTTTGCTCGTATGGCCCACGGTCACGGAGCAACTTCACTTGACGCGTAACATTCATCACAATGATGTGACAAAGTGCCCGACCGCTAAGACCGGTCTTCTAGGTGGCGGTGCATTTCTATCCCTGGATTCATGCCTCTTTTGGCTGGTTGCTCTGATGTTGGCTGGTAATGCACGAGAAGACTACTTTAATGAAATAGAAGAAGAAGAAAGCAATGCTCAAGCTCTCAAGAGCAGTGCATGAAGCTCCTCTTTTTGGTGAGAATAATAAATTTTGTCTCTTTACTATGGGTTTTTAGTTGTTATTAGGCAGGGATTTATCCGTGAGTATGGTATTCTTCTTTGGAATTTTACTGTTGGATTAATCCTTGTGGAGTCGTTTAAACCATCCATTGATTAGAATATACTCATCTTCTTTAACTTAAAGTTGCAGGCTCTTAATCCATCCTAATGGTGCACTTAGGTCAACCTTAGTTACAATTCTAGTGCTCAACTTTCTCGGTTTAGTTAGGCTTGGTCTCGGCATTTTTGCGTCTTTTTTCAATTGGATGAAGCAGATATTCGAACATTCGACTTTTAGATACATATATAGTGTCTTAGGACATGTTTGATGGGTAGTTTGAATTCGATCTTGTATTTACAAATTCACTTAGATCGGTGAATATGTACTTTGTAGACGCGTTGTTTTAAACTATTTTTCGAATTTTGTGATTCAGAGAATGAAAATATAGTATTTTATGTAATATAATATATTATATACGTTTTTTAACCATTGTTTACAAAGATTTGTTATAGTTTAAAAACATGAATTCAAATGGTACCAGCTTTCAAGGGAGGAGTTATCAACAACTTACCAAGGTAACTTATATTTGAGATTTATGTTCCAGTTCATCGAATAAAACATTGACATATAAATTAATACAATAAACATTTGTACTCCTTACAAATATCATAGGTCGATATGTAAAATTATTCTGATTTTTGTGAATTTAGAAAGATTACCTTCAATCTCAATCTCGTGCATGCTCGAGTATTTAAAAAATAGGAAAAAATATGGATCAATGGATTTGTAGTAAAAGCTTCTTACATACATTTCATACAAATTTTGGTAAGTCGGTAGATGGATCAAGCAATATATTTTATCAGTAGATTAGAGGATTAAAAACACCAATATTGCTTTTCAATGGAATGTTTTTGCATTAATGGTTACTTCATCAATCTAAATGACTAATGCGTGTTAAATGTTGTATTATTAATTTTATAAATACCATTGGCACGTGTAATATATATTTTTATAATTTTGTTTTTCGTTTTTAGTGTTGTTTTTTTAAACTAAATTAAAAAGAAATATATAATTTTAAAAAACTTTCTATGTGTTTATTCTTAAAAAAAAAAAAAAAAAAAAAAAAATCCAGACTAAAAAACAAATTTTAAAAATAAAAAACGAAAAACAAAATGGCTTTAAAATAATAAAAACTATTAATTTAAAAAAAAATTCTTAAGACTAAAAGTCCTTTTTTAACCAAGTAACCTGAAGGCGAATCCCATCCCATCAGCCGACAACACAAGTGAGAACGAAATGCGTTTTTTTAAATAAATAAAAAAAAAAGGTTCCAGAGGTCGACATGTCGTTTCGCGGGTTCCATGAATATTCACGAATCATTGGGCCTTACTCTCAACAAAGCCCTAGCTTTTGATTTCAATTCACAAATCCTTCTTTTTAAGTCCTGGTTCAGTCAACTTCCATTAAAAACCCTATCAAAACCCCCTCTCTCTCTACTCCCTCCCTCTCTCTCTCTCTCTCTCTCTCTCTCTCTCTCTCTCTGTTCTTCTGTTTCTCGGTCTCTCAGTTTCGGCTTCGATCGAAGAAGCCGCTGCTCAACGAAAATGCCGCTTGGAGATAGAGCAGGCGATAAGACCGAGTCTCGTTATTGCGGTGTCGAGACTGAATTTGATGACGATGTGCCTCAGCTCTTAATCTCAAATCTATCCTCTGGTGGATTTGATTTCGTCGTTGCACCTCTGGTTAGCATTCTTGCATTTCTCCTTTTGATATTTACTGCTGAAAATGATGTTTAGACCTTAACCGATCGAGAAATGGCGTTTGATGATTGTTTTCTTTCGTATGTGAATGTGTTTGCACGCAGTGCACATTCCTCTCTCTGTAGCTTAGAAGAGCGTTCTTTGTGCATTCTCTGTCTGTTTGCTTGGAAGCGAACGGATTACGATTGTTGGATTTACGTTCTTTTCGTTATTTCGGTGGCTAATTAGCCAGTCACACATCGGCTAAGTAGCTGTATGTTCTGTGTGAATGGTCAGTAAGCTCACCTAAAGCAATGCCGTTTGACAGCCGCCTCGGTGAAGGTAGATTGTGTAGTTTCACTCCAAGGCTGTCAAAGTACATGTCTCAAACCATGTCGAAGTGTTTTGCTATGCATACAATAATAATCTGGTTCAATAATGTAAGTAGGATAAGATATTTTATATATTTCGTAAGAGGATAGCCAGTTATTTTCAGATTTGAGGCTATATGTATATATATCTACTCTATTTACTGTAAAGATATAGCCAGTTATTTTCGTATTTGAGGCTATATGTATATATATCTACTCTATTTACTGTAAAGATATAGCTAGTTAAATTTTGAAACATTTTGATTAAGTTTCAAACCTTAGGTCGTAGATATTTAGATTTTTCTGTTTACTGTTAGATCTATTAGAAAACGATCCATCCGTCAATGTAGTTTGTATTGATTCTCATTCTTTTTAGTACTTGCGGTGGCCAATTAGCTAGTCACACACCAGCTCGTAGCTGTCTATTTTGTGTGAATGGTCAGTAAGCTCACCTAAAACAATATTTATTAATGGTCCGTGCGGTGAAAATAAACCATGCAATTTTCGTCCTTGGACTGTTACATACATTTTGATGATTAGTTTTTAACAAATTGTTGGGATGATTGGTCACTTTTATGTATGGATTATGATTAACATTTTTGAGGATATTTTGATTGCTTAACTTCCATAAAGTGGTATTTGGTTAAATCTTGCTTCAGATGAATCCATCCTATCGACCAAGCTTGGTGCAAAAAGAGAATGGTTGCTCTGCCGTTCTCCCATTTGCTGGATCAGACTTGATTTTAAGCCCTGCACAGTGGAGCAGCCACGTTGTTGGTATTATCTTTTGAAAAATTATTATTCGTTTGTTTAATAACATTTTGGTTTATTAACTTTATTGTAGAATAGCATTGGTGTGCACTGAAATATTTTATTTTCTTTTTTGATGTCCCAGGAAAAATTAGTTCTTGGATTGACTTAGATTCTGAAGATGAGATTTTACGAATTGATTCTGAGACAACTCTAAAGCAAGAGATTGCTTGGGCTTCTCATCTCTCTCTGCAGGTGCATAATGTTCTAGTTTGGCAGTCCAATTGCAGTTTTACAGAAAAGTTTGGACCAAAATGAAATTATAGACAACCACGTGTCCTTGTGCTTTTGTTTTTATCTTTCGAAGTATATGCAAAGCATTCTCTTGCTCTCCTTGCCTTTTTAAATATCTCAACTTTTAAAGAATTTCATGGTTTTTTACTCTTCTAATTTCTCAATGCTGGAGGTGCATTAAAAATAATTGAACATCCATCTAAACAGTAAAGAGCTGATTTACTGCAGGCATGCCTTCTTCCAGCACCTAAGGGAACATCATATGCGAATTATGCTAGGTGTGTTCATCAGATTTTGCAGGGCCTTAATAACATGCAGGTGCCTCTCTTACTTATCATTAAATGATCAATACTTTTCATACTTATGTAAGTTTTACCAAGGGTTTTAAACTGTTCTAATTTTGATATTTTTCTAAAGTTGTGGCTCAGGATACCTCTGGTGAAGGTTGATGATGATTCTACGGATGCCAAATCTGAACATTTGGTAAGTAAAGCATCTTTGAATTATGCTTGCATCTTTCTCTTGCTGCCCATCTTTATGGGAAGGAGATTTAAGTTCATACTTATTGGGTTCTCTGCTTGGAGATTCTGAGTAGGGTTGAGCACAAAATCATTGATACCTGTATTTTCTTACAAGTTATTGATTAGAGGGCAAAATTATCGGCGTCAATTATTTCCATGACAAAATATCATGCACAACAATTCTCAACTTTCAGGCAGATTTTTTTTTTGAATTCCTTTCATGCTCGAGTGTTTATGTTTGTATCAATATTGCTAATATCAATCATTATTCTGCAGGTTGATTCTTGGGATTTGTGGAACTCATTTCGTCTGCTTTGCGAGCACCACAGTCAGTTATCAGTTGCACTCGACATTTTGTGAGTGCTCAACTTTGTGGTGGTCTGTTTTGCATACTTGAGTTGTCATTTATGTTATAATGATGAAATTGGTATTTTTTGTTCATTAGGAGTACGTTGCCGTCACCAAACTCGCTTGGACGATGGTTTGGGGAGTCTGTCAGAGCAGCCCTTATTAGCACTGATGTAACTATATCGATATTTTCTTATGATTAGACAGATATCTTTGATCGCCTGGATACTGACTAAGGCACTTAAATTATTTTCAGTGTTTCTTGACTAATTCACGGGGTTATCCATGTCTGTCGAAGCGGCACCAGAAGTTGATTACTGGATTTTTCAACCATTCCATTCAGGTATCTTCAATCTCTTCCACCATTACACTATCTGATTTCATTTCATTTAGTTTTTCAAGAACTTCTACTTGCTTTTTAATGAACACCGATGTAGCATCTTTTCAGGGATATTAGATTTTGAAAAACCCATTTTGGCTACCTAGTCAGTTAACTAATCTTGATCCATCTGTCCCCTTCAGGTAGTTTTATCCGGGAAGGCATTGCACAACGTTTCAAGGGGTGGTACAGATTCACCTACTGGTCTCAACAAAAGTCCTTCTGATGGTATCCACATGTTGATTTGCGCATGTCTTTTTTTTGCCTAAAATTTCTCTTTCACCAAGCAGAAGATAAATGGTTGTCGAATCGTGGCCCATGGTTTGATAGTTTGGTTTGTTTTCTAATGTTTAGGTGTTCAGTCTCATCCCTTGAGGTGCTATTTAGATTATGTTGCTTTTCTTTACCAGAGAATGGACCCACTCCCTGAGCAAGAACGAATTGAGGTAGCCTCTATTTACTCTTTCTCAGTACCCTGTTTCTCTCTTACATGCATAAATGGATACTCACCCTTACAAACAATCTCCATATATTTGTAAATTGTACATTCACATTCCAATTAACTTCTTTCCTTTGACACCCTCTCGTTTCAGCTTGGATACAGGGACTTCTTACAGGCCCCTCTGCAAGTAAGTTTTGTTAGCGTCATAACTTGTTTTTGTTGACATTTAATTTTTAATGGACCATTAATTTGTCATAAACATTTCACTGTTTTTATTTCAGCCTCTTATGGATAATCTAGAATCTCAAACTTATGAAACTTTTGAGAAAGACGCAGTCAAATACATTCAGGTATTGCTCCAAAGTAATTTTCTTCTTTTTTGTAACTAGTTTTCAATTTATCAGATTGTGCGTAGTTCATACAATCTTAGCCATTCGTGACTTCTTTTTTATGCTACTCTTTGATTTCTTGTTTTCCCTCATTAGAGGACTCCAATCTTATCAAGTCATGATTTAAGCGATTTATCTAATCCTTTTTAAAAAGATTGTAATGATGTTCAAATTTGGATAATCGATTTGCTTCATTTAATATTTCTCTCATCGAGACTTTTTTTTGCATATTTTATTTATAATTTGTTTGTATATATGTGTAGGCATAGAACGCTTCACGTTACCTTGATATAATGGTTGTGGCTAATTAGTGCTGTTTGATGTCTATCTTACTAAATGTGTACTTATTAAGGTTATAATTGGTGATTTTCCATTTCAAAAACATTTGGTCAATGATAGATAGCAGTTATCAAGTGTTATTATTTTGTATTGTCATAACTCCTTTGCTTAAATTTTGTTAGTACCAACGTGCAATTGCTAAAGCTTTGAAAGATAGGGTCCCAGATGATAAGGCGTCTTCAGTAACAACAGTAAGTAGCTTCCAACTTTTTTGTTTTTCATAATTTGATTTGGCCTTACCATTCGATTTCTGCGGATAGGTATTGATGGTCGTAGGCGCAGGTCGTGGTCCTCTGGTTCGGGCAGCATTGCAGGTTCCTTTCCTTACTTGAAGAATTGGTTGCCTTTAATTTTCTTGTTTCTTCTGTTAAACAATGGCTAGTTTGTAGGCAGCAGAAGAAACAGACCGCAAACTGAAAGTCTATGCTGTGGAGAAAAATCCTAATGCAGTTGTAACTCTTAATGTGAGCACTCTACTACTTACTTGCTCTGTTCCTTCACTCGTAGTCACGTGTTTGCTTGCTCTTCTGAACTTCGAACGTCTCGTTCTGGTTGAATGAAATGTCCCTTTATAATCGAAATCTTGCATTCATTAGACTAACAATTATAGCTTCAGTTAGTAAGTAGTCTTGGAATATGCTGCTGGGAAAATGACGGTGGTGTTTATTGATTTGATTTTCAGTGTTTGGTTAGAATGGAGGGCTGGGAAAAAATTGTTACCATAATTTCCTGCGACATGCGTTCCTGGGAAGCTTCAGAGACGGCTGATATTTTGGTACGCAAATATATCTTTTATTTTATTAATTAATATATTTTCTTGACTTCCTCCATGTTATTTTTATTAACTTTTTTTTTTATAGGTGAGTGAGCTGCTGGGTTCTTTTGGTGACAACGAACTATCTCCTGAATGTCTTGATGGGGCCCAGCGATTCTTAAAAGAAGATGGCATTTCAATACCTTCTTCGTAAGTGAGATATTTCTAAGTCGTTTTTTTATTTTTTTGTTCTTATGATATCATAGAGAAAGTTTAATGGGGGACTGTGTCAGGTACACGAGTTTCCTCCAACCAATTACTGCCTCCAAGCTATACAATGATGTACGTCGTCAAGTCAAGGCTTTAATTATTTAAATTTCATACTAGTGTTATTTATTATATTAAATTATTATTAATGTGATGATAAATAATGGTGCACAGGTGAAGGCACATAAAGATGTGGTCCACTTTGAAACTGCCTACGTTGTCAAACTGCACAACGTAGCAAGACTATCTCCTCCTCAGCCTGTAAGGGTTTTTTTTTTTTTTTTTTTTTTTTTTTTTTTTATTATAAATTTTTTGGTATGTTAAGTATTATTATGTAGATCTAAATATTATTGTGTATAATAATAGGTCTTTACCTTTACTCACCCGAATAAAATATTGGAGGGAAGCAATGAACGGTATAAGAAGCTGGTATTTGAGATACCGAACGACACTGGTGCAGCCATAATACATGGTATTTGCTTGTTCTCTCTGTATTCTGCATTTTGGAAACAAATTGATTAGTAACTGGGGAATTCATTTAAAAACTGTGAACTTTTTTTGTGAAGGTTTTGGTGGTTATTTTGATGCAACGTTATACGGTGATGTTCATCTGGGCACTGAACCATCCACAGCCACGCCAAATATGTTCAGTTGGTATGTATGCTCACTTATTATTATTTTTGCTCTCTAACTATTCTTCACTTTATATTATTATTGTAAAGCTAAAGCTCAAGTTTTTTCACACCTCAGGTTCGCAATATTCTTCCCATTAAGGACTCCAATATGCGTGCGGCCGGGTTCTTCCGTACAAGTCCATTTCTGGCGTTGTTGTAATCCTAGCAAGGTGAGGACTTGGGATGGGTGATTTCTTATAATTATAATCTTAAAAATTAATTAATTATAGTTCTTAACGTAGCAAAATGTGCAACTCAGGTCTGGTACGAGTGGTGTGTGACATCTCCCAGCCAGTCCCCGCTACATAACGTCAACGGCCGTTCGTATTGGGTTGGCCTATAAACTCGAGGGATATATTTTTATATTAAATAGAATTTTAGACTGGCTATATTATTTATTATTATATTAGAATAACGATGAATGGAAGTTTATATTTTACGTTTTCGTCATGGGTTTTTTTAAAGTTTCTTATTCAATTCATTTCCAAGTATCTTGAAAATTAAATTCACTCCATTACACTATTGATTCTTTTAAAAAATGTATCAAATTATTTCTGTATAGAAAATGCTAAAATTTCATAAAAATATTATTGAACCTTCAAGCATCTCACTACAAATTCCCCCTTTAGATTAATTCATCACAAATTCCCCCTTTAGATTGTTTAGTTTATTTGATCAAATTGTTGCTATGATTTTAAAGTTAAAAAGAATTAGAAATTCAGTCAAATTTACAATCAAAATATTTGATATGCGACTACTTCTGATAATACCTCAATAATAGTACTATACGACAATATTTTTCCTTAATTATACCTACTTTAAAATGAATATAATGAAAACGAAAGCCTAATAGTAACTACTGGTGAAAAAACAGAAAAATCAATAATTAAGCAAAGGCCTAAAGCTTAAATATGAATATGGTCAGGGTTTTTGAAATGTGTCAAAAGAGAAGAAAAAGAAAAAACTTATGGTCTATGAATGAATACATGACAAATAATAATAAAAAAATCTCATTTAATTTAATGGGTAAGAATTTGAAGACAGAAAGACAAAAAGAAAAAAAAAGGAGAATAGTTTTCTTATTATTGAATGTTTTTTAAAGGTCAGACTTTTTAAAGTTGGGTATTTTCGTAGCTGAAACCTATTATATTTTAAAGAAACGAAAGAAATCATGCTATCATATCTCAAAAGGAAAAATTCCATATAAAAATTCGAAGGAAATGAAATGAAATAATAAACAACAGAGAAGATAAGTAACGTATTAAATGATGAATAAGGGGGATATAGAATTTTGTATAAGGTACTAACCTCCTCCTCCCCTTCTGAAAAGCTTGGCTGAGCAGAGCACCAAATCACATTAAAATGCATTATTTTTCTGAATTACTCTCAGCTTAGCGCTCCTACATCGCCGATTCAACCTTTCTTCCTCTTCAGATGGAGTTATTGGTCTTTTTGTGAGTATTCTACCTTTTGAACCTTTTACTATTTGCTTAATCCATTCTTCTTCTTTTTCCTCCCTATTATTATCCTCATTCACCCTAATCACCTCTTCTTCATCCCATCCTTCCGTCTTGGGGTTGTTAATGATGTCCAGAAATGTTTGTTTTACAACCCTATCCTCCAAACTGTGGAAGGAGATCACTGCAAGTCGACCTCCCGGAGCCAGACACTCGAAAGCACTATAAAGCGCATCTTCCAATACCTTCAGTTCGTCATTCACAGCAATCCTCAGAGCTTGGAATACTCTGGTTGCTGTTTTTATCCAACCTTGCCTTCCTCCTGTTACAATGTAAAATATGTTGATTTAATGACCCTTCGGCCTTCATTTTATATAATTGTTATACAAACAGTGCTCACCTTTGAACCCAGGGGTTGATTTCCGGATAAGATCCACTAATTCACTGGTGGTATGCAATCCACCCTGTGATCGAGCTTTTACGATTTTATTTTGGAGTGAGTACCAGTTACTTTCTTCTCCATAAACCCGCAACACACGCCCCACTTCTATTTCCGGCCAGCTGTTCAATATGTCCTCTGCTTTTAGACTTGCCTGCCATAAACCTGTTTCAATCAGTAGGGGAAAAGACATAAATAACTAACCCATAACGTCTCCACTAAACCTACGAACGAGCCTTTTCTCTATATATATATATTAATTATGCAATGTTTCTCTCTCTCTCTCTCTCTCTCTCTCTCTCTATTTATATATATATATATATATATATATATATATTATTTTTTCAATTGTACCGTTCCGACCCAGCTATAAGGAGAACTGAGGACCATGTTCGAAAGGAAATCAGTAATCGGCAGGCTGTCCAACGAACAGTTATAGAAATATTCTTTAGCATCGTGTGTGTGTATATATATATACACGTGTCCTTTGGTTAATTATTATAGGACACCACTTTTAGGCCCCTCCCCTCTCATGCACACACCAAACATAGCATGCACAACATAAAGTACTGTCGTTTAACTTTTTGTAATAACAATTGTGAGCATGGATGAATCAGGTTAGCTACTACAAAAGCAAAAGTTAAGTAATAGTTGACAGTTGCTTTGGTAAAAAAGTTATGCCAAGTACTTTCACCTCTAGTTTTCTTGCTTTATAACTTGTTTTAAGAAACCAAGCTAAATTTTAAAAAATTTTAAAAAATTCTTTTTAAAATTTTAATTCAATTTTTGAAATGTGGCTTAGAACTCAAATAGAAGGTGAAAATTTACCCAAAAAAATGGGAAGAAACAAACATAATTTTCAAAAACAGAAAATTAAAAATAAAATAACTATCAAATAGAGTCTTAGAAATGCACGATTAAGTTGCAACTAATTTATTGAACTAGTTTGTACCTGAGGATCCATTCGCATATCAAGAGGACCATCGCAAAGAACACTAAATCCCCTTTCAGGATCATCCACCTAAGCAGACAGGAAAAATGCAAAATTTCAGGCTGTTAAAAAATTATATTGTATGCAGACAATTAAACCAAATAACTGACATCATGATAAAGAGGCGAGAGACAGAATCTGCGAGATGAATTAATAGGACATCTAACATTAGGTGATTAGGTATATCAAGGAAACATAGCTTTGTTATATGTTAACCGTAAAAATAAGTAACAGTAACGTGGCATTCTACAACGACTTCTCTATTGTTCCATAACTGTCAAGAACTATTAGCAGAAACCTTGTTTTCTTTTCCCGACTGGTGTGCTATACCCTCGTACTATATCATTATATTGAGTGGTGCATTTTATTTAGCACCTTATATGGATTAGCATACAGGTTTATTCTCCCCCTTGCTATTTAATGAAAACTGAGCTGAATATTTTACATATCGGTCCACTTGCGTACCTGCATGGATGACATGCCCAAATCCATCAAAATGCCATCAACTCCAGGATCTAAAGGTTTCTCATCTGAGTCAGCCAGTAGCGATTTCATATATTTGAAGTTCTTCAGAACGGTATATGCTTTCAAATCAGAATCCTCGCAGAAAAGATCACTAATCCGATCCTGAGCCTTATCAAGGGCAATGGGATCGACGTCCATTCCCATGTAAAATTTCAACTCTGGATGCGCTTGAATTATCTATTTTTTCAGGACATGAAATCAGAATTGGACATTGTGAGAATGAAAACTCAAACTCAAACAGAAAATGCAAACAGAACGAATATAGCCACAGAAAGAAGCAATTATGAACACCGCGTCAAGCCTCAAAAACCATAAGCAATCCAAATTTTCATGCAACAACATCAAAGGAACAATACAGGACGACTGGACGTATGTTAATCAGCAACTTCACAAGCGGAAAAATAGTAGAGAAGCACATAGATAAGATCGATCAATTAAATAGACAAATGCAGCTTTACATAGACTATAAATACAGAATTTAGTAATTCAAGTAGCACATATTCTACGGCTCGTTGATTTCACTCTCAATAGAAAGTCGGATAAGCATCTAATCCCGTTGCAGATACATACGAATTATAGTATATCTAAAAAAATTCAATCAGAATAATAGTATATCATAAAATTTTCCATAGAAAGTCGGAGAAGCATCTAATCGAGAAATTCAATCAGAAAACACATTCGAATAGCAACTATCAGCAAGAAATGCAACGAACCAATCATTAACGATGAAGAGGACAAGGAGGAAAGCAACTTAAGAGAGATACTAACAGCAGAGGAATGTCCACCAGCACCGACAGTGCAATCTACAAAGGAGCGAAGCGGCCTTCCGGAAGAAGCAGAAAACACGTCCAATACTTCCGCAAGCATCACCGGAATGTGAGCAGCAGTATCCCCGAACTGGACAGCTTTCTCATCAAACTCCTTAGTGGAACGAGTCCTCCTTTTCTCCTTCACCAAAGCCAATTTCAAAGACGAAGACGAAGACTCGGATGACTTCGGAACAGCGGTACTCGCCTTAACGTTCTTTGTTTTCTTCTGCTTCGCCTTCTTTACCTTATTACCATCAGTAGCAGTAGAAATGGAACAGCACCGGAAAATACTCGGCGCCGGAGTAGCACAGGTGGAAATCAAATACCGTAAACGGAAAGATTGCGACGGAGAAGAAGAAAACAACGAGAGCTTCAACATTGATGATCTAAAAGCCATTTCCTAACAGATTGCATCAGAGGATCGGAGAATGAAATAGTTGGAGCAGCAAATTCACCTTGAAGTTCAAATGGAGAGTTTCACCATACACTCTGAAAATGGAGGGAAATGGTGGAATTCACTCTTCTGAGCCCTAGTTGCCCAATTGAACGGGCTTATCCTCATTTTATCCCCGCCAAAAATGTAAAATAAAAATAAAATAAAAAAAAGTACAAATTCACCTATTTATCCTTGAACAAGGAGTTGAATTACTAATTAGGTACACCCAAACCTGCGGGAGGGTTGGGGATATTTTGGTATTTTAACTGTGTCATTCTTTCAAATTTCCTAAAATTAAAATCATAATTCAATTATTAATTTTAAACTAAAATATACAAAAATAGTTTTATAATTTTGATTAATATAACTAAAAACCTTTAGTATATAAATTAAAATAAAGAAATTAAGCTCAAATATGTTTAAATAAATAAAAATATATATTAAAATTAAATGGTAAAACTAAAAATAAATAAATAAATATTTTATAAATTAACGTCTTGCTATTATTAAAAACAATATTTTGAATAAATAATCTGAATATTATAAAGAAAGAAAAGAAAAAGGGCAAAAAAGGCATACCTTATTACAACTCTACTCCTTTTCTTCGAGTTTTTGAGACTCTCCGCTTTATTCCCTTTTCATCGTAATCTCATCTCTTCCTTCTTCAATTATTCCAATCACATCAAACATTTACACAAATTAACTCTTCGATTCCATTTGTTTCTTTCCCCTTTCTCCTTCTCTATATTAATTTCCAAGAGTTTCTCACCATTGTTGTTGAATCTGAGTTCTGTGAATTTGATTTGCCTGCAACAATGGATGAACACCACCAATCACCGCCGGTAGGTGGAGGAGAAAAATCGGCGAAGCGAGAAGAAGATGAAGAAGTCAGTTCAGAAGCCGAAGCCGAAGTCAAATCTAAATCCAAATCTGCCGCTCCGTGCAAGAACAGTTTCTTTGGCAGACATAGAATCTCAGCGGCCATTAACAGACTCCAAAACGAAATCAATATCATCGAGGTGATCACTATTTCGTTTTTCGATTCACAGATTTGCCTTAATCGGTTAATAATTCCATGTTTTCAGTCATTTTTTCCACTCTGAAACTAAAGACGAGGATAAATCGTGATGCAGGAAGAATTGCAACAGCTTGAGAGCGTAGGCGAATCCTCCACCGTCTGCAAGGAGTAAGAACTAAGCTGATTAATCAATTTATTAGGTTTACGAAAAAATTGCAAAGCATTTATATACTCAGTTCATACTCATTTTCAAAACGAAATCATCGTCGCCATTACTCTAGGGCTTAATTTGTTCACCTGTTTACGTACAGACTCGTCTCGAGCGTGGAATCGGTTCCCGATCCTCTGCTTTCAGAGTAAGATTATCACCATTAACATTGATTACGATCTTCAATTTACATGATAATTTCTTCCCCTAATCAACGAAGAATGATTCAAAATATACAGAACAATCGGCCCGTCGGACGTCAACTGGGACCAGTGGTTCCGAGGAGCTCACGACAGCCGCAACCACAGACGGTGGATCTGATTCCGAACACTCAAAAGAGATCCATTTAGCGGTCGCCATTGATTTGTAGGTCTTTAAGACCATCCTTTTCTGATCGGTTGCCGCCATAACCAGAATGTGGAGAAGGAAAGAGAAGACTTGGGACATCGAAACGACGACGTCTCAATCGCGCATGTACAAGTTTTTAGGTTCGATAATTTATTGTTGCCATTCTTACTTTTTAGCTCAAGGAAAATTTAACTATTGCCACGTAGTATTTTCTTTTTTTATTTTATTTTATTTTAACTTTATAATTTACATTTGTGTTAATGTCCCGACAATCTTGTTATTAAACTGATTAAATCGTTATAAATTTTAAAATCTTATATTTATTTATATTGAAAATAGTAATATTTTAAATTTTAAATCGCTAGATAATTTATTTATTTATATTAAAAAATAGTAAATATAAGGTTTTATTTGGATTTAAAGAGAATAATATTTAAAATTTTAAAAATATAATTGCTTACTTAATTCCAAGTAGACATTTTTTATATATAAAAATATCAAAATCAATCTACACCCATCGACCTATCTCTCACAAAACAAATCAATCTATACCCATCAACCCATCTCTCACGAAACATCTGCATATCCATCAACCTATCTCGAAACGTCTGTCTCGACTATGAGAGTCAACGAAATAGTAATATTTTAACATTTTAAATCGCTAGGTAATTTATTTTATTTTATTTTTTTTGAATGCCAATAATAATAATGGAATTAGGAATTAAAATTTTCAATCAATTTCATGATCCCCACTAACAAAATACTAACTTTTTTTTAATAATACATTGACATTTATGCAAATTTAAACATATACAGATCCATTCTCAAATCTCAACCAATCCCAAGTTTCTCACTCCAACACATAACTTTATCCAAAAAAGAACAAAAAAAAAAAAAAAAAAAAAAAA